>NC_089508.1:29641207-29981256 GCF_036850995.1 Saccopteryx leptura | reverse complement strand
CTGTGTTGTATACTTAAAGGGCTTAGCATTTAATAATTCATGCATGATTCAGTAAGGATGTTTATCTTGGGAGAAGGCTCAGAAGGGACATCGTCCATTGTCAGGGGAGTTGAAAGTCTGTCATCTGGAAGGAGGAGAGATTACCTTTTTCTTCTCAGACTCCAAAGAGTGGAGTAATGAGTAAATACAGATATTTGAACGCTGAAAGAACTTTCCTAGCAGAGCTGCATGCATGCATGACAGGTATGCACAGGCTAGATCTTTCTGGACGGGGTGTTGTAAAGTGCATTCAGATGATTCATGGGGGTCAGTGAAATTAGTAGTTAGTAGTTAGTAGTTCTCAGACTCCATAGAGTGTCACAACTACCTAGGGAGCATTTTAAGTACACAGTCTCGGTTTTTGGAAAGTTTAGATTAAGCACACTGTGAAGCCAGGCTTGGAAACTGCTGAGATCCTGTGAGTGTCTCATTTGTTTACCAGATTTTATTGAGTGCCTGTATGTGTGGCAATGTAAAGTTGTGGATTTTAACTTCAAAGCATCTAGAGTGGGGGGCGGGGAGAGGGGGTTGGAAATGAGAATGACAGATAAAACCATGTGATTTCTTGTCAGGTAGATGTGGATTCTTTGAGGATAGGGACCATTTCTAATTGTGTCTGTTCATTCGCCCTGGAGGAATGGGCACATTGACATTTTATTCTTGGCGGGTAAACTTGCTGTTTCCTGGCTTCCTCCTTGGCGGATGGCTTGTTGCTTCTGTTCTTTTCCTGGTGGTTTTCCTACAGCTGAGTTTCTTGGTTGGAAAGGAGCCACTCCATCTACAGTTACTTCATGGCAGGTATAGCCTTTTGCTTTCGTTGCTTCCTAGTAATAAAATGGACATTGGCTACTATTTATTGAGTGCCTGGTGTGCCGGGCACTTCATGTCACATCACTGCTAATCTGTATAACAGGCTGAAAGGTGGACATTGGGACTTTGAAGTGGAGCCAGGATGTTGAGTCCCGGTTACAGAATTTCTTCTTGTATTAACATATATTGCAGCAGCTACTGAGTTGAGAAATTGTCTAGAATAGTCATCTGTTGGGACTAGGGTAGTGGCAGTCAAGTATTAGCTGTGTGTATAGAATATATCTCATTATTTGGAATGCCACAGAGCCTGTCTGCTTATAATAGGGTAGCTATGAGTAGCACCCTATTAGTTAACTGGTAATTTGTTTTAGTCCCTGTACCACCCTGATGATAGGAAGCTCTCCACCCAATTCTCCAATGAAAGCTGGATCTTACTGGTAGATTTTAAAGCTGGTTACGTAGTTTATCATTTGTCTGTGTTGAGCCACAGTGGAGAGTCAGAGACTGTTTTTTTGTGTTTTCAGTGATGATCAGGATTTCCCAGAATTGGCATGTGACCCATTTGGCATGTTTTTGCCTCCTGTATCTTTTGTAGGACTTAGTCTGTCAAATAAACCTCCAGAGTGCTCAGCTAATAATGGTTATAAATGTCTTTTGCTGAACTTCAGCAGTAATTAATTCTATGTTCAGTTCTTTATTTGTACCATGTCATTTTATCCTTGTGAAATAGATATCAGCATTTAACAGGCAATAAAACTGGGGCTTAGGAAGGTTAGTAAGTTGCCTGGCTTTGAGACTCCCACCTGTTTGCATTTTTCTAGGGGCTTGCAAAGGAGTGACATTCTTCTTGTAATTTCTCTCACCTCCTATGGCTGACTTTAGTAAGAAAAATTTAGTGGTAGACGAGTAAACTTTAGGAGGTGAAGAAGAGTAATGTGTACCTCAGGCTCCTAGAAAAAATTGTTGGATAATATATGTAATTGTCACCCTTCTAAGTGGAGTTAGAGTAATGGTTGTTAGTTCTCTCTGACCAACTGAGCTTAACTGACATCTGAGCAACCACCTCACACGGTAGGCTCACGTGTGCCAGGGAAGTTCAAGACCCGGAGTTGCAGACGTTTCTAGTACAGGTTGCTAGATGAGATGTAAATATCTGTAGTTGTGATTAAATAATTAGAAATCTTCAGAGAGTTTGTAATAAGCACATAATTTACCCTCCCTCTCTAGTAAGAACACTTTTTTTTTTATTTTCTAGCTGAAAATAAGACAGGAAACAGGAGAAATTTATATTCTGGGTGAGATACTTTCTCATCTTGCAGCATGGGTTTGCCGTGAAGTTGTCATCCTGTCATTGACTTCCGTCTGTGGCCCTAAAATGATCATGCTCTCATCAAGTCACCATCTTCTTTGTTTTGAAATAAGTGTCTTAAGAGTCTGGAAGCATGTTAGAAATATATAGATTTTTAGAGAGGTTAGTGACCTGAAGTTAATTGAAAATTTAAAAATAGATGTCAGATGCCTGGATAGAGCATTGGCCTGGGATGATGAGGACCCAGGTTCAAAACCCTGAGGTTGCTGGCTTGAGCCCAAAGGTCACTGGCTTGAAGCTCAAGGTCACTGGCTTGAGCAAGGGGTCACTGGCTCAGCTGGAGTCCCCTGGTCAAGGTACATACGAGAAAGCAATTAATGAACAACTAAGATGCCGCAACAAAGAATTGATGCTTCTCATCTGTCTTCGTTCTTGTCTGTCTGTCCCTCTCTCTGGCTCTCTCACTGTTTCTCTTTGTCTCTCTCGCAAAAAAAGAAAAAAAAAATAGGTGTAAGTTCAGTCTTGGCAATCAAGTGTGCTTTTAGGAAACATACATTTGATTCACCAAACAGAACTGAGGTCATTAGTAAAAATTAGTGTAGATCATGGTGAAAAAGGAGAACATTTTTAATACCTTGACTTTTCTGTTGAACTTTTCTTTGTAGGTTTATTGAATCTATTATACCTTTCTTTAAACTTTATTTACAGGTCATTTCTCTGAACTAAATATTTAAGACTTCTCTTTCCTGTCAAATAAATAGTCAAGATTTTCTGCTTTGGTTGATAAGATAAGGATTTTTGGTGGCTTAAAACGTGGCTGGAGTGGTTTTTATCTTAATCCCCTGTTTACTTTAGTATTTAGGCTTATTTAATCTTAAAAAAAGATTAATTTTATTTATTTATTTATTTTTTCTTAAGTGAGAAGTGGGGAGGCAGAGAGACAGACTCCCACATGTGCCTGACCAGGATCCACCCCATGTGCCCACCAGGGGGCGATGCTCTGCCCATTTGGGGCATTGCTGTTGTAACTGGAGCCATTCTAGCACCTGAGGTGGAGGCCATGGAGCCATCCTCAGCGCCCCAGCCAACTTTGTTCCAGTGGAGCCTTGGCTGCGGGAGGGTAAGAGAGAGAGAGAGAGAAAGGAGAGGGGGAAGGGTGGAGAAGCAGATGGGCACTTCTCCTATGTTCTCTGGCCAGGAATTGAACCCAGGACTTCCACACGCTGGGCCAATGCTCTACCACTGAGCCAATGGGCCATGGCCCAAAGATTAATATTAAAGAGTATTGTTAAACTTTGACTGCTGACCCAGGTTATTATGTGCCTTTTAAACAGGGCAGCAAGCTCGGAGGCTATTTAAGAAGTTCAAATCTGGGTGCCCCTGTTATAGCAGGATGCACAAGGGCCTTAGGTCTGTTCAGCATCCTGTTCTTCATTGACCACTGCAGTAACGAATCACCTTGAGTAGTCACCTCGTCTTGAGGTTGCAGTCTTTCCTGTTTAATTTAAATGCTTTGATTGTTCGAAACCTCCCTTTTTAATGCTGACACATAATTGTAATAAATAAGTCCATTAAGGACATGCCCCATTCTTACCTTGGTCTACCTGCTATTGGTTGGCAAAGTTTGTTTCTAAATATTACCTGGATAGTCATCATGTCCCTAACAAAGACTTCCTGAGCTGTTGTGTGTCAGGCACCTGCTGTGGATGAGGGATTGTGCTGAGGTTTGTGCAGAAAATTTAGCAGTCCTGTTCTCAGGGTGCTTCCAGCTCATCGGAACTCAGGAAGAATAGAGAAAAGCATACAGTGGGAATTGAAGGGAATAATTTAAATGTGTTGTCTACTTTATTTTTATTATTATGCATGCATTGCATAAGGTTTTATGGAGAATTTGGAAAACAAGGAAGCTGGAGAAGAAGAAAAAAGTGTCATCTGTCTTCCCACCATCCAAGGAATATCATTGTGTGGGTCAAATAAATTTGTAAATATGATGTATATGTTTGCTCTCTTATAGTTTGCATTGTGTGTGGGAGATAGGCTGTAAGCTGGCAAAGTCATTAAGGTGTAGTTTTAAAACTAAGCTTTTCCTCACACCCTTGACTGTTGCATGGTGGGGGCTGGTACACTCTCATGAGGAATCCCATTATGCCTCAGATAGGTGGCTTTGTATCAGGGACTTCCTAGATTGTATATTGGCTTAAAGGTTTGAATTTCTACACTATAAAAGAGGGCAGAAAAAGGCCACGTGGAGGAGAGGAGAAGCAGCCAAGATGGTGGAGTGCTGAGGGAGAAGCCAAGTTTGTGCAGAGTTTGTGCAGAGAGAAGGAGATGGGGAACAGAGGTGAATAAGGCTGGTGAGGTACAAACCTATGATTCTAGGAAAACTCGGATGAGTCAGTGGCTTTGGGAGCCCTGAATGGAAAGGGAAGTGTTTTCCCACTGTGTGTATTTCTTGCCCGCCAGGTGCAAGCTAGGATTAAAGATAATGGCCCACCAGTTCTTGGCTCCGTTGTTTCATTATCATCTGTCCAAATCAAATGCGAACATGCATGGGCCAGGCGGCTGTGATGGTGGCTGTGGCTACTGGCCTTACATATTGCCATTAACATTTTCATGTTTCCTGTCTTTTAAAAATGGTTTTTAAAAAATAAGCCAAACACAGAGATCTGTCCAGTAGAAGAGGGCTTGAAGGTGAAATTTGATGGAGAGAAGGCAAGAGGCCCTCAGAAAACAGCAGTGTGTGCTCCTGTGATCTCAGGCAATTCCTTAATCTCTCTTCCTTTTGAGATGGGAAACAGTGGTGATGTTTAACTTGGAAGGTTATTGTCACCATAAAATGAGACAGTTTCTGTAATGCCCTTCTACAGTTTGGATTCAGTACCAGTAGATGGGAGAGCTAATGCCATTAGTTGTATGACAGCACACACAATGCCTGACATGTAATAGATGTCCAGGAGGTAGGTACCGGCTACCCATCTTTCCTTCTTACAAGCCTCTCAGCTTTTCAGTTTTTCTCTTTCCCTTGGATTTTTTTTTTAAGTGAGAGAGTGGGAGATAGTGATATAGACTCCCACATGTGTCTTGCCTGGGATCCACCTGGCAACCCCCATCTGGGGCCGATGCTTGAATCAACTGAGCTATTTTTAGCACCTAAGGCTGATGCTTGGACCAACTGAGTTATCCTTAGTGCCTGGGGCCTATACTTGAACCAATCAAGCCACTGGCTGTGGAAGTAAAAGAGGGAGAGAAGGAGGAGAGTGAGAGGAAGAGAAGAAGATGGTTGCATCTCCTGTGTGCCCTGACTGGGAATCGAACCTGGGACATCCATATGCGGGACCAACGCTCTAGTCACTGAGCTAACTGGCCAGGGCCCCCTCGTATTTTTAAAGACGCTGACTGGAGGTCTGGAAGTAGGTTTGTTGGCAGCAAAATGGTGTTAGACCTGACCTCAGTTCAGCAACGTTGGTACTTGGATTCTGGCTAAGAAAGAATTCAGAACCAAGACTCAGATACAAACAGAAGTTTATTTAGAAAGTCACAGAGGTAGAAGAGGTGAACAGTGGAAAAGTGAGCCAGCTGAGCTTTGTGGGCTCAGGGAACAAGTTACAGTTAGGAAGGGCCCTTGGAGCTTAGGAGAGAGGCCTAGAGAATGCGCTGGGGGAAGAGGGGAGAGAAAGGCACCGGTGGCTCCATAGAGAGAGCAGCACTGGGTCCTCCAGCTTGAGAGTATTTACCTGGAGGTCTCAGGATAGGATTCCAATGGCATATTTATCAGCTTTCCAAGTGTGTCCTTTCAGAGGCATGGTCTCTACTGATTGGTTGACTCCGGGCAGGTGGTCATTAGTCAAAGCATCTGGTCCTGGTGTCAGCCATGGCATCGCTTGTCTGGTTTTGCTGCTTTTAGGGGCCTGGAGTGGAAATACAGTAAGTACAACTGAGAGCTGGACGTTATCCCTACGGGATTGATGCTTAAGGGAGGGGTCATGCAAGGGCTTGCATGGTAGTCACATGAGGTCACTCCTCTGCCCCTTGTTCCTCCTCCAAGGGATCTGCCACATGACTAGTGACATGCCTGGGAAGGAAAGAAGCTTAGGGGAGGGTCTGAACCAGTGACTGCTATCTGCTAGGGGAAGGAATGTTACCCTGGGGGCTAGGTCCTTGTTTTCCCAGTTTTGCCTGATGGTAGGCACTTGGCGTTTTCCACCCTGTGATCTTCTGGGCCTGGCTCATATCTGTCTAACTGCCTACCACAGAGTGGGGGAGGAGTCACAATGGTATTAGGTTTTATTTTATTTATTTTTACTTATTGTCTGAGCAACCAGATGGAGGGGAGTCAGGATGTGGGAGACAGGAAAGGCAAAGAAAATCTGGAGTTAATTGTACCCAAACTTTTGCATTTTATACATGTAATTTAAAATTTTCCGCATTTTTTTTTAAAAGAGTCATTTGAATACCAAAAACATTGAGATATGTAAAGAACATAATCTCAAGATAAAAGGCAAGCCTTTAAATTGGATAAATTTAGCTTTATGAAATACTCAGGAACACTTTTTTTCTCATTTCTCTGAGGACCTACAGACGCTGGTGTTGTTTTGCAGACTAACTTTGGTAATCACTCATCCTGTAGCATAATGTATGTATCCTTTCGTTTCAATCCTGTTAATAAATGGGCATCATATCAGTCCTGAAACTTGCAGAAAGATTGACTGAGGTTAGAGTCTAAATATGAGAAACCATAAAAAACTTGAGAGCAGGCCATGTGTCATTTCTAGCCCAGAAATACTTCCATTTCTTAAAAAAAAAAAACAGAGCCAGATGCCTCCAAAGAACACATATGGTACACGTGCAGTCATAGTAAAGCTGATACTCGTCTTAGTAACTCCTTTGCAACAGGCTCTGATATTTCTAAAATTTTGTTTTGAATTAGCCAAGCTCAAAGTTTTCTTTAGCAAATTGATTTGCCTTGTCCTTAGGGACAAGTATAGTTATGTTACCCGCCCTCCCCCCACCCTTCCCCAGAGCTAAGTGCACTACAAAGTATTTGGTAAAAGCCATTCTGGTCAGTGGTGGTGGTGGGGTGGAACTGCAGGGACAGAGGTGGAGGTGAGAGCCAGTGACCCAGAGCTTGGTTGGCACTAACAAGCCCACTTGTCTTGAATCTCCATGGAGGCATACTTGCGCTTTCCTTTGAATCGAATACCCATCTTATATTTGGCAGAGCATTGAGACGCCTTCTCAGTGAGTATCAGTATCATTAACTGGCTTCAGAAGTGTGTAAGTGATCCCTTATGTAAAAGCATTGCCTTTGAGTATTACCTGAGAAATATTTTGTGCAGTTTGATAGTACAGAGTAATTTGATTATTCAGAGATACCAAATGCCCTTTGTAAAACTCTGTGGCCATGTTAAAAGAACAGTATTAACAACTTTCTCATTCTTGCCAGCTGGTTTTATGGAACTTAATGTCTACCGAGAAGAGAACTTGAACATGCATAATCACCTCTCAGCATTGCCAGTCTGCTTTTGGTGATAGGTAGTAGTGTCACATTTTAGTTACCTGATGGGTCTGCGGTTTTAACTTGACTGTCTAGCCCTGAGGGATGGGAGAAAATAAGTGAAAAGTTCATTGCTGCTTTGTGAATTAAGTTGTGCCTTGGCACAGAGTGCTGATCATTTTGGCATTCAGACACTGCATTAGATCACCTTGTCTGCAGCTTGGGAATGTTCTGTGCTACCTAACGCTGCAGGACTCTCCATAAACTCGAGCTGGTTAAAAAAAAAAAAAGTGGTGTTTATTGTATTCTGTTCTCAAATAGCTTGCCAAGTTACTGTCATCACACTTTTTATTGATAGAAAATTAGTTAGGCAAAAATCATTTTCTTCTCCTTGCATGGCAGAGGTGATGAAATTTATGAGAAAGTACGTATAAGGAAAGGTTTAGAAGTGTTGATTGTGGATGTGAGCCCTGGCTCGGAATAAAGAACTCTTGACTTATAGTGGAATGTTCCGCGTATCACTCGTTTCTTTCCGTCCCAGCTCTTGTATGTGAAGTAATGAGAGGAATACGTACGACGTGAATCTGTCGGGGTGTTTAGTTACAGATTCTAAGATCTCTTCTAGATGGTGTAAACACAGAGGGATTTATTAAGGGTGGTAGGTAGCTTAGCAGATCATCAGGAGAGCTGAAGCAAGAGACTGGAGGCCGAGTGTCTGGGAATGGTTGCCAGTTCCGCCCCATGGCGCTGGCCCTGGGAGGAGCTGCTGCCCCGGCCTGGCTCAGGATGCTCCCGCTCGGGGAGCAGAGCCAGAATCACTCACATCTGCCAGCAGAGCAGATGCCACACTCTGTGCCACCTTGCTGCTTTCCCCAAGTACCTCCGTGCGAAAGGAGTCCCCTGTGGTGTGTCTGGTTGGCAGAATGTAATTCATAAGTCCTGTACTGTTGGGTGGGGAGGCAGGAAACAGTCCTCCCATCCCTGATGTATTTATTTGTTTTCTTTTTAAAATTCTGTGTGCAGGAGGTGGGCTTTTACATAGTAGGGAACTATTACACTGTGGGGAGAATGGAACAAAGATTTTTGTCCCTTGAATAACAGATGCTCATTATAGCACCTATTTGAAATAATAAAACTTTTATGTGTCAAGTGAATACTTGGAAATTTATTCTTGAGATTCAAGGAAAATAATCACAGAAGTAAGAATTTTGTTCAGAACCACACTTGAGGGGAAAACGCACAATGAGTATGCCTAATTGGAGATGTAAGTAACTTTTAAGGAATCTTACTATTAAAAACACACTTCTAAAAATTAGAGGTGGTGGTGCATAAAGAATGTTTAAAACCCTAGCAGTTTCATGCTTGTGTTACATTAGAATTTTTATATTAGTCTAATAAGAGCATGTTGATAATAAGGCCAAGACAAGCTCTGACTGGATAGCTCAGTTGGTTAGAGCATCATCCTGAAGCACAGAGGTTGCCAGTTTGGTCCCCGGTCAGGGCACACACAGGAACAGATCGATGTTCCTGTCTCTCCCGCACTCTCTCCCTTCTGCTCTCTCTCTCTAAAAAAAATCAATTAAAGAAAATACAAAAAAGTTAAAAAAAATAAACTCAAGACAAGAATACCATTCTTTGGCAGGTTTTTCCCGTGGTGAACTAGTCAAGACCCATTCTTGTGAACCTGTGCTTTTGATCAGAGTGGGAGAGTCGAGACTTTATGAATGGTCAGTATAAATTATTACTGTTATTAGAAGAACAAGGTAAAGTGTATGGGTCTGTGATAGTGGGTTAGCAAAGTTACAAAGCATACATTATTAAAAATTTTAATATGTGATTATTTAGTGAAAGTGTTTTTCTGAAATGAACTTAACCCTAGAGAAGGGACTTGGACATCACATGGTCCAGTACCCTAATTTTGTAGCTAAGGAACTGAAGCCCACAAAACCCTTTAGGCCTTTTCCTACAAAACTCTTTAGGAAGACAGAAGTTTTTCCACTGTAAGAGAAAGTCTTCAATGCCTCTTGGTTTCCCATCCTGAGATTTAAGTCCTGACATACTAGTTGGGTTGTCTCCGTGTGGTTGATGTTGGTTGAGTGCCACTGGTGTGCTTTTATGTGTCAACTGAATACTTGGAAATTTGTTCTTGAGTTTTAAGGAAAATGAATCACAGAAATAAAAATTTTGTTCACAACCACACTTTGGGGGAAAATGCACAATGAGCATGCCTAATTGAAGGTGTAAGTTTCACTGGGTAAACCAAGCATCAGAAATGAAGGGGTTTTACACATAGCTCTCTTCCGTTGACTCTTTCGGGCTGTTCATAAATTTGCTCATACACGACTCTGGATAAGGCGTTCATCATTACAGGCATAGTCAGTACAAGGTCAACATTACTAGGAAACTTCAGTCTGGCTCGTTTGTCACTTTCTCCAAGTCCTGCTCAGAGCTGCCTCTAGTGCATTGTACCCTGACCTATTTAAGATTGCATATTAAGATTTCCCTGCATTCATTCCTGAACCCTCTTATTCTGCCATCCTGGCCTTTTCTTTTTAATAGCACGTACCCCCTAACATTATGTATGTATGTCCTCTATAATTTGTCTATATATTATGTTTATTGCTTATGGTGTGTCTCCTCCAGGCTACAAGCTCCATAAAGCAGATTTTTCTCAGTTTGCTTGTGTATCTGTAGGAAGAAGAATAAATAGTGCCGCCTGACCAGGCAGTGACGCAGTGAATAGAGCATCGGACTGGGATGTGGAGGACCCAGGTTCGAGGCCCCGAGGTTGCCAGCTTGAGTGCGGGCTCATCTGGTTTGAGCAAAGCTCACCAGCTTGGACCCAAGGTCACTGGCTCGAGCAGGGGGTTACTCAGTCTGCTGTAGCGCCACGGTCAAGGCACATATGAGAAAGCAATCAATGGATAACTAAGGTGTCACAACGAAAAACTAATGATTGATGCTTCTCATCTCTCTCTGTTCCTGTCTGTCTAACCCTTTCTGAGTCTCTCTCTGTCTCTCTAAAAAAAAAAAAAAAGAATAAATAGTGCCTGCTCTATACTCCATAAATACATGTCGAATGAATGAACTCTGGCAAAAGCAGCTACTCTTTAGGATTTCTAGTAAAAAGACAGACTCTCAACCCTAGTGATGATTTGTGAGCTTACAGGGGACGACAGAATCGTCAGTGGGAATGTAAAGAAAATAAGTGTATGAGTCATGTTATAGACAGTATTCTGGAACCTCCTTGCTTTTTTAGCAATAAACAAGGAACTTGGATTCAGAAGAAAAAAATCATTAAGTTTTAGATATTATCAGTAGAACACATTCTTTAGCTACTAAAATCTAGATTACTAAATGATAAAAATACCCACAGTTTTTCAAATATAGACTTGGACAGTATCTGGTGTTTTTTTTTTTAATATTTATTTTTATTTTATTTATTCATTTTAGAAAGGAGAGAGAGGGGGAGAGAGAGAGAGAAACAGAGAGAGAGAAGGGGGAGGAGCAGGAAGCATCAACTCCCATATGTGCCTTGACCAGGCAAGCCCAGGGTTTCGAATCGGTGACCTCAGCATTTCCAGGTCGACGCTTTATCCACTGCGCCACCACAGGTCAGGCCAGTATCTGGTTTTAAACAAATAAGATTTTCATTTTCCTTCTATCTACCTATCTATTTTCATTTTCAACATTGTGACAGAAACAGACAGGGTTAAGTGTTAGAGTCCTGAGGCAATGGGGAGGGGAGAGGGAGGAACCAAGGTCTCCGCAGCTGGGAAGATGCTTCTGCAGGCATCCAGAGCTGAAAGTCCATTCTGAACCTTTTGGAAAAGTGGAGCCATGAGAGAAAAAGATACATGTCATGCAGTTAAAGTCTATAATGTTCTAAAATTTTCACTTCGTGAAGCTGGTGGTAGTTTCCTAGTACGTTCTGGGGTATAATGTAGTTTATAAAGGCTTATTTTATTATGTAAGGATATATTTGGCTTTCAGAATTCAAGAGAAATAAAGGTGATTCTTAATGTCTTAGGAAGATGATAAGCCCAAAGCTTAAATGACTTTCCTAACATCACACACTATTTTCATGGCAGAATTGGTACTGATTTTTGCTGCAAATTTTCTCTGAAGTATCCTTAATAGGAGAGGTGTGTATAGACCTGTCTTTGGAAAGAATCCAGGGAACAATTATGAATTTGTGTAGAGATTTATGTTTTATGTTAAAAATCTCAAAAATTCATGGATATATTTCATCCTATACCGATCATTGGGGAACAATTTTTTGTTTTCATTTTCTGTTGCATGAGGTTTTAGAACTGTTTCTATATATTTCTGCACCACTGATTCCAAATCTGAAATCTGTTTTTTGGTGCATGCTCTAATTTTTATGCAATTTTAATTTCTTTTTGTTACAGTTAATGGCATGCATTGGTTTTTTTTTCTGAAGCTGGAAACAGGGAGAGACAGTCAGACAGACTCCCGCATGCGCCCGACCGGGATCCACCTGGCACGCCCACCAGGGGCGAAGCTCTGCCCACCAGGGGGTGATGCTCTGCCCATCCTGGGCGTCGCCATGTTGCGACCAGAGCCACTCTAGCGCCTGGGGCAGAGGCCACAGAGCCATCCCCAGCGCCCGGGCCATCTTTGCTCCAATGGAGCCTTGGCTGTGGGAGGGGAAGGGAGAGACAGAGAGGAAGGTGCGGCGGAGAGGTGGAGAAGCAAATGGGCGCTTCTCCTATGTGCCCTGGCCGGGAATCGAACCCGGGTCCTCCGCACGCTAGGCCGACGCTCTACCGCTGAGCCAACCGGCCAGGGCCATGCATTGGTTTTTAAATTGGAGTTAAAAGGCAACGACTCTTGAATTGAACATACCCACAAGGCAATTAATGTTTACAAACATCACTTTTACATAATTATAGTTGTTTTAAATGTAAAAAATTATTATCTGATAAAAATACCCTCTTATTTTGTTTTAAGATTGAATCATGGCTTCTTCGAGTAGGCGTAAATGTAAGAATAGTCCTGACACCTTCTGTTATATATGTGGCTGTTACACACTTCAACGTCAAAGGCGCAATATTTTATCATTTGTGACATGTGCAAATATTGCCTATTTTTAAGTTCCCCTTGACGACCAAGACAAGAATTGGGCTCCTCATATTGTGTGTCATAATTGTGAGGAAATGCTTCGTGACTGAACAAAAGGAAAATGCAAAGGAATGCCTTTTGGTATTCCCATGGTTTGGCGTGAACCTAAGGACCACAGCAGTGACTGTTATTTCTGTCTGATCGATACAAAGGGCATTGGCAAGAAAAAACAGCATATGATCGCATATCCTAATATTCCTTCAGCAATACGACCTATCCCACACTCTGAGACACTCCCGGTTCCAGTTTTCAATGGTTTTATTTCTCCTAAGGACGAAGAAAGTGAACATGGTGATCAAGTGTATTTTGATAAGATGCTTGAGGAAATGGTTGTAGATCTGAAGGGTCTTCCTCTGGTGCCAAGCAGTCATTAACCCC
The DNA here is from genome assembly GCF_036850995.1 of Saccopteryx leptura. NCBI lineage: Eukaryota > Metazoa > Chordata > Mammalia > Chiroptera > Emballonuridae > Saccopteryx > Saccopteryx leptura. The sequence goes on along the minus strand of NC_089508.1, from coordinate 29,968,081 downwards.
TCGGCGGTTTAGCCAACCCGAATTGTACGACTTAATAAGAGATGTGGGCCTATCAAAGAAAGTAGCTGAGTTATTAGCCTCCAGGCTTTAAGAAAAGAATGTGCTTCACCGGTCAGCTAAAGTATCCCATTTCAGGAAGTGTGAACAAATTTTTGTAGACTTTTTTTCCGAAGACACTTTGTTTACTGTGATGATATCAGTAGTCTTCTCAACCAGCTAGGTGTTACCACTTACAGTCCAACAGAATGGCAGCTATTTCTCGACAGCTCTAAATAGAGTCTGAAATGTGTTCTACACAACGGTAATGTTTATGCAGCAGTTCCAATTGGTTATTCAACTCATCTGCGAGAAGATTATAATGACATAAAAATTTTCCTCGACTTTCTGAAGTGTGAGGAGCATAACTGGATCATTTGTGTGGATCTTAAAATGATAAACTTCCTACTAGGACAACAGAGAGGTTTCACGAAGTATCCCTGCTTTCTGTGTTTGTGGGACAGCTGAGCTTGGGAGAAACACTGGACACAGAAGGAGTGGCCGAAACGTGAAGTTCTGGAAGTAGGGAAGCAAAGTATTGTGAATGAACCTGTAGTTAATTGAGATAAGATCATTTTCCCCCCACTTCACATCAAACTTGGCTTAATGAAGCAGTTTGTTCAGGCTTTGAATAGAGAAAGTGAATGCTTTCAACATATTATTTCTGCTTTTCCTGCCTTGTCTTTTGAGAAGATAAAAGCAGGTGTATTTGATGGACCTCAAATTCGAGCCCTCAAATGTGATGAAGAATTTGCTAGGAAGATGAATAAGGAGGAGAAAGCAGCATGGCAGTCTTTTGTGGCAGTTATAAAGAACTTCCTTGGCAACAAAAAAGCAGAAAACTATGAACTTCTTGTTCAAAGGATGCTGTTGGCTTTCCGCAACATTGGATTTAATATGAGTGTTAAGATTCTCTTCCTGGCCTGACCAGGCGGTGGCGCAGTGGATAGACCATCAGAGTAGGATGCATAGGACCCAGGTTCAAGACCATGAGGTCGCCAGCTTGAGCACGGGCTCATCTGGTTTGAGCAAGGCTCACCAGCTTGGATCCAAGGTAGCTGGCTCGAGCAAGGGGTTACTCGGTCTGCTGAAGGTCCACAGTCAAGGAACATATGAGAAAGCAATCAATGAACAACTAAGGTGTCGCAACAAAAACCTAATGATTGATGCTTCTCATCTCTCTCCATTCCCGTCTGTCTGTCCCTATCTATCCCTCTCTCTGACTCTCTCTCTGTAAAAAAAAAAAAAAAAAAAAAAAAAAAGAGGATTCATTTTCTTAACAGTCACCTTGATAAGTTTCCTGAAAATCTTGGAGATGTTAGTGATGAGCAGACTACTGCTGGAGCATCAAACGAGATTGTTCTCAACAAGTACACACACACAAGAGCTTTAAATGCAAATTTTTGCCTGAATAGAATTTAAATAAGTTTTGCGCAAATTTTATGATTAAAATGAGTGTTTTAATGTGTTCTATTTCTAAATTGTAGACAAATTCTGATGCAATCATATCTTTTAGTGTATAAATATAATATATAAATTATTATATTTTCACAAAGATGATAGCCAAGAAGACATTCTACTTCATTATGTTAAACTAAATGTTGAAAATTTTACAATAAGATGAAAACCTAAAATCTTGAATTGCAAAAAGAACTGTAGCTTACAGAGGAAAACTAATGTCAGATTTGAGATCAACACACTCGATTTAGGTAAGAACAAGGGTTTTTGTGGATGCAACAAAAATTTTGTTCCCCAGTGTTATTTATGGCCTTCTCTTTTTGTGTATATAAGCATGCCTTTTTGTTTGTTGTTTTGTTTGTTTGTAAGAAATGTGCTTATTTGAGGAGTTGTTATTGGGAATTTGAAGAAATGAACAGAATGAAAGATTACCTTGGGTTGTTGTCATAGAAGTGTTAAAAAAAATCAGAGTTTTAAAGAAAATTACAGCAGGGAAATAAATCTACTTGGTTTTTTTTTTTAAATTAATTAATTTATTTATTCATTCATTTTTAGAGAGGAGAGAGAGAGGGAGAGAGAGAGACAGAGAGGGAGAGAGAGAGACAGAGAGGGAGACAGAGAGGGAGAAGGGGGAGGAGCTGGAAGCATCTACTCCCATATGTGCCTTGGCCAGGCAAGCCCAGGGTTTTGAACCAGCGACCTCAGCATTTTCAGGTCGACGCTTTATCCACTGCACCACCACAGGTCAGGCCTACTTGGTGTTTTGATGTTAAATATATTAGAGGGAATTAGGTATAGTACAGTGAAAATACCTTATTAGAAAATATTTTAAACCTCAATTTAAGAAGAAAGGGTTACAATTTTTGTCATTTCAACATTTTGTGCAAGTGAACTAAGATACCATGTTATATATATATATATATATTGTTATATATATATATATATATATTTGATAGAGATAGTGGTTTGGAAGTGGTTAAGGAAAAAAAATAAGAGAGAGGGAGATGATTTGTGTATATAGTATGTACCGTACTTTTTCCTGACCATGAAATTAGACCATACTTGTATGGAAAAAAGACAGCTAACCCCTGCCCAAGCCTTCTCCAGCAGGGAATACTCTAAAGGTTTTTACCTCTTAATCTTTTATGTAAATTGTTTCTTTTGTGATACATGGTTAAACGAGATTTATCATGCAACTGAGTAGTGACTTTATTTTAATATGCTCCAAAATATTGTTTCCACAATTGATTAGAGAGCAGGGTGTCATAGGAAGAGCTCTAAGCTGGCAACCAGGAGATTTTGACTTAATATTGCTTGTAAAATGAGGGTTTTACAGTGGTAAATGGGATATCGAGGACTCTTTCAGCTCTAAAAACCTATAATCTGTATTTGTTCATGATCCACTTACTTCCTCAATACTGTACCCATATTTTCTAAAATTTAAACATACAGTTGTGTGTACTTTAAGTTCCATTGTCTCCACACAAAATGTGAATATTTGGGGAGCCAGTACCCTTTGCTTTAATCTGTGGGTTTTCCTGAGTGACTACCAGGGAAATCATGCAGGAACTTGCTGAGCAGTCACTGGTGGCTCATGAAAGGTCCTTCTCTGCTAAGCAGGGTAAGCGATACTGCTCACAAAAATTACGGAATATTTTATAGCTTCATATTTATTTTGAAATATCCTCTAAGTTTTGTGAGCAGTATATATGAACTGTATGGTCTCTTATCTTTTTTTTTTTTTTTAAGAGAGAGGAGGGGAGATACTGAGACAAACTCCTGCTCCTGCATACATCCTGACCAGGATCCACTCTGTAATTCCCTATGGGGGCCAATGCTTGAATCAACCGAGCTATTTTTAGTGACTGAGGCTGACACGCTAGGACCAACCGAGCCATCCTTAGCGCTTGGAGCCTATGCTTGGGAGCCACTGGCTATAGGAGGGGAAGAGGAAGAGAAGTGGTAGAGGGAGGTGGAGAGAAGCAGATGGTCACTTCTCCTTTGTGCCCTGACTGGGAATTGAACCTGGGACATCCATACACTGGGTCGATGCTCTACCACTGAGCCAACCTGCCACAGCCCCTCTTAGCATTTTTGAGACAACTTCCTAAGATGTGAGGAATTTTCATATTTGGCATTTGCTACCCCTGAGCAGTTTGCCACTTGGAGCCTTACTATTAATCCTGGAAGTAGCCATCTGAATTTTTATTGCCTTGTGGTTGCAGATTTTTTGTTGATTGTAGATGTAAATGTAAGGAGACCTTGGCAGTCGTGTGTACAGCAGGTCCTCTAATAATGTTTCATTATAACATTAATGAGATGCCTTAGAAACTTGACTTTTATTTGTACCAATTTGCCTATGGCAAAATTGGTTTTATTAAATGTCATTTCACTTAAAGTTACAGAACCTATTGATGATGTTAAGCAAGGACTTTCTGTACATGATTGTTTTACCATGCTAGTATCATATGCCTGTGGTCTTTTGCTCCTGGAAGGCATACTGTTTGTGTTTCCAGTTAAATCTGTATCACACCAGCTCATTTACTACTTCTAGGTGGAAATGCAGAAATACCCTACTGAATAATGGGATTCTTATCCCAATCTGGCACAGTCGTGTGTGGAAGTTTATATATGATATGTGTTGGCAAGCACGTCCTGGCAATGGTGACTTACGGGTGGGGAACAAGTGCAGCTATGGTTAAGCTAACTGGTTTGGAAGCCCCCGTTTCACAATTACGCTGCTATTATAGCTTAGTACCAAAGAGAGATTCACTCGTCATTTTTTTTTTTTTTTTTTTTTTTTTTTTCAGAGACAGAGAGAGTCAGAGACGGATAGATAGGGACAGACAGACAGGAACAGAGAGAGATGAGAAGCATCAATTATTAGTTTTTCGTTGTGACACCTTAGTTGTTCATTGATTGCTTTCTCATATGTGCCTTGACTATGGGGCTACAGCATACCGAGTAACTCCTTGCTCAAGCCAGCGACCTTGGGTCCAAGCTGGTGAGCTTTGCTCAAACCACATGAGCCCTCACTCAAGCTGGCGACCTCGGGGTCTCGAACCTGGGTCCTTCCGCATCCCAGTCCGATGCTCTATCCACTGCGCCACCTCCTGGTCAGGCTCACTCGTCATTTTTTAAAGAAACCATAGCTCCAAAGACCCTGGATTATTTTGTGATTTTGCTTTCATTATTTTTTACATCTTCTGGATTTGAAGTTTTCAGGAACTTGGCAGTTTCCTCAAATAGAATAAGTCAAGGTACTCCATTAAAGACTTCTGAGGCTGAAGAAAACCTTTATTCCTTTTTCACTTTGCTAAGGTATGATAGTATTAGAGCAGATGGAAGGCTAGAGTTTGAGCTTCACTTCTGTGAAAACTTCCTCAGCCAATTGGCTGGCTCTTAATGGTAAGACAGGAAGAACCACCCACGTTTTCCATTTGGGATTTGAGTCACAGAAAACAGGTTTCCTGCAGAAACCATTTGGCTTTAACAAGTGTACAGAAATTTCGTGTTTGATCAGATTGATTTTTTTAAAAAATCTTCATTGTGTCTGTATTTCAAATTAATTATTTCTCTCTTTTCAATCTGTAGGTTCAGTTTCAAATCTGAATTTCCTGTAGTGCTGACTGTAACCTAATTTCCAAGATTTTTAGATCAAAAGGACTATACATTCAGGTAAGAATTTAATTTTCTTTATCTTAATAGTACACAGGTATTTCGGCCGAAATCTGGAACTACCTTTACCCCTTTCACATGGATAGAAGTATAGGTGAATTTTTGAAAAGGTGACAAATTGAATTTTCCAGACAGGTTTTCACCTGTTTGGGATTACGTAAGAGGTGTCAGTGGGGTTGGCTGCTTAGAACATTTAGAGAATCAGTATTTAGTGGCGGTTAACACACATACACAAATGACCATTTAAAACTTGTAAAACTTGTAAAACTGTATTTAGTCACTTTTTTGTTGTTGTTAGGGGAAAGAAATCATCCTTTCCTCTAATATCCACCATTTCCCTTCTAGATTGATTAATATCTATCACTTGTCTGTCTGCCTGCCTGCCTGTTTATCTATCTCTGTATTTTCTATATATATTTAAAACTTAAGACATGGATGGTTTTAAGGTTAAATTCTTTACCTTTATGGAATCTCAGAGTACTTATAATAGTGTGGGCATGAGAAGGTTAGAGAAAAAGATCTGTACTGGAAATAATTTACATTTACCAAGTTAGTGCTTAGAAATGAATTTTCCCCTGGAGGAGAGGGCTGTGCAGTCCAGAAACAAACACCTCTTCTCGCACAACCCAAACCCAAAACGGGCACCCCGTATTGACTGCACAGGAGAAATGGTGCTGAATTGGGATTGTCATAGTGTTTCTGGATACAAAAGAAAGCACATTTCAGAGAAATAATGGCTTGTTAAGCAGTTACCTAATTTTCTTAATTGATTTTGAGGTACTGAATCTCTTCTAAATTAGTTTTTATGCCTTTTTAGGATGGTGACTTTTCAAGTTTAAAATATGTGAAACTAAATTTTAAATGATTGGCATTGTTTGAAGAGGGGCAGTGGCAATTGAGCAAATAAACCAAAAGTCACTAGAAAATTCAGTTTCCTATATTACCAGTTAAGGTTTAGTCTGCCCAACATTAGCACACCAACCAAGAGACAGCTCAGTAGAGAGAAACTGGCTTGGGATTTACTGCAGATGATGTGTGGACATAATTTCTTGCCAGTGCACCCTTGGGTCAGCCTTATCCAGAGCTTTGTGGTAACTTTTTCCACTAATTTTCCTTGCACCACTCTTTGTAAAGTTGGGTCTTGCTCCTCTCTGCTTAGAACACTTCAGGGCCTCCCCATTATCTATAGCAGTGATTCTCAAATTTTTTCATCTCAGAAACCCTTTATACTGTTATTATTGAAGCCCCAAGAGAGCTTACTTAGGTTGATTATATTCTTCACTATTTACTGTATTAGGAATTAAAACAGAAAAATTTAAAGCACGAGTCTGTATAAAGCTTGCATTACCTCAGTGCAGAGTGATGACATCGTCACAGTCTCGCAGCTTCTGGAGAACAGGCTATACTTGGGAGAAAATGAGAGTGGACAGGGCAAAGAGCATGGTATTATTTTGAAAAGTTAGATTTGTTGAGGTATGACATCAAGTGAAACCTACCCTTTTTAGTGTGTAGTTCTTCTCTGGGTTTTGACAAACACATATGGTTGTGTAAGTACAATGAAGTTCTAGAACATTTCCATTACCCAAAATGTTCTCCTCCCCTTAGTCTCAGTACCCTCTGACCTATTTTCCAGTCCTATAGTTTTGCTTTTGCCCGAGTGTTATATAAATAGAATCACACAGTCTGTATGTAGCCTTTTGAATCTGGCTTCTTTCATTAAACATAATGTATTGATATTTAAGATTCATTCATGATATTCATGATGTTGTATAAACTACTGATTTGTTTCTTTTTTATTGCTGAGTCTTATTCCAATGTATGAATATACTGCAGTTTGTCTATTTACCTGTTGGAGGGAATTTGGATTGCTTCTATTTTTCAATGGTGATGTGTCTTAATATTATTGTTAAAATAGTTTTAACGTCACAGACCCCTTGAAAAGGTCTCAGGTACCTCCAGGATCCTGACACCTCTCTCTGAAAACCTCTGGCCACCCTGAATATTTGCCCGGGTGTGATGTGAATGCCAGCATCTTGCCTAAAGGTCTCCTCTGTGCAGGCCTTTCTGAAGCCTCTTCTTACCATCACCCCATGTGCCTTCCGGCCTCAAGGCTGGGCTGGTCACCCCTCTCTGCGTGCTGTTGCTGTGCTTCCCCCACTGCTCGGTGGTTACTTGAGGATATGATAGCTTCCCAGTTCCTGAGGGCAGTGCCTTTCCTCTCCATCCCAGGCACATGCCTGGCATATAGCAGATGCAGTGCATGTTCGAATGAATAAATAATTCCTTTACATTTATGAGGCATTTATTGTTTACAAGAGGCTTTCCCATCTAACATTCATTCTTCATTTCAACTTTGTGAAATACCTAGCACAAATGATTTTTATATCTGATTTTTTTTCAGTTAAGGATATTAAGCCTTAAAGTTGTAGTCTTAAGCTGCAACTTAGAATAACCTGGGCGTTTGTAATAATTGTGCTAATAGCTCACCAGTTAAGTCTTCATCTCTGGAGGTCAGCCCTGGGTATTCATATTTTAAAAAAGTATCACTGGGCCCTGGCCGGTTGGCTTAGCGGTAGAGCGTCGGCCTGGCGTGCGGGGGGCCCGGGTTTGATTCCCGGCCAGGGCACATAGGAGAAGCGCCCATTTGCTTCTCCACCCCCCCCCCCCCTCCTTCCTCTCTGTCTCTCTCTTCCCCTCCCGCAGCCAAGGCTCCATTGGAGCAAAGATGGCCCGGGTGCTGGGGATGGCTCCTTGGCCTCTGCCCCAGGCGCTAGAGTGGCTCTGGTTGCGGCAGAGTGATGCCCCGGAGGGGCAGAGCATCGCCCCCTGGTGGGCAGAGCTTCGCCCCTGGTGGGTGTGCCGGGTGGATCCCAGTCGGGCGTATGCGGGAGTCTGTCTGACTGTTTCTCCCCGTTTCCAGCTTCAGAAAAATACAAAAAAAAAAAAAATATATATATATATATATATATATATATATATATATATATATATATATATATATATATATATATATATATATATATATATCTATCTCACTGTGGAATCTGATGTGCACCCACAGAAAATCATGGGCACAGAGTTTGAGTTACCGTGAAGACTTAGTGGTGATGTAGTCAGGACTAGAACCCAGGTCTTTGACTCCTTCTCTGTTGCCTTTTTCTTCCATACTACGAACTTGCACATGAATGGAAGTACTACTACAGGGATATAGAGCCTCGGTCTAGGTGTCAGCATTCCCAGTGCTGAAATAGTCACATAACAGAATTATGCAGAGTAAAACCAAGAAGTCACCATTGGTTGCACAGCTTCAATTCTTCGGGTATGATTTTAAGTGTATAAATTGGCATGCATGTAACATGAGTTACTTTTTGGTTGTTTTAACAAAGAGTTATACTTTTGTATGTTTTGTATTTTTTTAACTGGATAATGTCTTAGATTATTCTATATTAGTATATATAAATCCCTCTCATTCTGTTTATAAGTGCTTAATTCTTTCATATATTTTCCATATTGATAGACAATAGCCTGTTTCCAACTTTTTACTGTCACAAAAATGCTAATGAACATTCTTAGCTCTTTCTTACTGAAATATTATTTAATTCTTTTTTTTTTTTTTTTTTGTATTTTTCTGAAGCTGGAAACAGGGAGAGACAGTCAGACAGACTGCCGCATGCGCCCGACCGGGATCCACCTGGCACGCCCACCAGGGGGCGTCGCTCTGTCGCGACCAGAGCCACTCTAGCGCCTGGGGCAGAGGCCAAGGAGCCATCCCCAGCGCCTGGGCCATCTTCGCTCCAATGGAGCCTTGGCTGCGGGAGGGGAAGAGAGAGACAGAGAAGAAGGAGAGGGGGAGGGGTGGAGAAGCAGACGGGCGCTTCTCCTATATGCCCTGGCCGGGAATCGAACCGGGGACTTCTGTACGCCAGGCCGACGCTCTACCACTGAGCCAACCAGCCAGGGCAGGATTATTATTTAATTCTTATTAAAGGATCTATTCTATTTTCAGGGCATTGAGAGATGAAGTAGTAAATGTCTTATGTATGAAATCTTAGACATTGTGTGCTCAAGTCAGAACAGAACTTAGACATTTTTTTAATTGTGGTAAAATATACTCAACCTTGGAGAACCTACTCATATGGTTTTTGTAAATTTTGCATGTTTTATTTTTGTGGTGGTCTCCTTTCACTCTTTGGATAGTCTTTTAAAGACTAATGTGTGTATTGCTTAAGTTTAACTCCTTTAGGTGTGATTGATTGCCACATACTTTTTCCTTCTATAATGAGGGCAGCACAATAGCAGTGTCCATTATGTTTTTAGGCTGGGCCCTGTGCTGAGAGCTCTTCATATACAAGGGCTTGTTTCTTCCTCTCACTAACCCGGTGCAGTTGGTGGTATTCTCCAGGTTAAGCATTTAGAAATGAAGAATCAGAGAAGTCAAGTCACTTGTCAGGGTTAGATTTAAGATTTAAAGATTCTGCTTCCACCTCTTATGTAAAGATTTTGCTGAATCCGAGGTGGTACTTTGCATCTATGACATCATGGTTACTTTCTAAACTACTTATATTTGTATATTTTGCTTTGTAATACTAGTAATAACTTAGCATATGCAGAAATAGTCCATGCTGTGGAGTTCCATTTTATAGAAAGCATTTATAATAAAAGCAATATATTAATATAGTACAGTACAGACCGATTCCTACTGAGTTTAATAAAAATGGTATTTTGGATTGAAAATTGCCATTAAATGAGAAGTTGATTTTGAATTGTTTATTATCTTAACAAGATGACCTTGATAAAACAATGCTATTCTTCACTGGTAAATAAAGTGGACTAAATAATTCATTTTATGCTTAAGCTGCCATCAATCCTGAGTAGTATTAGTATGAATGAGAAATACTGGCAAGAACATTGGCAGTGGTAATCTGGATGAATTGTGAAATAGAATTCTAATAATACTTCCCCTTACCTGCAGTATTAAGGAGAACATTTCCGGAAGTGTTGTTTATTCATGAGTAATAAAGGATTAAAATGACATGTCACTATTGATGGAAATACCAGAAGGCAGCCTCAAAAGTTTTTAAACACAATGAAATGTATGTTCTCCTAATTTTATTATAGGCATAATTGAGTGTTTTAAGGAGCCAGGGGTAGCTATTTCTCAATGATTTTTATAAATGGGATTTTAGCAAATATATGGTTTCACATATATCCTTCACGTACTGCTGTGTCACATTTCATTTGAATAATAAAATATAATGGAGGTTTAAGTGGCGCGGCCTGGTGTCGCTTCATTATCCTTACTCAGTCTCCTCAGCGAACAGGACTCCTTTTTAACCTTGAAATACGGTGTCTGAATGGTTGAAACAGATCTTTGGGTGAAACCTCAGCCTTACAGACTGAACTCTGTATTTCATTAACAAGTGAGAAAATGTTTGATAAACCACAGTTCAGACATGATTGTACTGTCTCATTTCCGGTTTTTAACTTATGAGTATTCTTTAAAAGAAACATTTTGGCGAGTACATGTTTGATAATTGGCTGACAGAAAAGAGTGAGTGCATTGGCTCACCTTCCTGTGTTGACTTGTTGACTAAGAATTAGTCTGGCACCACAAAGTGGGTGTAAATCACAGAAAGCAATTGGGTGGTAGTGACTCTTAGTTAATGTTGATATGTGGTAGAGTCACATCAATACCCAGTGCAATCTACTCTAAACTATACATTTAAAAAATGGCCTCAGATTTGTCTTTTTCTCCTATTTTTAGACTTGCTAATTTGCTTGGCTAGATCCAGAAACAACATTGTATTTTACTACCACCTACTTGGGGCTGCTTTCTGAGCTGACACACGCCACCCTTCAGAGGAATTCATTCCTTTTTCCAGAATTTAGTATTTGTTCTTTTTATCTGTGTTCAGTACTTACATTTCCAGCTTTTAAAATTTAAATACTCCTGTGCATTCTGTCCTAGTGACGAGGGGACATTGTGTAAGGATTCCCCTGCTCCCCCCACCCCCTTTTAATTTGTGAACATTGCATTCCTTGGCTTAGTATTTGTTTTGCATCTGTATTTCAGTGTAATCCCAACAAGTTCATTCAAGCAGTGGTTGCTTGAGGTTAAGCGGTATTACGGTTGTTTGGCAGGGCATGGCCATAAACACTTCTCTTTAAACACAGAATGGCCTGGGGTGACTGTAATATTCAGTTGCATAATCACAGATTACACTTTACAAACACTGGAATGAGGACATGGGCCGAATACATTTTCAGTAAGAAACTGCCCCATGGGATTGAGTCTTCTTTAGAAACCATCTGTAGAGTTCCCTGGAGTCTTTTCTTAGACAATTATAATTGATATTAAGCATTCAATTAGAATGTTTTTGTTTGCATGGATGTATGAATAACTTTTCATGTTTCCAGAAAGTCCCTCACCTGACATGTAAAGGAATAGGTTAAAATGTTACCGTTGTTTTTAATATGATTATATAGATTAAAATTTTTTTATTATATTTTCTTCTTTCTCCTTCTTTACCAGTGCAATCTACTGTAAACTATCCATTAGTGTTTTTTTAAAAAACTGATTTTCATGAGGGAGAGGAGGGAGGGAGGGAGAGAGAGAAACAGGAACATCGATCTGTTCCTGTATGTGCCCTGAGTGGGGATCGAACTGGCAACCTCTGTACTTCGGGACTCTGCTCTAACCAACTGAGCTATCTGGCCAGGGCCCCTTCCTGGTATTTTTGTGATTTGAAAGCCATTTTGCAAAAGGTACCTCAGAAGTAATTTACTCTCTTCTAGAGACTGTATGAAGTGGGTTTACAGTCACTGTATTGTGATGTGTCTGTTCAGAGCACCTCTACTCTGGATGTGAGGACCTGCTCTTGGGTACTATGGACAATGCTCCGTGTTACTGTGGGCAGCTGAAGAAATGAAACAAATACCTATTACAGTGGGTAGAAAAGCCTTTTGGGCATATTGTTTAGTTTTTTTTAAACCTTATGTGAATATTTTTGAGATGGTACTCAGTGTTTCCATAGTCTTGACTTTTACTAAATTTTTTAAACCACTTGTTCTTTAATTTACAAGTAAGAGTTTTAATTTTTTGTAACCATTAACATATGTTTCTTATGTGTTTTATTCAAATTGATACTGTCTGTAATCTTGTCTTTAGAGAAAGCAAATTCAGTTGAAATATTTCCTTGGCAGAGGCCCCAGGGTTGGGAACTATAGATTTTTTGGTGGTGTTCTTTATTATTTTAAATTTAATTTGTATTTTTAGTAAAGTAATGAATAATGTTTAAAATAAGTTTAAATAGTGAGTACTATAGTAATACGGCCTGAAAAGAAAAACTCCCTGTGCTCCATTCTACTTACCTCTCTTCAGAGGCAACTGTTTGCAGGGTTTTTGTTTTTCTTTTTAATGTTTCTCTGGCCTTTACTGCCATTTATCTAAATAATTTATTTTTAGTTCTGCAGCTTAAGTTTTCAGTTCTAAGCATTTTTTTTTTTTTTTTTTTTTTTTTTTTTACACAGAGACAGAGAGAGAGTCAGAGGGATAGATAGGGACAGACAGACAGGAAGGGAGAGAGATGAGAAACATCAATCATCAGCTTTTCGTTGCGACACCTTAGTTGTTCATTGATTGCTTTCTCATATGTGTCTTGACCGTGGGCCTTCAGCAGACTGAGTAACCCCTTGCTCGAGCCAGCGACCTTGGGTTCAAACCAGATAAGCCCACGCTCAAATTGGCGACCTCGGGATCTCAAACCTGGGTCCTCTGCATCCCAGTCCAACGCTCTATCCACTGCACCACCACCTGGTCAGGCAGCATTATCTTTTGACTTCTTCCTACAGATGAAGAGGCTGTAGCTCCTTTTTCCTGTCTGGCCTCTGCAGAGCCGCCAGTTTGGAATGTCTCTTTACCAGCACCTTGGGGTTTCCTTGGGGTTGCTTTCCTTTGTGGCTCCACCCTTCTATTTTCTGGAATTCGTGTTATTATTATTATTTTTTTTTGTGGGAGACATATGTATAAGGTCTAGCGGAAAGTTCTGTCTGTTTCTAACACAACAAGTTTCAACACGTAAGCACATTTATTTGGCGCATGTGTGCCTCTCTATCTTTATCACTTAATGTATACATACTGACGTAGCAAATTAACTAAAACAAAGTTGATTCACATTAGTCTTATGTGTGAAGCCATAGTGTACCCATGGCTACTGATAAAGTTCATTTACGCCACTGTAATTTTTACAAATTTCAACAAGGAAGAAATGCTACAGAAGCATGTAGAAATTTATTGAAAGTGTTTGGTGAAGGAATAATACTATCACTTGTTTTTGTCCTTACAAAATTTTTTGAAGGGCAAAAAACTAAAAAATGAAGAAGATATCAAACAAGCACTGATTCAATTTTTCGCATCAAAAGATAAAACATTTTTCAAAAATGGGATAAAAAATTGCCCTCACGCTGTTAAGAAATCATTAATAATAATGGCAATTATATTATTTAATAAAGTTTATTGATGGTAAGAAAAATTTGTATTTTGTTTTATTCCAAAAACAGACAGAACTTTCCGCTAGACCTTATGTGTGTGTGTGTGTGTGTGTGTGTGTACAAGGCACGCACACACACACACACATATCAATCCAATATGCATACATCCTTGAGTGAGATTTAAAACTGAAGTTTATTTTCTAATTGTTGGCTGCTAGTATGTATGTAAGAACACGCTTGCTTTTTATATCACCTTTGTATTCTGCAATTTGATAAATTTATCTATTAGGTCTAGTAGTTTTATGCATTTCTTGGAATTTTCTACATAACAGATCATATGATCTACAAATAAGTTTTAATTCTTCCCTCCCTCCCTTCCTCCTTCCTTTTTTCCTTTCTTCCTTCCTTTTATGCCTTTTATTATCTTTTTCTTACCTTACTGCAATGTCTGGAACCTTCACTGTAGCATTGACTAGAAAGTGGTAAATATGAGCACTTTTGCCTTATTTTTCACCCCAGGGGAAAACAGTTCAATCTTTCACCTTTAGTTGTGATGTTGGTTTTGCAGAGATTGACCTTTCTAAGGAAGCTATGGGCCTGGGACATAGGAAATTATGATCCAATCATCCTGTGTAGTTGCTTTCAGTCACTGAGCTTGTTATTCCTGCCCTGTAGCCTTCTGAGCTTGTTAGGTTTGTGATGTAGCCCCCTCTTTTTGTTCACATTATTTTCTTATGCTAGGCATTTAAGATTTTAAGTTTCCTGCTAAGTACTGTTTTAGCTGCAGTCTGCAAATGTTGATGTTTATTTTTGTTATCGTTTCATTCAAAATACTTCCTAATTTAAAAAAATATCTTTGATTTATGAACCCTTTAGTGGTGTGTTGTTCAATTTTCATGTATTTGAAATTTTCATAGATATCTTATTACTGATTTCTAATTTAATTACATTATGAGCAGAGAATATACTTTGTGTGACTCTAATCCTTTTAAATTTATTGAGACTTTATAGAGTATCACATGGTCTGTCTTGGTAATATCCCATGTACGTTTGAAAGGAATGCATATTCTTCAGTTGTTAGATTTTTTATGAATGTCAGTAAGGTCAATTGATGGTGCTGTTCAGATCCTCTCTGTCTCTCTTGATTTCTTTATTTGAGATTTTATTTATTGTTTCTAAGAGAGTGGTGAGAGAGAGAGAGAAGAGAGTGGGTGGCCGGGAGGAGTGGGAAGCATCAACTCATAGTAGTTGCTTCTCGTATGTGCCTTGACTGGGCGAGCCCAGGGTTTTAAACTGGCGACCTCAGCATTCCAGGTTGATGCTCTGTCCACTGAGCCACCACAGGTCAGGCCTGATTTCTTTTTTGGTCTAATTATTCTATTAGTTACTGAGATGAAACATATAAATCTCCTATAGTTGTGTCACTGTCCTTTTCTTAATTCTATTTTTGCTTCATGTATTTTGGGGTGTGTATATATTCATAATTGTTATGCCTTTGTGATAAATTGTCCCTTTTATAATTACAATCCCCCCTGCCCCGTAATACTCTTTGTCTGAAAAGTTGATTGGACACTGTACGCCTGGTGATGCTGGTGTCTGTGGTGTTCTCCGAGTGATTAGCTTGGGCACTGCTATTCATTGAGAGTCCTCTGAAGGCAGTTTCTATTGATCTTTTCTCTCAGATTGGTCAGTTTCTCTAGAAAGTCTCCCAGTCTATCAATTGGAAGGGGGCTGGGTGACGACTGTTAGCTGATGCCCCATGTTTTCAGTGTGGAGATGCATGCCTCCTCTCAGGTATGCCTGGCTACATCTCGTAGTTGTATACAGGATAAATCCTAGTCTCATGCTCCTAAATTGCTCAGTTGTTGAGTTAGGGCAGTGGTGTGCACACTCATTAGTCAACAGAGCCAAATATCAACAGTACAACCATTGAAATTTCTTTTGAGAGCCAAATAGCTTTTAAACTTAAACTATATAGGTAGGTACGTTGTTATGAACTTAATTAGGGTACTCCTAAACTGACCTTTGCTACAAACAGGGTCCCCAAACTTTTTACACAGGGGGCCAGTTCACTGTTCCTCAGACCGTTGGAGGGCCAGACTATAAAAAAAAACTATGAACAAATCCCTATGCACACTGCACATATCTTTTTTTTTTTTTCCGAAGCTGGAAACAGGGAGAGACAGTCAGACTCCCGCATGTGCCCGACCGGGATCCACCCGGCACGCCCTCCATGGGGCGATGCTCTGCCCACCAGGGGGCGATGCTCTGCCCATCCTGGGCGTTGCCATGTTGCGACCAGAGCCACTCTAGCGCTTGGGGCAGAGGCCACAGAGCCATCCCCAGCGCCCGAGCCATCTTTGCTCCGATGGAGCCTTGGCTGCGGGAGGGGAAGAGAGAGACAGAGAGGAAGGCGCAGTGGAGGGGTGGAGAAGCAAATGGGCTCTTCTCCTGTGTGTCCTGGCCGGGAATCGAACCCGGGTCCTCCGCACGCTAGGCCGACGCTCTACTGCTGAGCCAACTGGCCAGGGCTGCACATACCTTATTTTAAAGTAAAAAAACAAAACGGAAACAAATAAAATATTTAAAATAAAGAACAAGTAAATTTAAATCAACAAACTGACCAGTATTTCAATGGGGACTATGCTCCTCTCACTGACCACCAATGAAAGAGGTGCCCCTTCCGGAAGTGCGGCGGGGGCTGGATAAATGGCCTCAGGGGGCCGCATGCGGCCCGCGGGCCATAGTTTGGGGACCCCTGGCTAAAAACATCCTTAATTTGATTGAGTTGCATGTGGCTTGCGAGCCGTGGTTTGCCGACCACCGCAAGTTAGGAAATTAAATGATTCTTTACACAGACCCTAAAACCAATCCCTTTTGTTTGCAACCTCACCCTTTTCAACAGTCTACCTCAGTTTTGTAGCCTTTCTGGAATTCTGCATCCTGAGTAGACTTTTAAATTTTTTTTGGCTGAATTTTCTTCCTGGTGACCCCCTTACCTCAACCCCAGCAGTTAGGTCTCAGCATTCTTCAGTTTGCTGAATCAGACTCCAGTTGAGCGTTTTTTATCCATCTTTCAGAATTTTGTAGACATCTCTCATATTCTGTTGTTTCTTCTCCCATTTTTTTTAAATTTGTCATTTTTGGAGGGTTGAAGGTAAGCATATATTCAATCATCTACTTTTATCCTGTAGGAACTTTTTAATTGATTTATCTGAAGCCTTGTAATTGACATACATTATTGTTAACCTGATCTTTAGGTTGTAAAATACTAATTCAGTGTTATCTCTTGCTATATTTGGAAAAAAGAAAGTGTATGTGTGTGCATTGTGTTTTAGTGATTTGAAAACTAATGTACCATATTTCTTTATGTATAAGATGCTCCCAAGTATAAGACACACCTTAATTTTGGGGCCCGAAATTTGAAAAAAAATGCATTACATAAAGTTATTGAACTCAGATTTTATTCATCATGAAATTCCTACAACTCTTCATCACTCTCAAAACTCTCATCCATTAGCTTGTCCTCATCTGTGTCTGATGACGAATCACTGTCCTCATATATTGCCTCATCCTCAGTTCCATCTATGGCATTTGAAATGCCACACTTCTACAACCACTGTATAAGATGCACCCAGTTTTTAGACCCCAAATTTTTTTTAAAAGGTGTATCTATACATGGAGAAATACGGTATTTCTTGCTGTGGATTTTATTTACATTAGAAAGTGTTAGTGGTGTTTGCTTTCTTTATGCTTGATTTGGTAGACATTGAGCAATAATTACACATTTTTAATTTTACAGTTTTCACAGTACTATCATTTTTTTGTTGGAGGGGCTAATAATTGCATAAAATGTTATAAATGATTTATCTTTGTATTTTGAGTATGCATTATTGTTGCTATATTCTTTCAAATGCCTTCCTTTTTGGAAATAAACACGTTAGACCTACTGTATGAAATAGAGAGCTCCTTGACTTGAGTTGCTGTTTTAATCTGGGTAAATCCATTAAATACACTGCCAGTTTCTTTACATATAAATGAGAAATACAAATCTACAGGACTATTAAGGGTATCTTACTTATAAGATAATAGACAGGAAACTTTTAAAATTATGAAGTAGGACATCTGTTTAAGGTGGTGTATTGAGTACCGTATTTTTCGTTCCATAAGACGCACCTGACCATAAGACACACCTATGGTTTTAAGGAGAAAAATAAGAAAAAAAAATTCTGAACCAAATGGTGTGTTAAAATATTTAATAAAATACTGTATTTTTTGCTTCATAAGACACATAGGCATTTTCCCCTCCACTTTTTGGGGGGGAAAAGGTGTGTCTTATGGAGCAAAAAATAACGGTAATTAATGTTTTCTTGGGCAGTCAGGAATTAAATAACTATTTGTGTTTATGCTCTTTGATAAGTGACTGCTTCTTGCAAATAGCTTTTAAAATTTTTTATTTATTTATTCATTTTAGAAAGGAGAGAGAGAGGAAAAGAGAGAGAGGAGAGAGACAGAGTGAGAAGGGAGGGAGGAGCAGGAAGCATCAACTCCCATATGTGCCTTGACCAGGCAAGCCCAGGGTTTCGAACCGGCGACCTGAGCATTTCCAGATTGACGCTTTATCCACTACGCCACCACGCAAATAGCTTTTAGTTGAATACTCTTGATGTAAAACTTGTCCTGTGCTTTGCAAAATGATGCTCATTTCATGATACCATTGTAGTCCAGGGTTCGGTCCTGCGTGAAGACTGAATTAGACAACAGCCTCAGTGCTGTTACTTAAGGGAGGCTCAAGAACTCACAGACCTCTAAATTGCTCCATTTTCAGTGGAGCGTCAATGGAATTCAATGGAATTTTGGGATGCTTTCCAAAGATTCCTGTGAAGTTGCCAGTATTATCCCTGGAGAAGTCACATCCTGAGATAGTGTCTGCCTATGGCATGCCCACTCGGTTTAGTTTGTCTGGAGAACAGGAAATAGGATAGAGATCTGTTTTTAGAAGGGAAGTTAAAAGAAATCTAAAATTTAGAGCAGTGTCAGGATGGTAGGCCTTGGTAGAGAACCATAGCTGTTAGCCTTGGGAAGCAAGGAAATGATCTCAAGTAGGGTAGGGATAATATGGCTGTTTTGTGGTACTTTTAGATCCAGCCCTCTCTGATCTCTTAATCATTGTAGTACTTATATGGTTATGGTCATATTCAAGCATAAAATCCATGGCACTTGAATTCCAAAGGTCTAATAAGTACTAGCAATTTAGCAACACTTAAGATCCTCAGGTAAACCTCTTAACGCTTGTTTCTTGTCTATTTCTACCATAGCACAGTTGGCATTTAGAAAAAAGTATAAAGCATTAAGCATTAATTGATATGTCACTTATTCAATGAGTTTGCAATCTTCCTTTTCCCCTGCCTCTTCCGCTCTTGTTTTGATTATTTGGAAGCAGCTAGATTATAGAGAAAATGATAAATTTACTGTGATTTTTGTCAGTTTTGAAATAATAGTGATCAATGCATGAGAAATATATCTTTTTTTTTTTTTTTTTCATTTTTCTGAAGCTGGAAACAGGGAGAGACAGTCAGACAGACTCCCGCATGCGCCCGACCGGGATCCACCCGGCACGCCCACCATGGGGCGACGCTCTGCCCACCAGGGGGCGATGCTCTGCCCATCCTGGGCGTCGCCATGTTGCGACCAGAGCCACTATAGTGCCTGAGGCAGAGGCCACAGAGCCATCCCAGCGCCCGGGCCATCTTTGCTCCAATGGAGTCTTGGCTGCGGGAGGGGAAGAGAGAGACAGAGAGGAAAGCACGGCGGAGGGGTGGAGAAGCAAATGGGCGCTTCTCCTGTGTGCCCTGGCCGGGAATCGAACCCTGGTCCTCCTCACACTAGGCCGACGAATATATCTTTTTTTTTAAAAAATTTATTTATTTATTTATTTTTTACAGAGACAGAGAGTAAGTCAGAGAGAGGGATAGACAGGAACAGACAGACAGGAACGGAGAGAGATGAGAAGCATCAATCATTAGTTTTTCATTGCGCATTGCAACACCTTAGTTGTTCATTGATTGCTCCCTCATACGTGCCTTGACCGCGGGCCTTCAGCAGACCGAGTAACCCCTTGCTGGAGCCAGTGACCCTGGGTTCAAGCTGGTGGGCTTTTCCTCAAACCAGATGAGCCCGCGCTCAAGCTGGAGACCTCAGGGTCTCGAACCCGGGTCCTCTGCATCCCAGTCCGACGCTCTATCCACTGCGCCACTGCCTGGTCAGGCGAGAAATACATCTTTTTAAAAATAGGAAATAAAGTCGTCTAGCTACGAACTTTTATATTTATTGACATAAGGTGTAAATACTTCAGTGCTTGAAAAATCTTGGGGGTATTGGTTTTAGAAGCCATTCATGTACATTTCGTTTGCTTATGATCTTTTTGGTCCTAGAAATATTCAAATTCTTTATTATAAGATAGCATTATTATTGAATTGAACAGACTTACTTTGTGGGCAACTACAGTGTGGTACTTTCATAGATTTCTGGTATACTTGGTGTATGCCGGTCAGGTTGCTCATTCTTGGTACCCTCGTCTCTGTGAATGTATTCCTGGTATGGTAACCTTACCTTTCGTCTATGTCCAATTCTTTATTTATTTTTTTTTAATTCTTATGAGTTTATTTGAGCCAAACTAATTATATATGCTGGGGACCAAGGTCTCCGATGTGCTGGAGAATAAGTTTTGCAGCTTTTAAAATATTTATTTTTATTGAATTTATTGGGGTGACACTGGTTAACAAAATTACGCAGGTTTTAGGTGCACAGTTCTACAGCACATCATCTGTACACTGTTGTGTATAGATAGCATATATATAATATATATACTGCTCACAAAAATTAGGAAATATTGGCCCTGACTGGTTGGCTCAGTGGTAGAACGTTGGCCTGGCGTGCAGGGGTCCCAGGTTCGATTCCCGGCCAGGGCACACAGGAGAAGCGCCCATCTGCTTCTCCACCCCTCCCCCTCTCCTTCCTCTCTGTCTCTCTCTTCCCCTCCTGCAGCGAGGCTCCATTGGAGCAAAGATGGCCTGGGCACTGGGGATGGCTCCTTGGCCTCTGCCCCAGGCGCTAGAGTGACTCTGGTCGCGACAGAGCGACGCCCCGGAGGGGCAGAGCATCGCCCCCTGGTGGGGGCAGAGCGTCGCCCCTGGTGGGCGTGCCAGGTGGATCCCGGTCGGGCGCATGCAGGAGTCTGTCTGACTGTCTCTCCCCGTTTCCAGCTTCAGAAAAATACAAAAAAAAAATAAAAAAAAAAATTAGGGAATATTTTATCGCTGAAATATTTATCACTGAGCAGTTTATTAAGGATAGGGAGCCTGGCTGGTTGGATCAGCAGTGGAGTGTTAGCACGGCATGTGGATGTTTCGGATTGGATTCCTAGTCAGGGTACACAGGAGAAGCAACCATCTGCTTCTCCACCCCTTCCCCCCAATTCCCCTCCAGCAGGCATGGCTCAAAGGGTTCAAGCAAAGTTGGCCCCGGGTATTGAGTATGGCTCCATGACCTCACCTCAGGTGCTGAAATGGCTCAGTTGCCAAGCAGTGGCCCAGATGGTCAGCATTGCCTGGTAGGGGGCTTGCCAGGTGGATCCTAGTTAGGGCACATGGGAGAGTCTGTCTGTCTCCCTGCCTCTCAGTTTGTTTTTTTTTTTAAATAAAAATGGATAGGGAAGTACCATTTAAATTATGTTTTATTTTCTCTGTTTTGTTAATCTTAATTTTTTAAGGCTCTCCTTTTAGAAAAGTCACCAATACTGAATAGTAAATGAAGACTGTCTTTAAATTGCTTGCATGTGCTTGAATGTCAAAATGTTTTATTGTAAGAGAAAGCCAATTTTAGTTAACACTTTTCTTTGCTAAAGTTTAGAATTTTAATCAAGTTATACTTAGCAATAATTATGTTATTGAGTTAGGGCAGTGTAGGAGGAGAAGGATAATGCTGGTCTTCCAGTATATCTTACTAGGAACGGGCACCCAAGGTACGAGTTCTGTGCAGTGTGGTTTTGACACTACTGTTGTATAAGCCAGATAGTCTGGGTTGTTCCAGCCTAGCCTCCTTTCACATGGGCGAGAAAGCAGTAAAATCCAGACAGAAGAGGCTTTAGAATCTGGATAAAGGATGAAAATGGCATTTCTCTGGAACCTTTGTTCCATCTTTTGCAAATATGTAACAGAAAGGGAACAATAGCCTAAACAAATTTACATTAGAACTTGCTCAGAGAATTAAGAAAGATTTGTTTACCTAGCAGCAGCCCAAAGGTGACTCAGGTTTGTCAGTTGTCAGTTACTTAAGAACACCATCTTATTACTAATTTTTCTTCAGGATTCACTAACAAAGGAACAAAGGAAACTGCACTGAGCTTCTCTCTGGGTAAAGGTTGTTATTAGGAAGAGTAACTGAGAAGATGTTACAGCATTTAAAAAGCTTTAGTCTATTCTTGACTTAATTAAAGAGGAGAAGAGTATTTTAATTTGTTGAACAGCAAACATTGAGTGCACATATGAGACAAGGAGTGTTATAAGTTCTCTGGGGAAGACATAGATGTAGTCCCTGTTCTTAAAGGTTGTTTTCTAGCCTTGTAGGGGAAATCAGACACGGTCATAATGATAATGGAGTGATGAGTGCCCCAAGAGAGGCCAGGAGTTTGGAGGAAGGAGAGAGAAAGACACTCATTTCCATTAGGAGTGAGGAGAGCAGGCTCCATAAAGCTTCCTGTAGGAAGTGGTATTTAAGCAGTGTCTTGCTAGGTGGGAATTGAGCATATGAAGAGCTCTTCAGATGGAGGCATGGCCAAGTATTGGGAATAAGAATTTCAGATTTGCTACAGTGTCTGCCATGGGAAGTAAAGGATGATGCCTAATTTATTCTAATTATTTGTTTTATTTCCTTATAACAATAACCTAATAACCCTTTGAGGTAGACCATCCCTATTTTACAGATGCAGAAATTGATGTACATGTAGGCTAAGAAACTTGAAAGGGCTAGGAAACATCTTCTGAGTAGAATTTACTGAATTTGACCCCAGGCTGGTTGCAGAGAGCCCAGCCGGACTTGCTCTGCTGTGCTGTGGGAAATGTAGCAGAGGTGGATGGGAGTCGGTTCATATAGAGCCGTGAAGACCCACACGAATAATTTAATATATTGGAAGATACTGTTTTTTTCAAAGGTTCTATGTGATAGTTTTTTTTTTGTTTTGTTTTGTTTTTAATCACATTCTTTTATTATTTTCAATGTGCCATGTTTTGCTGCCTTTTAAATATCTTTTCCACTTTACCTGGCTAATCTCTACACAGTCTTCAATTCTTTGCTCATATGTTATCTTTTCTGTGAGGGTTTTCCCAATTACCATGGAAGAAGGGACTTGGACTATGTATCCTTTTTGTATCCCTGGTGTTGGGCTCATCTCTGTGTGTGAAGGAAGCTCAGATAAATCTCAGCTGATAAATTTTTGGACATCATATTGACTTCCTTTTATTACTTTCCTTTTGAGTTATATGTGTTTGAAATACCTAGAGAAGAAGTAAAGTAATATACAACACAATGTTTTAGTTGATTGGGTTCCTGTGAGAATGAAGGAGAGAACTTATCCTGGATTTCGGGTTACTGGGACAATTTGTGTGAGGCTGGGCTATGGCTTGACGTTCAGGGAGGTGTACCATTTACATTGGCAGAGGGCATGGGGCACGCCCAGCTGAGAGAGCAGCATGATCAGAGGACCTACACGGGGTCAAATATGAAATAATACTATCTGCCTTGAAACGTGAGTCCCTTGGTTTCCTGCTACACTCACTAGAGCAGTGGTAGTCAACCTGGTCCCTACCGCCCACTAGTGGGCGTTCCAGCTTTCATGGTGGGCAGTAGCAGAGCAACCAAAGTATAAATAAAAAGATAGATTTAACTATAATAAGTTGCTTTATAAAGATTGATTCTGCCAAACTTAGTGAAAATCCGACATAAAGTACTTGGTAAGTAATTATTATTACTATATGCTTTAACTTGTGTAACTGTGCTTTATAAATTTTATAAAGTAAAGTTACTTCTCTACTTTATAAATCACCATTACTGTGGAACCGGTGGGTGGTTAGAAAATTTTACTACTAACAGAGATACGAAAGTGGGCGGTAGGTATAAAAAGGTTGACTACCCCTGCACTAGAGCATTTCACAGCACAGAGACTCTCCTGAAAGCCCTGATTTTCTTTTATAGTCTGCCAGAAAGATGTTTGGGCTAGCAAAATGTTTGCCTTCTTGTCGTTTGAATTTAAGGTAAGTTCCTAACTCATGGAATATAAAATTCGAATGCTTAAGATGCCTTTTTGGGAGGAAAAGTGCTATTGAAAAATAGGTCCATTTGGTCTAAATGAGACTTGCCCTCCAGAAATTCCTTAAAGTCTTGACACAAGAAGCCTCCCATGTAACTGGCACGTAGTCAGCCTGACTTGCATTTCCTGACTGTCTTCTTTACCCCAGTAGGGACTTTCAGGTGGCTCTCACGGTGTCTCTTGCTCGAGGTCAGCTTCGTGCTCTTTACGCAGCAGCACCCTGCCCAGGCTGCGGGGAACTAAAGGTGCTGCAGACAGGCAGTCACCTGACCCTGCAGCAGCACCCTGCCCAGGCTGCGGGGAACTAAAGGTGCTGCATGGAGGCAGTCACCTGACCCTGCAGCAGCACCCTGCCCGGGCTGCGGGGAACTAAAGGTGCTGCAGACAGGCAGTCACCTGGCCCTGCAGCAGCACCCTGCCCGGGCTGCGGGGAACTAAAGGTGCTGCAGACAGGCAGTCACATAGCCCTGCAGCAGCACCCTGCCTGGGCTGCGGGGAACAAAAGGTGCTGCATGGAGGCAGTCACCTGGCCCTGCAGCAGCACCCTGCCCGGGCTGCGGGGAACTAAAGGTGCTGCATGGAGGCAGTCACCTGGCCCTGCAGCAGCACCCTGCCCGGGCTGCGGGGAACTAAAGGTGCTGCATGGAGGCAGTCACCTGGCCCTGCAGCAGCACCCTGCCCGGGCTGCGGGGAACTAAAGGTGCTGCAGAGAGGCAGTCACCTGGCCCTGCAGCAGCACCCTGCCCGGGCTGCGGGGAACTAAAGGTGCTGCATGGAGGCAGTCACCTGACCCTGCAGCAGCACCCTGCCCGGGCTGCGGGGAACTAAAGGTGCTGCAGAGAGGCAGTCACCTGGCCCTGTGGAGAGGAAAGCGATAAAGGACTGTCGTGATCAGGGACAGTGTTGGAATCCACCATCCACGGTGTTGGTATCTTTGCAAGGAAACATCTTCAACAATTGGAAACCTTTTAAAGTGCTTCTGAAGCATAACCCAAAGCACTCAGAGTGATGTCTTAAAACTACCTTTGCCCCAAATTAAAGCCTTCTCCCTTACTAAGTGTTCAGTAGAAGTGGTCACATTCTCAGAAGTGCCCAACAGGGAATGAGCTGTCTTTCCTTCAGATGCCACGGTTATAGTTCACCATTTTTTTTTTTTTTTTTTTTTCTTTTCATTTTTCTGAAGCTGGAAACAGGGAGAGACAGTCAGACAGACTCCCGCATGCGCCCGCCCGGGATCCACCCGGCACGCCCACCATGGGGCGGCGCTCTGCCCACCAGGGGGCGATGCTCTGCCCATCCTGGGCGTCGCCATATTGCGACCAGAGCCACTCTAGCGCCTGGGGCAGAGGCCGAGGAGCCATCCTCAGCGCCCGGGCCATCTTTGCTCCAATGGAGCCTTGGCTGCGGGAGGGGAAGAGAGAGACAGAGAGGAAAGCACGGCGGAGGGGTGGAGAAGCAAATGGGCGCTTCTCCTGTGTGCCCTGGCCGGGAATCGAACCCGGGTCCTCCGCACGCTAGGCCGACGCTCTACCGCTGAGCCAACCGGCCAGGGCCTAGTTCACCATTTTTTTATTGATTTGTCTGAGATCAGGGCCCTACCTTTGGTAGAATGACAGACTAATGGGCAGGTGTGTCCAGCTCTTCCGTGTCCAGCCTCTCTCCTAAAGTCAGTAAATTAAAAAAAAAAAAGAATCTACCGGGTTTCCACAGAATATTGATTTTAATGTTCCTATCACGGTTACTATATCTAGCCTCATGTAATGTTTTTTGTGTATGCATCTAATTCTTCAGCTAGCATTTATTGAACCCTGCCTTTGAAGAGGTACTATGGTAAGACCTTACAATACGATGGCAGTGAAAAGGAAATAAAAAACAAGTTTTGTACCTGCATTCAGCATACTTAGTCCGCAGACTGGGGAGATGCAGACGTTATTCAGATAATCACACAAATAAAGTTGACTTACAACTGTGTTAAATGGTTTGAAGGAGAGGCAAGTGGTGCTGTGAGAACAGTGCGGACAACTAAGAACAAGGTGGTTTATTGACACAGGTTTAATGTGACCCAGGCCTTGCGCTTCTATAAAGGTCATTGCCTCCAAGAAACACCTTGTGCACTCCAAGCACCTGACGTGCCGTCAGTACTCTGCTCTTGTCGGAGAACACTGAGGTTCTTGGTGCCCAGCTCTGACCAACTGGAGTCCATTCAAAGGAGGGGTCCACACTGAAGATTTTAGAAAGGAGTTCAAATGATGCCTGGGTAGAAGAGCTATAGCAAGTGATTCTATGGAAAAGAAGACACAGGGAGGACACTAGCTATTGTCCAATATGTAGTCATTTATCAGGGTATATATAGAAGGGATTCTGACAGTTGATGGGCGTGATACTGCTCTATTGGCACCCTTTCTGTTCTAAGATCCCACAGCTTTTAGGTTACCTGCAGCCATTCAGTATCTAATGAGTACCAAGAAGACCCTGAGGTCTTTTCAATGTGGGTAAATTTATGTGTGGAGGAAGAGTGTTCACTTGTCTTCCTGCCCAGTGACCCCTCCAACTTCTAGGCAAGAGGAAGCCTCAAAGGCTTGGGGACCTCAGAAAGAGCTGTGGCTCCCAATCACCGCTATCTCCCGAGGGCAGGTCCTACAGGTTAATGTGTCAGGAATTCCCCAAACCCGTGAAGTCCAAATGCCTTAGTGGTTGCAGGCCACCTTCCTTGCTGACTCTGCCTCACCAAGCCTTGTTCCCGTGATGTGGAAGGTCCTTGCATAATGTGATGCCTTGTCCTTTGGTGCCCTTGCTGTTACCTTTCCTTCCTCCCTTCCTCCCTCCCTTCCCTCCTTCCCTCGGGGAATGGAGCAGGGAATGGAGCAGGGAATGGACGGGGATGGAGCAGGGAAAGGTGGCCGGGTGCCGGCTGGGGCAGTTTTATGTGGTGAGGCTGGATCTGAGAGTGACTGGGGAGGGTGGAGGTGGGCGAGGCCATGTTGGGTCCCTCCCTCCCTCCTTCCCTCTCTCCCTCCCTCCCTTCTTTTCCAAGTAAGAGGAGGAAGTATTGATTCCTGCATGCAACATGACTGGGATCAACCTGGCAAACCCCGTCTGGGGCTGATGCTCTGTCCATCTGGGGCCATGCTCACACCTGAGCTATTTTTAGCGCCTGAAGTGGAGACTCCACAGAGTCATCCTCAGTGCCCGGGGTCAGTGGAGGGATTGGGGGAAAGAACAAGAGAAAGAGGGGGAAGGGAGAGGGGTAGAGAAACAGATGGTTGTTTCTCCTGTGTGCCCTGGGAATTGAAGCCAGGGCATCCACATTTTGGGCCAATGCTCTACCACTGAGCCAGTTGGCCAGGGCTGTTTCTTTTTCTTAAGCACTTCTTTCTATTATTGAATACATTCTTTTTAAAAAAATTTTTTTCCTTTTTAGGACCAGCTTAAATGTTAGCATCTGCAGTTTTTCTGTCTTCCTAGCATTAGTTCATAGCGTATGTTTCTGTTAAAAGTATTACTGAAAATTTTTATTTAATTGTTTAGCTTGCTCCTCTAGGCGGTAAAGTCCTTGAAAATAGGGACTGTGTATTCTGTGTGACTTTTCAGTATCTCAAAGGTACTCAGTAAATGGCACTTCCTAGGCATTCAGTAATTTTTGGATAAATGAATATGATTCTCATTTGCTTTATCATGTTGATTACTTATTGTGGCTTTGGCTTTGGAACTTACCATGCATGAAGTAAGTAAATAGCCGTACTTATGATTGAATGATTAAAATCTTGAGAAGTGTAGGATTGCATTTTTTTAAAACCTTTTTATTAAAGATGACAGTAGGGAGAGTATCATGATATAGTGAAGTGTTCCTAGTTTCCGCTAAAAGTATTTTGGGTTTTCTTCTTTTAAAGCTCCTTAAGAGTTATCAAATTGTTGTATTCATATTTTCAAGAAGAACCATATCTTAAACAGGACTAAGAAAGGGTAAAGTGAGGCTAGGGAAAAATTAATATCACTGTTTTTTTAGGTAGTTGTGATAAAGAGGTGATAGGTGTTTATAGAAAAATATGAATATTTGGAAGTAAAGGAAATCTGTAGTAAGAAATGTTTCAGCCTGACCAGGCAGTAGCGCAGTGGATGGAGTGCCGGCCTCAGAGGACCCAGGTTCGAAACCCTGAGGTTGCTGGCTTGAGTGTGGGATTATAGACATGACCCCATGGTCGCTGGCTTGAGCCAGGTCACTGGCTTGCAAAAGGCACTCCCTCTGCTGCAGTCCTCTAGTCAAGGCACATATGAGAAAGCAATCAATGAACAACTAAGGTGCAGCAATGAGGAATTGATGCTTCTCATCTCTCTCCCTTCCTGTCTGTCTGTCCCTCCTTCTGTCTCTGTCCCTCTTGCAAAAAAAAAAAAAAAAAGAGTTTCAAATAAAATTGAATGTGCATTATGGGCAGCTAAAGAACAGATAACATTCTAATGTGGTGCAGAGCTCGTAGTTTGCCAAAAGCCAATTTATAAGAAAGCTCTTACCGGACCACACTCATGCTTGCATGACTTCCTTTAAAAAAGGCTTTGTAATTCATCAATACCAGGGGTCTGGCTAGGCAGGCTGCTGAGACTTTGGAAAATCTGATGTGCTTAACAGACATTTCTAAACAATGATGTCTACTAGAAAATAAATTACTGTCATGCAATGAAAAATAGATTTCCAAGCAGACAAGTATTTTATAGTGCAATAGGCGAGTCTTGTTCCCAGGTGGTAAGTGTGTGGCATCTAGACTGGCAAGGGCGGATAAAGGTTGTAAAGCCGATCAGATACTCCCACAGGTGGAGCTTAAGACTTGCTTCCCAAGTTTGGTTCTTTGTTCCCAGCCAACATATTGTCCTAGATTTTTTTTTCAGGGAGTTGTTCTACTAGGCCCTAATCCTTTTTCTCATTGCTTCTGGCTGATTCTAATCAAAATAGGATGTACCTCCCCTACTTTCCTAAATAGCTTCAGTTCCCCTGTTCACTAAATCACACAGTATTCATATTCAATATTGATTTATTATCTAGAACTCTCTGTAAGGGACTATTTCTAGGTAGAGATTTTGTAAATTAGTTTAAGGTCATAGAATATTATTGATCTCTTCTTATTCCATTGATCTACTCTCTAGACTTGATGATTGATACCCTGATTTTTATTTATAAGAAGTAACTTTTTGCTTGAGAATCTTTCTCTGGTGTGATTGTCTCCCTCTGATCAAATTTGTTCTATTCTTCCTCTCTCCAGCAACATATATGCATTGTAAAATGTTTACTTAGGATCAGCAGTAAGTAGAGTTACCTTCATCCAGAAGTAAACTATTTAACTGCATATTTGAATTTAGTGATTTGGATCCATGTTTCAGTTGAGTGATATGAATTCCATATTGATCTTCCTGAAGCTCATTGCTGAGCAATATGTTCAAAGCAACTTCTAAAGTTAAGGTAAATTTCTTATTAACTCATTAAGAGGAAAGGTGACCTGCTGTTGACTTCAGCTGATGGTTAAGCAGTAACTGGAAAGATAGGTAAAATAATCTGTGTGATTTATTTTGCTACTGACTCATAAGAAGAAACTATATTAGAACTTGTCAAGAATTATTTTCAGCTTTTTAATTATGGATAAGAAGTTTGGGGGTTTCAGTCATGTCTGGGCTGCACTGTAGGCTATAATGCTAGTGAATAGGGAAAGAGAACACATGTAAGGGACTGATTGGGGACTGATTGTAAGCAAACATACAGTTCCCTTGGTCTCTTCGAGGTGAAGCCTGGAGGACGCCCTTAGGAAATTTTTCTTAAAATGAGTCCTTGCTGATCCATAATTTCATCAATTCAGTAAACTATACTTCAAATATTATCAATAAAGTAGCTCTGACATAATAGCGAAGAAAATGTGCTTAATTTCGGCAAGTGTGAAATCGGGAAGCACAGAGCACAGGCTAGTTCTTTGGGGTTGCATTTGGTTGCACTGGCAGAGTCCGTCTCTTCTTTGAACTCTGTGGAGGCTTCTGCTCTGACTGTTTACTCCCCTAGAAGATATGATGAGCCGGACTTTTGGATTGATGGCTAAAAATGACTGACGCTGTCCTGCTGTGGATTGCACTAGAATTCCTTTCGCTGTGACTGTCAGCTCCCAGGCTCATTTCCCTTGGCCAGTACATGGAGAGATTGATATTTATTAAGAACTCCTTGTGTGCCAGGTACTTGCTAGGTATTCTATAGATGTTATTTTCAGTTAAGCCTTTTTACAACTTCAAGATTAATGAATTAGTATATGCATTTCATGCATAGAGTAGTAACTTGTCCAGGGACTTACTAAAGGCAGGTCTGAAACTTGGCTTCCCACATGCATTTTCCATTCTGCTATAACATTCTGTGCTAGAAGAAGGAAACACAGTGGCTGGAATAACATTTTCTGTTCCCTCTTCCCTAAGGTGTCAGGATCTCTTTCTCTATTCATGGGTCAGATCAACATTGTTATTAAAAATACCCATTCAGGCCCTGGCTGGTTGGCACAGTGGTAGAACGTCGGCCTGGCGTGCAGAAGTCCCGGGTTCGATTCCCGGCCAGGGCACAAAGGAGAAGCGCCCATCTGCTTCTCCACCCCTCCCCCTCTCCTTCCTCTCTGTCTCTCTCTTCCCCTCCCACGGCGAGGCTCCATTGGAGCAAAGATGGCCTGGGCGCTGGGGATGGCTCCTTGGCCTCTGCCCCAGGTGCTGGAGTGGCTCTGGTCGCAGCAGAGCAATGCCCCGGAGGGGCAGAGCATTGCCCCCTGGTGGGCAGAGCGTCGCCCCCTGGTGGGCGTGCCGGGTGGATCCTGGTCAGGCGCATGCGGCAGTCTGTCTGACTGTCTCTCCCTGTTTCCAGCTTCAGAAAAATACACACACACAAAAAATACCCATTCATTCATCCACCAGCCATGTAGCCATCTATCTATTCATACATGCATCTAACAAATGTTTATTGAATAGTTATTGTGTGCTAGAAGCTGTTTGAGAATCTGGAGCTATGCTGGTTTCCAAACCCTCTCTCCCTTCATAACTATACCCAATATCCAAAGACTCATTCATTACACAGTGAGCATGAGGTGGGAGAGAGTCTGCATTTTTTAGCCCAGTGCCAGACTTACAGAAGGCCCTCAACAAGTGTTAGTCTCTTTTGCCCTCCCCTTTTAACCTAATATTTATGCCCCTGGCCAACTATTGTTCCCTGTTTGTTCATTTATGGTTGTACTTTGAATTGTTGACTGGGATTTCTGTATTTTTCACAGTTCAAGATCAGTCTATTCATCTTTAGAAACCAGCATGTTCTACAAAAAAACTTAGTCTAAGTGATCAGTTACTCTGATTTTGAATAATAACAAGGTGTATGGGATATCCATTTTTAGTTATAAGATGAGTATGGTCTGAGGATCTAATATACAACATGGTGAGATACCACTGTATTGTATAATTAAAATGTGCTAAGAGGGTAGAACTTAAATCCTACCCCCAAAGGTAAATAAGTGAGGTGATGGATGTGGTAATCAAGTTGATGGGAGGAATCCTTTTTCAGTGTGTTATGGGGTGGGGCAGAAGTCGGTTTACAGTTGTTTGTATGGAAAATAATACAATAATAAACAATATAAGAATAAACTGTTTCGTGTGCTCAGAACTATAAACCAATGTCTGCCCCACCCTGTGTATCAAATCCTCAAGTTGTACGATTTAACTATTCTACAATTTTATTTGTCAAGTATTCCTCAGGAAATCTGGGGGAGGGAGGAAGGAAGGTGGTATGATAAAAATGGTATATATTTTTTGTGAAAATATTATCAGTTTAGCTATTGTATTTGGCATTAACCATTGACGGCATTGTGTATATAAACTTTTGTATTGTTTTAAGTAGCATTGTTAATAATTTACCATATGTTATATTGCATGTGTCATTGGAAAAGGTTCATTGTATTGTAAAGTGTGATGTAATGAGCTAATGCTAAAACTCAGGACATAAAACATATTCTATTAGAAAGTAA
This sequence comes from Saccopteryx leptura, assembly GCF_036850995.1. Classification (NCBI taxonomy): domain Eukaryota; kingdom Metazoa; phylum Chordata; class Mammalia; order Chiroptera; family Emballonuridae; genus Saccopteryx; species Saccopteryx leptura. The sequence goes on along the minus strand of NC_089508.1, from coordinate 29,936,035 downwards.
ATTCATTGAGCAAATGCTATTCATAGCTCAAGTTAGTCCCGTTTTTGGAATGTTTCTTTTGTAGAATATCTTGCATCTTTTGATAAATCTAAATTATTTACTGATGGATCTTTCATGGAAACTAAATGGACACATTTCAGAATGTGCATTTAGAGCTGAGTCTATTTCTAGTACTGGTTTCTGTGTGGATCATAATGATTTCAGATGGTGTTGAAGATAAATACTAATAATCTCAAAGATCAATTAGATGTAACCTTGATATAAATATTATTTTTGAGAATAGTGTAGCTATTATTATAGTGTAGAGAAAGGAATGCCTTTCTCTATTTCCGCTCTCCTGGGTCAGCCCAATGTCTTGGCTAGAAATTAGCAGCAGCCTTGTCGCCAGCATGTCCTCACTCAGTGCCTTTCCTCTTTCAGACTTTCTTCCACAGCACTGTTGAATTGGGAGGAGGGGGGGTTAGGGATAAAATGAGTGTGGGTGCAGTGCACATGTGTGCACACACATTGGTTCTGGTTGTGACAACCCCTAATACACCTTTGGTGGTTCCTTGTTGCCTGTAGGGTGATCTCAGCTTCTTAGCAGGTTGTTGAAAAGCTCTGTGGGATGGTTCCAGCCCGCCAGCACCAGTCCCTCAGTCCTTGTCCTTCCGGTTGGTTCTGGTCAACGAACTGCTTCCTTTGCAGTCTGATTGTTAGGGATGTTTTGTTGGTATTATTTGCCAGGTATGATGTTCAGACTTTCTTTTGTCCAGGTAGCCTTATAAATGTTAAAAGCCACTATTTCATCTTGTTTAAACATCTTATTTAAGTACACGATGACACAATTCTATCATCTAAGGTAGCAGTACTTGCATTCTGCTTTACAAGATGTGAAAAATTCTCAAAATGAATTTTTTTTTCCTTGAAAGGTTTATGTTCTACATGGAATGAAATAACTAAAATTTAATTGCTGTTATTTAGACTGTGTTAAAAGTTATTTTTCCAATTTAGACACTATTTGAAAGTTCTAAACTATTTTTTGGTATATAAGTTAACTTTTCAAATGTCATTAGAATTATAGCATTTTCTTTTGCAATAAGAAATACTTATTTGGAATATATGGGGAGATGAATGTTAACTGAACTTATTGTGGTAATCATTTCCCAATATATACATATATCAAATCATTATGTTGTACACTTTGATACAATGTTACGCATCAATTATATATCAATAAAACTGGAAGGAATAAACCGCACATACTGTTATTCACTTACTCTGATATCCTACATGTCCTTATACAGTGAACGTCGTCACAAAGCTTCATAAGGCATTAGCACCACCGTAGGTTTAAAAAAAAATGCTCATTTATACTTCAGCTGCCGGATTGAATTATAAATCCTCCCAGTTTCATCTGGAAGCATCTCTGTTTTTGAAAGTGATTATTCACACTACAGCAGCAACTCTGAATGTGAGGCCATGTGCTGATAACTGACACTGGTAGGATGATGAGATTTGATGGTCATCTATCTTTGTAATCGTGTGATGATTGCTTCCACACAAGTACATGGATGCCAGAAATGATACTGAAGTAGGCATTCGGCTCCCTGGCTTTATGAAGAGTAAGGCCAAAGCTAAATGACAGATGTTGAATGGAGAGTAAAGCCAACTCATCTCCTGTGGCTCTCAGGGAGAATTGCTACTCAGCCTTTAGTTTGTTTCTTTGTATATTTGTTATTTAAAAGGTGTTTCCATGTTGTATATTCTTTGTTTACTCAAACACTACGCGTATAGCAGCCTTTTCTGTCTTTATTCTGTTTCCTCCCCTGACATGCTTTTCTTCTGTTCTCTTCTTTGCCCATTGGAGACTTATTCCTGTTCTTCCTTGATACTTTTCGAAAGGAGAGTCTGTGCCTTTATAATCTTTGGAACTCGGAAGTGTTTTGCTTAGAGCTTTATACTTCATCAATATTTAAGAAGACTTTGAATCAAAAGTACATACTTGTTTTTAAACACAGCAAGTAATTGTACCACAATTAAGATCTGATTTTCTTGTCTGATGAGGCTACAGATGGATCTCAGTTCTAACTGAGGCCATTAGAAGTATAATATTCATTTTTGAGACTAAGAAAAACACATAGCTGAAATGTCCTTTGTTACTTAGTTCTAACCACTTTGTGATGTTTCAAACTTGTTCCTTGATGTTCCAGGTCCTGCTTCTGCTATAAACTCCTATGTTTCTAGTTTGTTTCCTTATTGACTGGGTGTTTTTTAAATTCTAGTGAAGGGAAGAGGGAGGCAGTTGATTATCTAGTTGCACTATCCACCCCATCTGTTTCCTGTACATGACAGCAGTTTCCACTTGTGCCTTTGCCCAGGGAGTCCAAAGCACTATGCAGATGCTGCTCCTGGTTCTTTCAATGAGAAGAACTCTCTTTATATAGATATCTTTACTTTTTCAGGCCACAAGCTTGCTATTAATATATGCTCTTGTCACTTTAATACCCAAAGTGACTTTTCTGATCTGAAGAGTAGGTGGCACACTTTGCAAGGTGTCATGAGAACCAGTGCCTTCCTGTGGGGGATTAGGACTGTCTGTTCTGGAAAGGTGCCCTAACAAGAGGTAAACCTTCAAAAAATCAGTCTAACTACTCTGTGGAAAATGCTAATGGGAAGAAATGAGACTAATGAGGAACCTGGGCAGTTGTCTTAGTTGAGAGAGAGACAATAGTGACTTGGACCCATGTGGGGACAGTGGAGAGATGGAGAGGAGTGAAGGATTCAGATCGTCTTCAGGAGGCAGATTATAGGTCTTGACAGAATGGACACGGGGTGTGAAAGAGAGGAATGGAGACTGAATCCTAGATTTTTGGCTTAAGTAAATGGGGTGGATAGAGGTGACTAACCGAGTGGGAGAAGCCTCGAGATGAAGATAATAAGCCTGTAAAAGGACTTCTTTCTTTAGTCATCACCACTTCAGCCTTTTTCTAGACACTTTATTTGCTTGCCTCTCTCTGTCTACGTAGAATTTTAGCCTTTGAATTCTAGGGCAAGGAAGAATAAGAAGTAGTTTGTGCCACTTGGGATCAAAGAACCACTGGCATGTACTTTTCTGGGAAGAACATTTTTCTCATGTCTTCATGAGTTGTCAAACCCATTAAAGTTTAAAAAAAAATACAAGTCTTGTGGTACTTAATAAGTGGGTTGTCTCAATAACAAGTAAGTGACATTAGCTTGGAAGGATTTATTTTTCAAATAATTATAATGATTTTTACTCAAAATTTGTTATTTGGGAGTTTACCATTAAACTCTTTAATGTGTTTCAAGGTTTTCCTTTTATTTATCTTTTTATGTTAACATAATACCTTTTTATTTCTCCTTTTTTAATTTTTAGATTTTAAATTTCTTTAAAGCTGGGCTATTCTTCCTTAACTCTCAAGGATAATTACTGCTTGTCTTGTGATCGTGTAAGCTTAATACAGTAGGGTGAGAGAAACAAGTGCCTGTGGATTAATTTATTCAGTTTGTTATCTGCATTCAGAATTCCTCAGGACAACTCCTCTTGCCTTCCCAGTGCCAGATGCTGATTTCAACAGCACCTGATTTGCTTTTCATAAGTAAAGAAAAGAGCTTAAAAAAAAAAAGAAGCCCTGGCCCTGAAGAGTTCTGGAAAATGCCTTTTCCTTGTTATCCTGTGAGATTTATTTTTTGTGTGTGCTTCTTGTGTGCGCATAGCACTGACTGGATGATTTCCATTCCTAACTGCTGTGTGTTGTGGACAGTTCTAGGCTACCACATGAAGTTTGCATGAGGTGTGGATTATTTTCGCACCAACTTGCATGTGTCCTTGTATTTCTTTTGTTCTGTAGCATTCCCTTTGGTCTGCGGCCTAAGTCTAGTTTTCCTCTTTGGGAAGAAAAGGTTGACAGGAGAGGGAAGATAAAGCTTAGCAATTTTTTTTTTTTTTTTGGTTGGGGGGAAGGCCAGGTTTAACATTATTTCTGATTGAATTTATACACCACCCGCTGAAAATCAACAGCGGAAAAACTTACCCCATTTTAAAGCTAGACAAGAAAGCATGAACTGTGGTTGCAAACTCATTAGTGCTGATCATGAAACATTTTCAGGTGGCATTGGAGTTGTTAGTAATGACTTTTTAATAGATTCTGGGAATATTTGTACCAGAAATGCAGTTATTTCTGACTTTGTGAGAAGATAAATACACTATTTTCTTTTCATGGAGATCCATGTTTTTGGGTTTTATCAGTTGTAAAACACCCTCGGGTAGTAGAGGGGTATCTCAGCTTTCCAAGATGTCTTTCCTTTAGTATCCCATTATACATGTCCTTTAAAGGGGCCTCGACATTTTGTCACTAATTTCATGTTTCATGCTCTGTGCTGATTTACAGTTTTACCATCAGCTGTGTTTGGAATTTAATGAATGGGTTCCTTGTCTTCTCTCCCTTGTCCCGATTTCAAAACAAAACAGTAATTAGTAATAAGCTTTTACTTGGGCCCTCAGAGGAGATTTATGTAGTGACTGAATTGAAGCAGTGTTTGCAGCTTCTGGACAGTGGTGGAAGCGCTGTTCCTTTCACAGTGTCAGGTATGGCCCACACTGTGCCTCTGTCTCCTTCCCTTCCTTCAGCGAAGATGTTGGCCCTCCTGGTTCGGGGCTTAGACTTGCCCAGACAGCCATCCTGAAAATGATTCAGAGGCACTGAGGGAGTCTTACCTCAGAATCCTAATTCCATTTCTCCTGCCTGTCTTCCTTCTGTTTGAGCCCTTCTAAAAGGTGCAAGTCAGTCCTGCCTGGGTTTGCATCTGAGTTCTTGCGTGTTAGTTGTGTGACCGTAGGCAACATACTTAACCTTTTTAGGCCTCAACTCTCAAATGTAAAATTGAAACTGCTAATGACCGCCTTGAGGTTTGGTGAGGCCCAGTTGTACATGTATGTGTCAAGGGGTTTGTGCCTAACACTTGTAGGTGCTCCCAAAGAGCTAGAATGTGGCCAGTACAGGAGCTACTGTGTTCCTCTATGATCTCATCTTCTCCCCCGTCTGGAGGTGACCACTGTCTTGAGTTCTTTGTTCAGCATTTCCTTGCTTCTTAACATAAGTGTATCTGTAAACAGCCTGTGTTTAGCTTTGCCCATTTGGGCTCTGAAATGGTATCTTACTATATATAGGGTGGGCAAACATCGGTTTACAGTTATGAGTACATGAAACAGTATAAACTATTCTTGTATTATTATTTATTAATTATTGTATTGTTTTCTTTATGAACAACTATAAACCTACTTCTGTCCCACCCTATGTAGTCTCTAATAAGAGTGCTTCATTTCACCCAGGGGAGTGTAGCGCTCTTGGCTCTTTACTCAGCGTTTGCTGATGAGGGTGAGTGTAGGGTTGCAGTTCTTTTCTGTGGGATTTGGCTGGAGTAGAGTAGAGTGACTTATCTAAAATGTTTTTGTCTTTCTAGGCTTCCCTCTCACTGACCCTTTAGTTAGAGAGAGCAGGCTTTTTTTTTTTTCTTTCTAGTACTGGATCAGAAGTAGGGATAACATTATGTGAATCCAATAAGGAAATAAATTGAGGGTAATGGAGCCAGATTTACTGCTCTTACAGGAAAGGGAGAGGTGAAAACGGGAGTGAGCCCTGTGGTGTCGTGTGGGAGGTCAGGGTTTCTGTATGAGCGCATGGTTTATGGTATACCTAGATATAGAAGGAAATAAAGAATAAAGTGTGTGTGCCTATATGTGTGTGTTTCTATTCACTCAGACGACAGGAACAGTCGGAACCCAGATGCAATAAGCACACTCAGATCTTGGTTTCTAAATACCATTTTTTTTTTCTCATTAACATGGTAGAAATAATCAGACTAGAAAACTCATCACTTTGGCAACTATCATAGAATAATTAATTTGGCCAACAATTATCAATGGACACGAAAAGTGTTGAGCGGAAGGATATTGAGAAGTAGGATATTTATGTAGTCTAAAAGTATCACTTTGCAGAAAACATACTGAATTATAAAGGGAAGAAGAATAACTTGACAGTGGGGGAATATGGCAGAGATTACCTTAATCAAGGGATGTTAGTTCACATTGCCAGTCAGGGAAAAAATTGAAATGGCGTACCACCTGATAGGATACAATGAGAAGAGCTCCTTTGTGCTATTCATGCTGAAAATTCATTATTAGAGTTGTTTATAAGAAAGTATCAGCCAAGCTTTAATTAAAGAACATTCTAAAAACTTGCCTGGAATCTTCAAAATGGTCAAGGTCTGAAAGTCCAGGAAAATCTAAGGAATTCTGGATTGAAATAGACTGATGAGATATGAATACTAAGTGCAGTGGGAGATTCTGGATTGGGTCCTCTTACAAAAATGGACATTATTCGTGGTTGGCTCAGTGGTAGAGCGTAGGCCCGGCATGTGGATGTCCTGGGTTTGATTCCCAGTCACGGCACATAGGAGAAGTGCCCATCTGCATCTCCACCCTTCCCCCTCTCCTTTCTTTCTATTTCTCTGTTTCCCTTCTGCAGCCAAGGCTCCATTGGAGCAAAGTTGGCCCAGGCGCTGAGGATGGCTCCATGGCCTCTGCTTCAGGCACTAGAATGGCTCTGATGCAATGGAGCAGTGCCCCAAATGGGCAGAGCATCGCCCCCTGGTGGGCATGCCGGGTGGATCCCAGTCAGGTGCATGCGGGAGTCTGTCTCTCTACCTCCCCACTTCTAACTTCAGAAAAATACAAAAAATAAAAATAAAAATGAACATTATTGGGATGATTGGAGAAAGTCCATTGTGGTCTGTGGATTAGATGATGGTACTATATTAGCATTAATTTCTGGATTTTTATGGTCATAATTATTGTAGTTTGTAGGAGAGAGTCCTTGTGTATAGAAGTTACTCAGTAAACTCTCTAGGGGTGATAGAGCATGATGTTAACTACTTACTTTCAACTGATTCAGGGAAATCAACTTATTTGTGCTCATCTGGCAACTTCTTTGTTTTTATAGGTTGGTTTGAGATTATTAAACAAAACCCTTTGTCTGTTAGTTGATTTAGTAGCTGAAAGTCATTTGCTTATCAAGCAAACCATTTGTAAGGTTTAAGGGGTTTGCTTCTCTTTGCTGTCTTGACTTGCATCTGCCCTGTCAGTGTGGCTTCCTGGTACATCTTGATTGTCATTTGGTGTTCTGCTTTTAGCTATTTCTCATCACCTCATTAATACATTCTTTCCCCCTGCCCATTCTTTATATCTCATTACCCATGTTTTGCTTTTGTGACAAGCTGCTTCTTTCAATGGGAAGTATGGTTTACAAAAGTGTGGCATTTCACTGTTTCAATTCTGTGATAATGCTGCATCTCATTTTACCTTACTTTGCTATGCTAGTCTTTTCTCCTCATTTCAATGGAGCTGTTTAAGCTTCCTTTCTGTTTTTGCCACCTCAGACCTGTGCCTACCTCGGAACTGAGCATGTTTCAGTAGGCTTTTTTTTTCTCTTTGTTCCTTTACTTTGATTTTTAGATTCAATTATTTGTTGTTAGATATGTATTTATTGCCGTTTTATTGTTTTTATCTTTTATCTTTCTCTTCTCAAAGAAAACCCTTAAACATTACATATAATGTTGGCTTCATGGTGATGAACTCTAGTATTTTCTTGTCTGGAAATCTCTTATCTGTTCTTTGATTCTACATGATAGCTTTGCTGGGTAGAGTGAGTAATCTTGGTTGTAGGTCCTTGCTTTTCATCACTTTATTTCTTGCCAGTCCCTTCTGGCTTGCAAAGTTTCTGCTGAGAAATTAGCTGCCAGTTTTATTGGAGATCCCTTGTTGGTAACCCACTGCTTTTCTCTTGCTGCTTTTAAGAATCTCTCTTCGTCTTTAACCTTTCGTATTTTAATTGTGATGTGTCTTGGTGTGGGCCTCCTTGGACTCATCTTGTTTGGGAGTCTGCGCTTTTGGGACTTATATGTCTATTTCCTTCACCAAGTTAGGGATGTTTTCTGTATTATTTTTTCAAATAAGTGTTCAGTTTCTGCTCTCTCTCCTCTCCTTCAGGCATCCTCATGATGCAGATGTTGGGACAATTGAAGTTGTTTCAGACGCTCCTTACACTGTCCTCATTTGTTTGGACTCTTTTTTCATTTTGCTATTCTGATTGGGTGCTGTTTTTCTTCCTTATATTCCAAAGCACTGCTTTGATTCTCAGTTTCATTTCCTGTTCTGTAGATCCCCTGACTGGTCCTTCTTTATGCTTTTGAGGTCCTCACTAAGTTTACTGAGCATCCTTATAATTAGTGTTTTGAATTCTGAATCGAGTAGACTGCTTGTCTCCATGTTGTTTAGTTCTTTTTCTAGAGTTGTGTTTTGTTCTTTCACTTGGGGTATGTTTTTTTGTCTCTTTACTTTGGCAGCCTCCCTGTGTTTGTTTCCATGCATTAGGTAGAGCTGCCTTGTCCCCCAGGCTTGACAGGGTGGCCTGATGTAGTAGGTGTTCTGTAGGGGCCGACGGCATAGTCTCCCCAGTCACCCAAGCTGGGCACTTGAGGTTCACCCCCTATGTGGGCAGTGCACACCCTCCTCTTGTAGTTAAACCTTGATTGTTGTTGGCATGTCAGTGGGAGGGAGTTACTCCCAGGCTGACCAGCTGCAGACGGGCTGCAACCTCTGACCGCTGTGGAGATTCAGCTGTGCAGGGGCCCACCCCACAGAGCAGGAATTAGTTCAGTGGGGCTCTTGTGCCCACTGTTCTGCCCCTTGAGTATGTCACTTGTGGAGGTGGTTGGTGGTGCTTGGTTGTGGTCTGAAGCTGTCCACTGGGTGCGCTATCTCTGGGGCTTCCTGGGGGGGTGCAGGCCAAGGTCAGCCACCACCTGGGTTCTGCCCAGGGCCACCCAGCTTGAGCTACACAGTGAATTGCAGATGGCTGCTGCTTGCGCTGGGCTTAGAAGTGCTCAGAAGAGGCCAGGCTGCGAACCAAGGCCAGCTGCTACTAGTTCTGGGCCTGGGGACACTTAGCGAGAGGTATGGGGCACAGTGAATCCAGATGCTGTTTGTTTGAGAGATGTTAGGAAATCTCTCAAGAGGCTTTTAGTCAAGTGTTGGGCTGGTTGATTGCTATCTTAGAATTTAGAGTTTTCAGAAAGTATTAGCACGTCAGGGAAATGTGGTAGACAGAGTGGTAAATGTGAGTCTGTACTAATTCATACTCTGGTCAGCTTATGCCTGTGTTTATGCATGGTTAGCCTCCAAGGGTTTAGGACGGAGCATATTAGAACCAGGCTGATCCTAATCTAGAAACCTGTGTGATGCGGAATGGTGGAGAGAAGGTCTTCCTCATCAGCCCTCTCTCTCAGAGTACATCAGATGTCAGTTGTCTGTTTGGTAGAATCTACCTTTACCCTTCGGTACAGAAAGTCACGGTAAAGGTCTTGAACTGCCCCCACCCCCGCTCCTTACGTTCTTCTCTATGGTAGAACCATCAGAGGCTTGTTTTTCTGAAACAGTGTGAAGGACAAACTTCTCTTGAGCAGTTATACTAATTTTCATGTTTCTCAGAAGGATCAGGGAATGAAGCTTTTAAAAATCTCGAGCAGCAGTTCCATTGCACTTAGAATACACCCCCACACACCGGCTTTTCTTCAGTATTTTATTTCATTTTTTCTCACTGCTTTTACAGTGTAGGTGGCCTTCTCCGGATTGCCTTTGACAGGAAATTGAGCAACCTTTCTTTTTGGAACAGAGTATATTTTACTGGTGAGAGTGAAAAAAATATTAAGTGTTTATGTTTGAAATTTTATGATGAGTTTTGATTTAAAGACCAATTTAAATCTAGAAAAATGGAAGTAGAGGTTAAATTTCATATTGTGCACTAATATTTCTCAACCTTCTTAGTAATTTTTGGGCCTTCCCTTTTTTTTTTTTTTTTTTGGTAGAAAAGGGGAAGGTCTGAAGGCCCCAATGTTACTTGGCTTCGTAAAGCAAAAATGCCTTTTTTTTTTTTTTTTTTAAGCCATTGATGGATGTTAAGAAGTTGTGTTTGACCAAGTCATTATTTTTCTGGCTTTTGTATGATGCTGCCTTCCCCAGTTGTCTTCTGTCTGTGTGGAGGTGGGGTGGCTCTACACTGCTTTAACACACACCTTGAATCTAGAGTGTACGTTAGCCTGCCTTTGGAAAAGCACACCATTCAATATAATGATTAGGCCAGTATGCAGGGCCCTGAGCCTGGCCAGGAGCCCCAGATCGGAACCCTGCCTCTGCCACACATTCTTTCTGGACTGCCCAGACCTCCAGTGCTTTGGGATATGAATATCATCTTACCTACCGCCCACCATCCGCCCAGGTGCTTCTCTGCCTGGCGTGCTTGTGCTTGAGTTTGATTTGGGTAGTTCCTTTATAGCACTGGGGGTTCCGAGGAAGAAATCAGTCTATAATTAGAATATAAACCCGTATGCCACCTCATGAAAATGTTTCCCAGTGGAATGGAATAATTGTGATGGAATCTTTCTAAGTGTGTTTAGAAATCATACCCTTTCATTTGAGTTTAAAATTTGCATGTTTGTTCATGTACCTAAGTGGATTACTAGTATAAATCAGCTCTTAGGTATGTTTTATGTATGTAATTAGCAAGTTATGATATAGTAGGCAGTTAGACAGACATGATTAGAGTAGGAATGATAGACTAGGTGCAGAAGGCCAACAAGAGTGGAAAGCCCTGAGTGCCTAGCAATGGGCAAAACTGGGAAAGTAAATGTAGGGAGGGACTTCCTCAAGTATATCGCTGGACATACAGTTCAGACACTTCCCTGATGTTTTCTCCCCTGGCATATTGCTAGTCATGTAGTCGACCCTGTTAGAGGAGGAACAGGGGGCTGGAGAAGAGCTTCGCGTGACTCCTGTACAAGCCCTTGCATGACCACTCCCTTAAACATAAGCTCCCTGGACAATGGGATTCTGGCCTGAATCAAATAATTTTGTCCACAGAGATAGACTTTTTTTCCAAGTAGAGATAACATTTAGGCCTCAGGTGTATTTCAGTTCCAGGCCCAGAAAAGCAGCAAAACCAGACAAAGTCATGCCATGGCTGACATCTGGACCAGCTGCAGTCACTAGTGCAGCCCTACCCTAACATTGACCAGTCAGTAGAGACCATGACCCTGAAAAGACACACATGGAAAGCTGATGAATATTTTGTTGAGATTCTCTTCAGAGACAATTCCCAAAATCCCCATGTTGGAAAACCAGATAAAACCCCTTAAGACAAAGGACCTAGTGTGCTTGTACACTCTATCGAGCGTGTCCTCACTTTCCTCACCCTCTTCTTCCCTCAGGCGCGCCCTCTCTCTCATGCGGTGCCTTTCCGCCCCCATTCTTTCCTCGAGGTGTGTACCCTTACTTCCTTTCTCCTAAGCTCCAAGGACCCTTCTTTGCCTCTGAACTTGTTTCCTGAATCCATGCAGCCCAGCTGGCTCACTTCTTTTACCTCTGTGACTTTCTAAATAAACATTCACTTGTATTTGCATAATTGGCTCTGAATTCTTAGCCAAACTCAAGGACTCAGATCTAACTTTTCTGGTAACATCTGGTGCTGTTCGCTGTTAACAGTTATAGCTCATTAATTTCGATTAACTAAACAAAGTATATACTTCAATTGTTACAAGTTTCTTAAATTTTTTTTTTTTTGTATTTTTTGGAAGTTGGAAACGGGGAGGCAGTCAGACAGACTCCCGCATGTGCCCGACCGGGATCCACCTGGCATGCCCACCAGGGGGCAATGCTCCGCCCATCTGGGGCATTGCTCTGTTGCAACCAGGGCCATTCTAGCGCCTGAGGCAGAGGCCATAGAGCCATCCTCAGCGCCCGGGCCAACTTTGCTCCAATGGAGCCTTGGCTGCGGGAGGGGAAGAGAGAGACAGAGAAGAAAGAGAGGGGGAGGGGTGGAGAAGCAGATGGGCGCTTCTCCTGTGTGCCCTGGCCAGAAATCGAACCCAGAACTCCTGCACGCCAGGCCAACACTCTACCACTGAGCCAACCGGCCAGGGCTAGAAGTTTCTTGACTCATTCTGTTTGTGTAACCGGTAGGCCAATTATGTAAAAAATAAAAAAATGCAAGTTTTATTATCTGGGATATTAACTCAGAATATCATTTATAGGTTCCTTTTCCTCAAAGTTTTCTTAAGCTTTGAAATACCTTTATATTTGGCTGAATAAAAGATGGGAGTCCTGATATCCAAGGTGAGAGGGTGGGAAGAGGAACTTTTCTTCTTGTCCTTAACAGGAATTGGGAATATTTGTGAGACTGAGTTCTGGTTCTTCCTACTCTTAGCTTCTGTTTAATGTTTGGGGACAGGGTTTGGGAGTTAATGAAGTTTGAAATACTGTTCTATTTCAGCAAAAATTAAAAATGGTTTCTTGAAAGCTCCTTTGGACATGTATAGTCTGATTTATTTTAAAATTTTCAGAGTAGGCACATAAAAGAATACATATCTGTGTCCAATGTTAATAATTAACTATTATATATATTTATTTAATTAACAATAAGCTTAAAGCCACAGGAAATGGTCATGGTGGTAGTGGGACTTACAAATCTATCTGAAGTGACCCATGTGAAAATGCAGAATTTCTAAATAATCAGAATGGTAGGTTACTTTGGAACAGAGTTTCTCAACCTTGCAATTCTTGACATTTTGGGTGAGACAAATCTTTGTTATGGGTGCTATGCTGTGCCTTGTAGGTTGTGGGGTGCTATGCTGTGCCTTGTAGGTTGTGGGGTGTTGTGCTGTGCCTTGCAGGGCTGGCAGCACTCCTGGCATCTACCCACTAAATGCCAGTAGCATATCCCCTCCCTCTGATGTAACAACCAGAAATTTCTAGATACAGTTATATGTTTTTCAAACTTTGAAAATAACCTTGTTATACTAAAGTTTATAATTATTTTAATCTAGGTTTTGAAAAAATACCTCAAGTTGGACTCAAGCCGGATTTACTACTTTGAAGTGAAAATGGGTGAGTTGGTGGATGAGTCACAAGGTCATGTTGGGGGAAGGGAATGTCACTCAAATGTTCATTCTCAGAAGACCTGCTGCTTAATCTCAAAGTTTTGATTTAGCATATGAGGATTCTATATGTTTCTCCATTGATTTTTCTTCCTTCGGAGGCAGAAATGAACACAGAGAAGGGGGTCAACTCCTGTGCAATTATTCATTGTCATCTTTATAGATAAAATATTTCAGATATTTTTCTGACTACTGAAATTAATGTTATGAAGATTTTTGTTCATTCTTATGTTTCTACTCCATTGTAAATGCATTTCAAAAAATCTTCTATGTATTCCTCAAAAATAGATGGGAGTTTATACCTCAACCCATGTGCTAAGTAAGAATCTTGTTAACCCTGATACATTAGTATATAATCTAGAATACTAAGTTTATCCTGAAAAATTGAGAGATGGTTGGATGATCAGTTTGAGTGACATTTACATTTGATCTTGTAGTGATTGCATGTGGGTACTGCTAGGTAGAAACCCAGTTCTGTCCTAGGCCTATCCTAATGTTTCAGTCCACACTCAGATATTTAATCAGTTGTAAATGGGTATTCTCACTGAGAAAAATAACAGCTTACTTTGATTGAAAGAGATTTTTTTAATAGGCTGAAAATGCTGTAATATGCTAAACTCGTAAATTCAGATAAAGACAAGTGGTTTGGGGTTGAGTATATTTCTTTGGTTTTCTTCCTTTGTCCTTAACGTTCATCTTAACCAGATGCTGAAACAAAGGTCTTGGGATTCTCCTTATCTGCTGCTTTGTAGGAGCAGACGCCAGTTGCTTAAGTAGTCAGCTCTCCTGGATTGGCTGCATCATACCAAGGATGGTCAAGGTTATCTGAGCATCTTGCCTCCTTAGGCCTTTGTGCAGATCTTAGGGCTTCTTTCCTAAAGCCTGCTGGGTAATTAGAGCACTGCTTTCAAAGTGGCTTGCTATTTCTGACCTTCCCTGAATTTCAGTAAGAGAAATTGGGGAATGATTATCTCTGAAAATATTTTTAAACGACATTAAGACACTCTCCAGGGAGCGTTCATTTGATCATTCCCAGATTCATTCCTTTATTTGATAGAGGTGGATTCTAAGAAAGAATTTTAGATCTCTGTAATTTTTATCCATAAAGAACCCACATTTTTTTATTAGCCACACAAATGAAAACTGCCTTTGAGACTGTAGCGTCTTTGAAACCATCAAGAGTTCCTTGGCGATGAGCAAGCAGCCTGCAGGCATCTCCTGGAAGGCAGCTGTGTATCATCAGCTGCTTCCTGAAGAAAGAAGTGCATGTTGTTGAGCGCCCTCTGGTTTTCACCTCAATCTTGTACGCTGTTTTCAAGGTTGCTTTTTTTATCTTTCTCCTCTGGAAATTTGTATTGTGTAAAGATGTACACCTTCAATGCACTCTCTGTTTCATGGTGTTTTAAACACTTTTAAATAAATAACTGCTGGTTGAATGTGACAGTTTTTGGCACAAGCCTTAAGTTTTAGCTGTATTATGAGACCAAGCTTGTTTAAGCTTCGATGTCATAGCAGCTATATACCTTGTCTTTGTCTTTTGAATTAGTTGCTTAGTTTAAAACCTGAGAGCTTAAATGACTTTTTTTTTTAAATGGCAGTAGTATCTGCTGAGGCTAGTAGTGTGTACCTGTTAGGTGTGGTGGGAGAGTCTTCTCTTAGGCACTCATACTTGCTCAGGGCTACTCAGACAGCAGGTGGGGGAAGACATGATTGAACAACTGTCCAGACCTGCTGGCAGAATGACTCTTTCTTGGCCGCCCAAATGCATAGTGCTTCTTTACGAAGTGCTTACTACTTACGGGACACTTAAAACAACTCCTTTTCTCCAACGAAAACAAAAATCCAAAGTGACATACATACCCCCCTCCCGCTTTGTATTTTATATGCAGTTCTATGTGGATCTAATTAAGTCTATCATTCTTATATCTTTTTATTTGTTTTTTGAGTAGTATTGTTCCAGAATTATAAAATTGAATTAAGAAAGCACATTTTCCCTTTAAAATTTTTTAAAATTTCAATAGGCTTTGTAAATATCCAGTGAGAAACAGAGTGATGTTAATTGGTTATGATCTCTGACTAAATTATATGTTTTCAGCATTTTCTCAAGTATTACATTTTTGCTTTGGATTTTCCCTTTCTTATATAGATAATTACATACTCATAGGTGGATGAGATATTATTTAAATTTTTCAGTTATTTCAGTTTAGTTATTGCATCCCAGTGTTCAGATTTTAGTTGAGGAAATTTTAAAAACCTCTCCACTTTTGTTCTTGAAAAGAAAAGAAAAGAGAATAACATTGATCACATTTACTTAGACTAATAGTTTGCTGATGTAATACATAGAAGTAAAGACATATTTATGTGGTTTCATGGGAGGTTCCAACCATTTAGTAAGTGGAAAAATAAAGAGAAAAATGCATGTTAGTGCATTCTCCTAGACTTCACTTGCATTATATGTGGTGGTAGCAAGAAACCTAATAATCATAATGTCTTTCATTGGTCGTCCAGGCAATAGAATGACCATAGCAGATCAGAAACCTGGAAAGCACTTACTTCCTATTATCTGGGCTGCATCTCTTTTCTCCTCATTATTCTAACAAATTTATCTTTGTTAAAACATAAACAAAGAGGTCTTCACATTCAGCATGGTGTCCAGTGACAAGAACAATAGGTTAAATAATAACAAGACTTTGAATATATTAACTCTAAGAAGACTAGAACTCAAATGTTTACCTTAGTAGAACTTGTTAGATTTTTGGGGTCAACCTAAATTGAAGTCTTATGGTCCCTAAGGGTTCAAAATGGAGACAGCTTTTTAAGATAAATACTAGATGGAATTCTATGAACTAAATGCTAAGTTGATATGAAAATATTTAAAATTTAGCAAAAGGGGGATAGCAAAAGGGGGATTGCAGTTTCCTTTTATCTTTGGTCATGACTAATTTGACTTGAGTTTGGCATGCCTTGAAGTCACCCCAGAATTATTTCATTATGCTTATTTATTATGCAAAGCATTCTTTGGCCTTGCAAACATTTTTACCAGCCTGCAGAACTGTTATTATGACCCCTTCACATTTACTAGTGTCATTATATCCTTTTTCTCTTTGACAAGAACAATTTATTCTCACTGAAGTCTTATCTTGACATTCTTCAGAAATTTAGAGTGCAGCTGCCCACATCAAATAAGAGAATTGCCTCTTTCAAACTCATTCTAGCAGCAAAGAGACACATGGTGAAAGGAATGGAATTCAGTCGTCTTGGAGGAGTGCCTTATTTCTTAGCACATACCTAGTCATCTTTTCTGAGCCCAGAATTTGTATGGGTAGGAGTTTTATGATGCTTCCATGAGTCTTCAGGTTAAATAATGAATGCTTTCTGAAGAAATAGTGAATTGATTTTCTTTTCAGGGAGTCTCTCTTTTTTTTTTTTTGTCTGTAACTTAATTCAATAAATGATCCTTTACTACTAATAATGCCCCCCCCCCAGTTAGTTGGAAAATAAATGGTTTGAGAAATTGACTAGGTAACATTTGATGGGTATTGGTCTTTGTATAGGTCCCCATACAAAGACCAATACCTCTGGGCATATTCTAGACTTAAAGCTTTTATAGTTACAAGAAGTAAGATATTCTACTTTTGTTGCCTCTTGTTTCCTCCCTGTATTTATTAATGGAACAGTTAATTCAATTAAGTAAATAACACCTGTTATGTAGAGAGATCTTTTAGCTTAGGATAGCAGTACAAAAAGACATTCACTTTGTAATCAAGTTGTTTTTCTAGAGGGGGAGACAAGACATAATTACAAATTGTTATAATAAATTACCAAGTGTAATGAGCCCTGTAGTCAAAATAGAAGTAAAATGTATTGAGGTGTTTTTAGAGAGAGTTAAATCCATGGTGGTAGGCATGGAAAGAACCATCTTTCCATTCATCCACCCATCCATCCATCCATCCATCCATCCATCCATCCATCCATCCATTAAAAGAGGAACGTTTTCTTCTCCAAGTAACCAAAGTAATTCATATTTGTTGTATAAAATGTGGATGTTTCTAAAAGCACACCGATCAAAGTAAAAGTCACCCAGTTCCTACCAGATCACTCAGTCTACACTACTGAGAAATAACTGTCCCTGCTAGCATTTTTACTTTTTATTTGTGAGATTTTTCAAACATACACAAAATTAGAGAGGATAGTACAATGAGACCCTATGTGCCCATCATCTAGTTTTATATTACAGACATTTGTCATTCTTACTCCATCTGTCTTCATTTGCTTTGATTGACTGATTGATAGGAGTTTTAAAACACAGCCCAAATATATTATACCATTATACCATGTACCTATAAATACTTCAGTTAGTATTTTTAATAGATAATGACTTAAAAATTAGTCACAATATCAATACCTTAATGAAATTAATGATTATTCTTTAATGTTATTTTTCTAACTAGTCCTGTAGTCAATGTTCAGTTTTCTCCATTTTGTTAAAAATGTCATTTTACAGTTAGCTTGTTGGAATCAGGATCCAAGTAGAATTAACACATTGTATTCCTCTCTTTTAAGTCTTTCTTAATCTGTAATGTATCTCCTTCCCTCCCTTTGTTTTTTATGCAACTAATTGTAGAAGAAACTGGGTCATTTGTCTTTTAAGATTGCTAACATTTTAATAGTTTTACTTTTGTTCTTTTATGTAACCTTCTATATATTTTAAACACAAAAACGGGGTTTACTTTTTAGTGATATAATGATATTTACTCTTCTATAATTTTTATTTACTGTTAAGTCTTAAGGCATTATAGTTACTGAAAATGAAAGGAATGCATTTGATTGTATTTAAAGCACATCGTACATTAATGATATGTATTACAACAAATTCACCCCTCCGTCCATCCCTCCCTCCCTCCCTCCTTCCCTCTCTTCTTTTTTCACTCCAGCATCAGTTATGGATGGATATAATATTGGTGATACAATTCTCTGGCCTGAGAGTCCATTTTTTCGCCTGAGGAATGTACCTATAGATAGATGGTTGTGTAGAGACAGCCTGGTTGATGGTTTGCTGATAGGGTTGGAAACAGAAGAGGTAAATGATGCCCATCCAGACCCTGATTTTCTGGAGAGTCCACTACATGAAAGGGACCCACCTAATTATTGTTATCAGAATTTGACCTTTATTAAAGCTAAGTTTGCATTCTCACATGTGGTGACATCATCAATGTGGTGGGGAAGGATTGTTTTAGTATAGTGTTAACATAATTTTAACATTTCTATATTAGGTTCTCTTTCAGTTCTTGCCAAGTTTCTTGCCTAAGCAAAAGACTGTGTGCAGGATCATGCTAGTAATAATTAATTAACCAACTGAAGCCTCATGTGGCCATTTGAGTTGACAGTCTTCTTCTGTTCTTCATCAAAAACCTCCTCACTTCATTTGTGATGTTACAGTTGCCCCTGGTGTAGTTTGTCTTGTGCATTGGATTAGCTTTTAATTTAGCAGTGGCTGCAGAGATACCTTTATTTCACCTTATTCTTTAATACTAAGTGTTGGTCAAATAAGTTTGTAAAATATGACTTTTATGTTTGCTCACTTATATAAATAGTTTGCATTGGGGCCTAGGCAGTACCAGGTATATGTGATTTGTGAAATTGCAAATTACCTTCCTGCTTGGGAAGGGCCAATGTTTTGCTGATGTTTGCTGGAGCAGAGGTTTTTGCACAGCCCAGAAAGTTTTGAAAAGAAGAAGTGAGGAAAAAGAAGCCATGTTTTGCAGGGAGAGCAGAGAGAATGCAGAGTGCTGAAGAAGAAGCATGTTTGCAGGGAAAGAGAAGGTGTGCAGATGGGGAACCAGAGCTGAGGGGCTTTGGGAGCCCTACTGAGACTGGTGGGGCCTTTGATTCTAGGGGGAACCGGAGAAGATTCTCCTGGTTGTGGAACCGGAGAATGTGTCAGGGTTATGGGAGCTCTGAGTGAGGGAAAGGGAAGTGTTTTCCCTACGTGGTGCTTGTCGGCCTGTGCGAGACCTTAATAAAGGAATGGCCCACCAGTTTTTGGCTCCACTGCTTCTTTACTGTCTGCCCGAATCTAATGAGAACCTGCACCTGCATGGCCACGACGGCCGTGACTGCTGGCCATACACTAGGTCACTTAATAACCCTATAAAGTCCTTGTGATATGTTTTCAAAGTTAGTTTTTTTAATAGAAGTAATAAATGAGTCTATAAAGTTTTCTCTCCACTCTGTATACCCCCCCTTCCTGGTTTCCCCACTAGTTCTCCAGAGCAAACACTTTGTTGACTTGCTGTTTATAATATAAAAGTGTTGTATTTTTGTGTTTTGAAACTTTACAAAATTGGTATTACATTGAATAGCAGTAACTTTTTTTTTTATTCAGTGACATGTTTTGGATCTGCCTATGTTAGTTCGTGTAAATCTAGTTCATCCTTTCAAACTGCTGTATAGATTAGTCACAGGAATATTCTATAGTTGTTGTTTTTTTTAAAACCATTTTCTTATTGCTAAATTTCTAGGTTGTTTTTGATAGGTCTTCATTACAAATAAGACTTCAAAGAATAGTTTTGTCCTTGGCTCTATGCGCATGGCCATATATTTCTCTAAGCTGTTGTCTGGTCAGGGGATACGGTAATAGATAGTCCCAGATTGTTTTACCAGAGGGACTCGCATCAGCACTGGACAGTTTCTTCAGTTCCACATGTTCATCTAAAGAAACGGGATGGGCAGGGACTAAATTTGAAGGTCCAACTTGTTTATAAATAAGTAGACCTCATTAAATTCTAGTATTTGGTCCTGAAAATTTTCGTTAAGACTGGTTTCAGTTTTTGGACTACATTTTGTTACCAAATATGAATTTATTTATACATGGAGAATTCTGCAATGAAATCATTACAAATAAATTATGATAATGTCCACTGACCTTTTGTATAAAAGTAGCACCTCACTTGAAAATTTGTGCATTGGTGGTAAGTTGGATGTGAGTGAGGGTTGTCTTAATTGCTTCTGAGGTTTGGAAGGCCTCCTCAGTTAACTGCTCACCTCTGTTCTAATGGCTAAGGAATGTGTTGTTTATTCAGCGCAACACCCACCTCAGTGTGGACACCACAGGTAGAGGGAATACATAATTAAGTGAAAGCAGCTACTGGGCAGGAATAGGCACGATGCCTCCTATTCTTTCTCTTAAAGGACATCATTCTTCAACACAAAGATGGCATACACCATTTTCCTTTCCTTTGAATGCTTGTCATGAGGGGGACGACTGATATAGCTCCATAGTTTTTGATCTCTTAAGAATGTAAACATTATTCTCAATTGATTATGGTCAGGAGCTCTGATTTTTGAAATAGTCTTTATATGCTATTTTCTTCTCTACAAAAGTTATGCATATTTCTTTTAATTTCTAAAACCCTGTAACTAGAGGCCTCTTCAGGATTCTGAGCCTCACTCTTGTCCTCTGTCTGATGGGTGTCATGCAAGGTTGCCAATGTGCTGGGTGCCAGGCGGTGCCTCATTGGAAGGAAGCACAGGGCCAGATGCATCATTTAGTGCAACCTTCTATGACAGATGAGAAAACTGAGGTTAGGAGTGTGAAGTAACATAGTCAACCCTCTTTCAGTTTGTTTAACCTACTGAGATGATCTCTGCCACACGTCAGGTCACTGGTGGCTCCGCTTCCTGAGAAACCACAGGGGCGGCCTTCACACAGCTCGTTCCCTGCCTGGAATCTCCCTTTCTTCCCACCACCTGTCAGCGCCCTTATCATCCTTTGAAACACATTCAAGTTCATTTCCTCAGGAAGGCCTTGCTGGCTAATCCTACAGGTGGATATTATTTCATATCCCCATTTACCCAAGTATATCTTACACTGTAGACATTTGAACTTATTTATATATGTCTTAAAAAACTCTTCTCTGTCCCATTAGGATTTAGAAAGGTCCTGTACCATAAAATGCTGATTATTTAGGGAAAAGGAACATCATTAGAAGAAACCCATATTTGTTAGCAGTGCAATGTTTTCTCTGTGTTTTGAAAGAAAATGTTAGATGTCATGTAAAATTAAACTCTCAGTAAATATTGGACCATGTGTTTAGCATATTGTCTCCTATGTACAGACCTTTGTTCTGCTTTTTACAGTCACCTTTCAAGCCAGGAGGTCAGAGCTAAGGATTATGTTAAATAAATTGGAACAATACTCTCTACTGATGATTGATATCTTTACATATGGATGAGTATGCCTGCATCTCTCTCTGTGTTCTCCTCTTTTTCCTGTGTTATGAAAAGTAGTAAACAAAATAAAAATGTCAAGATAACTTGCAGAAGTTATGTGTGAGCTGACTAGTCCATAAAAGATCATATGAAAGCCAACTTTGAAACTTTTATAATTCTAAACATGAATGCATGCACAATTGAATGAATGTTCCATTGTACAGCATACACATTTTAGTGTAATTGCAAAGTAGAATTGAATAGAGAGCTGCTTATATATGGCATCCATGTGTAACCAGATGTTTTATGTTTTGTGTTAGGTTCTGCTGGTACGGTAATAGGTTGGGTGTATCACAGGTAGCTCCTTCCCCTATCTACACAGACAGATTTGTGTGTTGGTGTGTCTGTTTGTATGAAAGGACTGCAAGGTCTTAGTTTATATTTGGGGTGTGAAGAGAAAGAGATCTAATAGAATTTTAGACCGGCAAGGAGCCTTGGCTGTCATCTGTTCATTTTATAGATAAAAAATGGGTATTCACAGAGATCAAAAGGTTTGCCCAAGTTTTTATTACTTTATCACGCTGAGGCTCAGAGCTCTGAGTTTGTGGAGATGGAATGTCACTATTGATGCTTTTCTGAGAAACTGTGGTGTTTTCCTCCTCATTTGGGGACCTCAGAATATTTCCTAAGTTATTTGTCTTTTGTATTTTGAATACTTAGAACATTAAGTTATCAGTTGATGGGGTTTGAGGCTAGAATTTTTTCTTTGAAAATTCTTTAGCATGGTACCCTCAAGGTTTTTACTTTTCTGAGACATCATAGAAAACCAAATCTGTCTAAATTGGAGTTTTATTATTTTCTTATATTGAAAAATAAGTAATTTTTTGAAAAGCACTTTAATAATTTTTGTGTAAAACATTTTTGAAAATCCAAGGCAGTTTCACCTTTTCAAGTGTTGCCTTACGTTAATTATGCCTGACTTTTACTGTGAAGTCTCGGTCTTATCTTTATAGTCCCTGCAGCTCCTCGCCCAGAGCAGAATGGTTAGAAAGTTTAGTTGGATGGTAGTTTATCTGAACTGTCTCTCTCTGGTTTCCTACCCAAATCCTCAGTAAGAATCACTTCACCCTTCTCTGCTTCTTGCTTTTTTTTTTTTTTTTTTTTGTATTTTTCTGAAGTTGGAAACAGGGAGGCAGTCAGACAGACTCCCGCATGCGCCCGACCGGGATCCACCCGGCATGCCCACCAAGGGGCGATGCTCTGCCCACCTGGGGTGTCGCTCTGTTGCAACCAGAGCCATCCTCAGTGCCATGGCAAACTTTGCTCCAATGGAGCCTTGGCTGAGGGAGGGGAAGAGAGACAGAGAGGAAGGAGAGGGGGAGAGGTGGAGAAGCAGATGGGCGCTTCTCCTGTGTGCCCTGGCCGGGAATCTAACCCGGGACTCCTGCATGCCAGGCCAACGCTCTACCACTGAGCCAACTGGCCAGGGCCTCTGCCTCTCGCTTTTGTCTTTCATATCATTGGGAACTGAGGATTGAAGGAAACACCAAGAATTATTTGGATATTTGAAATACAAAATTTCTTACCGATTAAATAAATATTACATCACTGGGCCAGAACATATTTTCGGCTCTGGTTTGTTGAAGTCTTAACCACGTAGCAAATACAGGTTGGGGCAGAAGTAGGTTTACTGTTGTTTGTGTGTAAAATAATACAATGATTAATAAATGACACAAGAGTAAATTGTGTTTCTCTTACTCACAACTGTAAACCTACTTTTGCCCAAGTATAGGAGATGGGTATATTCTTGAGTATAGAGGTGAGTCAATATGACCCCTGCTTTATTTTATTTTATTTATTCATTTTAGAAAGGAGAGAGAGAGAGAGAGAAGAGAGAGAGAGACAGAGAGAGAGAAGGGGGAGGAGCAGGAAGCCTCAACTCCCATATGTGCCTTGACCAGGCAAGCCCAGGGTTTTGAACCGGCGACCTCAGCATTTCCAGGTCGACGCTTTATCCACTGTGCCAACACAGGTCAGGCCTGACCCCTGCTTTTAAAGACCTAAATCTAGTGGGTGAGGCAGATGTGTATTTGGGTGCAGTAGTGGAAGTATTAGAAGTGTTGAAGCAATAGATGTACCTTTGATGTTTCTCATTAGTGCTGTATGGAAGGATACAAATACCATGGACAGTGTAAGTTCAATCGCAAAGTAATTAGGGATTTTTCTTTTAAATTAAATTTTATGTTTTAAATAGCGAATAAATGCCCATAGGGTAAAATTCAGAGAGTTATATTGGAAACTAAACCGCATAGCTTTTCCTCAGAGTTCACTAGTTTTTCTGCTGTTATCCTTTACTTTTCCAGGATCCAATCCAGAAATGTCATATTGTATTTAGTATGTATGCTTTTTGAAATTTAATTTTATACAAATGGCAGCATACTGTACTATGCTTTCATTCTCTTTCATTCTAGTTTATGGTTGTACTTTTAGTATCTGGTTTTTTTTCTTCTAATTTTAATTGATTTTTAGAGAGAGAGAGGAAGGGGGAGATCATGTGCTTGTGCAAGAGAGAAACATTGGTGTGTTATTCTACTTATTTATGCCTTTATGATTGATTCTTATATCTGCCCTAACCAGGGATTGAATCCACAACCTTGGCATATGGGGACAGTGCTCTAACCAAATGAGCTGCCCGACCTAAGTCTGAACTTTACACTTAGATTCTGAATTTCCAAAAGAATATCCTGTTAATTTTACTGGAATTGTGATAAACTTACATATTACTTTAGATTTTCTTGAAAGCATTGGTCCTCTAGGAATTTGTTTGGTATATAGCTCAAATATTTCTTATATTTTGCTTTTTTAAAAAGTTTATTAGAAAGATTCATTACTGATGATATAAATAGCAGTTATATATAATCTCACCTTCCTAGCACTGTAAACTTTACTGTTTTCATATACTTCCTCCCATTTTCCCTACACTTTTGGTGATGCTAAGTCATGTTTTACAGTCTTTATTACTTCATGTTCTGTAATTAGCATAGTGCCATGCATACAGTAAGCAAATGTGTAGAAAACAAACCCATTCAGAGTACTGTGGGTTCCTCACTTGAAAGTGATTTGAGAGCACCTATTAAATGGAATGTGTGTGCACACATGCACCAGACCCTTCAGTTGTGTTACTCACCACCTACCCTAAGGAAAACGTGCATCTTATCAATCGGAGGCTCCATGGGCAGTGCCAGGTACGGCATATTACAGCATCTATTGTCACCCTTACCTTTAGCTCCTCTCCTTTTAGCCATCAAATTCTGCTGAAGTTGTGAAATCTTGTAGAACTAGGTCATAGCCCATGCTGAGCACTTTTAATTTGATTCTCCACCTTACCTTTTAGTTTTTCCTTAAAAAAAAAAGAAAAAGAACCTCTTCAGCATGATAATCCCTTAGATAAACATGTTAGAATCAGCTAAATATTTTTTTCTTTTCAAGCTTCTTAAATCATCACCCACAACCTCCCCCAGTTCTGATCATCTACCCTTCCCTGGTGAAAATCACCATCATTAGCCAGTGTTCCTGATTGCAGTATCCTTGATGAGTGCGTTGGGGACAGAAATACTCGGTCCCCTGTGGTCTTCCTCCTGTTCTCACTCCTGCTCAGTCAGCGTAATGAATCCTGTTCTTCACAAAGATAAGCTCAGCCCCACCCACTGTAGCCCTTTCATCCGTTGTTCATTCCTTTTGGGAGTACAGCCTCTTCATTCCTAGCCTGGATCTCAGATCTATCCCCCCTATATTTGAAGTCTTTATTTCTATACCAGGGGATTCCTTCATTAAGCAAACATTTTTGTGCACTGTGGTGGGGGGACATGATTGCTTTCACATCATAGAGACTTGAACCAAGATTGCATCAGAAAACGGTTTTATGCAGAGTCCTAGAAAAAAGTCTCCTTCATCGTCTCAACATTTTGTTGAAGGGAGAGAGGAGAGAACCGTTTGGTAACCTGGGAATAAGGGAAGCAGGGAGGTAGAACTGGACTGTTTAAACAACTAAGCAGCTATTGGATTGGTGCCTGGGGCTTGGGTCATGCTCTCCTGCGCTTCTTTCTGCAGTGTGCATGCCTCCCTTTTGGACCAGTTGGAAATCCGTGGGCTGGTTACTATGGGAATTGATGGGTGCTGCTGGCAGTGGGAGAAGGAAAGTTCCTGGAATTGATTCAGAAATCATAGAAGCACAGAGTTTTCTCCCTCCCTCTGGCTTCCCTGCCTACTGTTCTTTGCCTTGATTAATGAACTTGATATTTTAGCTTGACGAGAGCATTTCCAATCACTCATTACTGGGGTCCCAAGGAGAGGTGGAGCAGTCCCCTCCTAGGCGGACTTCACCGAGAGGAGGACAACACCAAGGATAACTAGCTTGCCCGATGCATATCTGTTGGAGCAATTGGCTCCTCAGGCTTTGGTGAATTCAGAATTAAATTAAAGCTTCTGGTTCTTTTTATACTGTCTGGGAGTGTGCTACAGGCCAGGAGAGGGGGAATTGGTATTTAATACCTGAATCACAGCCTTTCTCTCTTCTTCATGGTTGCCACCCCTACACAAGGGGGGGGGGGCGTGTTCCGTTTCTGTTAGAGGTTTGCTGATTCTGAAATATTGGAGACAGAAAACAGATGTTTTAATAAGATGATATCCACACTGGAAAATAGCAAGTTCAGAATATATTTTATAAGTCAACTTTCATTAATTTGATTAATCAAGGACTTTAAAAAGCCTTACCATAATATATGCTAGTTTATTTTTATAACTACTCATGAATATGGAATGTAAAGCACTGATTTATTTTTCTAAGAAAAATATTTGTCTTGAGGAGGGGAAAATATGAAAGGATGATGGACATTATAAAGTTTGACAGGACAGAAAGTTCCCCCCCTGATAGTTTTGGTTTCAGTTTACTGTTTTCTGTTGTTTCTGATTCTTTACCACTAATGAAAACCTTATTCAGTGAAAACTTTTTAAAAAAAAATTTATTTTGAGAGATTTTGTTAAGTTCCTTCCCTAGATATAAGACAGCTACTAGATCTATTCACACCCTGACTTTGGGGTCTCAGTGGTGATGAGTCACCTGGCAGAGCATCCTCCAATGGTGAAGTGTCTCATGATTTGGGTAATTCATTTCTAAAGCTGGAAAGAAAGGTCATCACCCACAGGCCTTGCCCTCCTCTAGCTTCTGATCAAGGAGGAAAGATGATGAAAAGAAAGTACAGGAAGAGTGTGTTGAGATGAACTGAGGCAGTGTGGTGGTGGCGCCTCCAAAGTTTAGTGACTTTAACCTCCGAGCCACCATAAAGTAGGAAGCATTGAGCGCCTGGAGCTGTTCTCCACCCCTGGTACTTAATAAGTCACAGCTATTATTGTTTGAACTGGATCTTAAAGATCGAGGAGCATTTTAGCCCTGGCCACGTTGTTTAGTTGTTTAGAGTGTTGTCCCTGTAGGCCAAGGTTGTGGGTTTGATCCCCTGTCAGGGCACCTACAAGAATCAATGAATGAATAAATAAGTGTATCAATAGATGGCTGTTTCTCTCTCTCTCTCTCTCTCTCTCTGTCTCTCTCTCCCTTCCTCTCTCTCTAAAATCAGTAAGTAAAAATTGAAAAAAAAAAGATCTAGGGGCATTTCAATAGCTGTCTTCCTTTTTATCAGCCTTAGAATCTCTCAATGTTCAGATTTTTACTGGTGTGCCTTGATTTATATCTATGGAGCACTTTAAACCTAAAGATACATTTTTTTTTTAAGATACAATCCCTCTGTTCTTTTTTTTTTTAATTTTTATTTATTCATTTTTAGAGTGGAGAGAGAGAGGCAGAGAGAGAGACAGAGAGAGAGGAGAGAGAGACAGAGAGAGAAGGGGGGAGGAGCTGGAAGCATCAACTCCCATATGCGCCTTGACCAGGCAAGCCCAGGGTTTTGAACCGGCGACCTCAGCATTTCCAGGTCGATGCTTTATCCACTGCGCCACCACAGGTCAGGCAAGATACATTTTTTTCAAGTGTATTTGTTCATCAGAGGGCCTGCAGTCTGCCAGGCAGTCTAGGCTTGGTTGTAAGGTGCTGTTAGAATGGGAGCATTGATGGAGGGGACAAGCCATGCCATGACAGAGGGAGGAAGGGCCACTGACCTGCGGATGGGCTAGGTGGGCCCAGGGGCCCGGTGCCCAGGCATGGGCATCGGGGTTCTTCACTGATCCCTTCCCTTTGTGACCCTGCTGTGCAATAGATGCAGCTCCTCCCAGGTGACCAGTGAGAGAGCTGAGAACCCATGGTGTTTCAGTTTCTTTCCCAAGCCAAGTCCAAGGTCAGACCATCTACAGTTGTTAGAATTGAGATTTAAACCCAGGGCAACAGATGTTGTTCAGAAGCCCTTAAATCAGGGGTAGTCAACCTTTTTATACCTACCGCCCACTTCTGTATCTCTGTTAGTAGTAAAAATTTCTAACTGCCCACCAGTTCCACAGTAATGGTGATTTATAAAGTAGGGAAGTAACTTTACTTTATAAAATTTATAAAGCAGAGTTACAGCAAGTTAAAGCATAGAATAATAATTACTTACCAAGTACTTTATGTCAGATTTTCGCTAAGTTTGGCAGAATCAATATTTATAAAACAACTTACTATAGTTATATCTATCTTTTTATTTATACTTTGGTTGCTCTGCTACCACCCACCATGAAAGCTGGAATACCCACTAGTGGGCAGTAGGGACCAGGTTGACTACCACTGCCTTAAATTTTGCAGAGAAGTTATTATCGTTCCTGTGTTATTCAGATTGAGGTTAGCAAGTTAAGTACCTTGCTCAAGGCCTAACTGGTACATGGCAGAGTTGAGATTTGAGTGATGTTTGTGTCTACAGCACATGCTCTTTCCACATGGAGAGACTCCCCCACCCCCCTGTGGACATTCGTCAGAGGAGGCACTAACAGAGACTCAAAGAGGCAGCCCTTAAATTAGGTGTAGTAGGGTAGAGAGAGTTATAAATACATGTCAGTGGGCACTTAATGCTGATGGAATCAGTGAGAAAATGCATGGAAAAAAGAAAATTAAGAATGTGCTGAGGTAAGAGAGAATAGTTCAGTTTGCCTGGAGTGGTGGCTTCTGTGGAAGAAATGAGTTGAAAATTGGGTTGAGCCTGACCTGTGATGGCGCAGTGGATAAAGTGTTGACCTGGAACACTGAGGTTGCCAGTTTGAAACCCTGGGCTTGCCTGGTCAAGGCACAAATGGGAGTTGATGCTTCCTGCTCCTCCCCTTTCTCTCTCTCTCTCTCTCCTCTTCTCTTTCTCTAAAAATGAATTAATTAAAATAAAGAAGTACAAAGTATTTAAAAAAAAAAGAAAATTGGGTTGAAACTGACCCGTCTAGGACTTGGAATGCCTAATTAAAGAATTTGGATCCTTTTTACAGAGATAGTATTGGGAAGTCATTGATCATTTTGGGATTGTAAAGATGGCTGATGCGATTTATTTTTCATAATGAATTTGAATTTTATTTCCAGCTATATCTTTGAATGAAATTGAAATTGTTCCTAAATTCTTTAAAAAATAGGACTAAGGAAAGTTAAGATTCAGTAGGGGGAAAAAGGTAGGATTTACTGTCCAGGAAAGATTGTGAAACCTAATTGTTTTATGGTCTATAATTCTGATTGTATAAATTTTCAGAATTTTGACAGCTTGGTGAGTTCCTGGCTGTGAGAGGATTGGAAACATGGTATTCCCATAAATCTATTTGAAGAGTGGTAACTCTTTGACTTATTCTATTTACACAGCCACTAAGTCTGCCATAAATGGCAGTTATTTATGGGTCTGTTTCAGATCCAAAGTCTTGCATTGGAAGTCTTCCCATGGGTGGGGCGTAAGGCCGGCCAAGGGTTTAGATGGGACTCCTCCTGTATGGCCTTCTCTGGGCTGGCTTCCCTAGTCCCGGGAAAGAGTCAGCTCCAGCCAGACCTCTGGTGGCTGCTCTCCTTGTGTTATTGGCCAGGAATTCCCAGAGGGTTCTCATTGAAGCTTTAGCCATCTAGGTTATTTGTAAAAATATACCCATCATACTGCTATTTGGAGAGGATTATACTTTTAAATAAAAATTTTCTCATTTATTAATATCAATGTAAGGAGAAAAGTTGTTCAAAACTAGTTAGGGCTGATTGTGAAGCATGTATTTTCATTGAGCCTAGTGGCAGTGGCACAGAAGGAGGTGGTCTATAAGGTTCCTACAATCAGGTGCCAAGTTTGTCTTGTTTGTAATTGCCTTTTATGGCTGAGTTCAGTGCGTGGGACACAGTAAGTCCTAAATAAACGCTTGCTAAGTAAATGTTAGGTGAATCTTGGTTGATTATTGCTATGGAGTAGCTATTGCTGTTGATGGAAAAACTGAAGTTTTTATTTAATTTAATCTTTTCTCCTGGTTTTATAGGTTTTGATAGTGATAGAGATTTTTAAATGCTTTTTTGATATGTTGCTTCAAAATATTAATAACACTTTAAATTTATTTTAAGATAAAATAACCAAATAGGACAGAGGAAATAAAAATATAAAATCTTGTAGGCTAATTAAAAAAATAAAGAACCCACAGTATTACATTTTCTTCCATTCTCTTTTGAAAGGGTCGCTGATCTCCCTTCTGGCCAAGATTTCACTTACTTGACTCAAAGCCCAGAGTATAGATGGAAAGTTTGCACAAGCAAGGAAGTTTGCGCAAGCATGGAACAGTAATGAGGTTTATTTTGCTCCCAGCATCTTAGAATTTACTATTGTAATTCTAGTAATTAAGTATGAAAAAAGTTATCTTGTTAACATGTAATAAAACGTTAATGTGCATGAATATTAAATGATTTATTTTTCTGATAAAGTGATAGCAAAATATGAGGAAAAGGTCACCATTTGAAGATCTGATCATCCTAATAGAGCCGTATGTTATCTTCAGTATAATGTAGCATCGCAATATGATATGCTGCACATGAAGTGATTATTGGAATATCTTTGGGAAGCTCTGAACACCATTCATCTCGGAGCCAGTATAGAGTAGTCGGTGGGGAGGTAAATTTTATTCTTACAGCTCTTAAGTTAAAAAGTCCTGAGGTTTTATTTTTATACTACAAGAAATTCCGCAGTGTCATTCTGTCTCTGAAAACGTTTTGTAATTTTGCAGCCCAGTGTCTAGTGTGAAGGGGGTAACTGATGCATTGTATATAAGACCTGAGTGGAATTCTGGATACTGTCTGTTGTTTTTTAATGCTCTTTTAAGGAAATGATCTTTCAGACCAATCAAAATGTTAATTTTGAAAATCGGTCAATTTAATCATTAGTAAAGAATTTTACCTTTTTAGACTTGTAGTTCCTCATAATCCTTCCGGTGGGATTTGAATGAGTTGAAACCAAAATGAAATTGGTTTCAAATGGAAGCCACTTATCAGATTGAAGCAGATGTCACTGATATTTAATGTACTCAAGATGATTTACACCACAGAACCCTTGGAAGACCAACAAGTACATTGGCAGGAACCCTTCCATGATGCACTCTGTCACGACTAAAGGATTTTCTTGATGTTTACATGTTGCTATACTAAGCGGGATAAACAGAATAATTTCTACTGTGTAGAATTTAGACTTTAAGACCAAACTGAACCCATAATATTGTGGCATATACATATTCTGTAGCCATAGTTACAGCAGGCCTTTTCTTAGAGAGAAAGGAAGTCAGTAGGGACTGCGTCTGTCCAGTGGTGCCATACTCTCCCAGCGGAGCCCCACGCTCATCCTGCTGGTGCTGGAAAGCACTTGCATGGGAACCCCTCTGCATGAGTTCTGGGGAGTCCATCCCTTGGCGCGTGCATTGGTTGGTGGGAGAAGAAGAGCCCAGACCACCCTCAGGGGATAAATAACCTGTGAAATCCAGACAGTCTTGAACATGTTTTTCTTTGCTTATCAGTTTCTGTCCAGGCAATCTTATTATAGTCATTGAAATAAAACACAATGAGGCATTTTTAAAGGTTAGATGTCAGTAGTGTTAGAATGATCCTTGTTTTGTGTATTTAGATACTCTGAAGCTGGGGCTCTAGTTTCTGTGTGTGCTTAGCAGGTGTGTTAGGGACAGAGCCAGGCAATTCATGTCCCTGAAAGTAATATCCACCGCCACCTCTTAGGTGCCCAGAGCCTTTACAGGTAGTGTGGAGCTATAGCCCTTCCCAGTCCTCTGGGACACAAATAATGACTTTACTTACTTCAATGGGACCAGTATAAAATTCTCAATCAAATTAGCATTCATTGTGAAAAAAATAGAAGTATGCCATTCTGTACTTTTCCTAGGGGTTATAGGAGAATGTTTTGAAATCAGAGGAACTAGAGAAGACAGAAGTTAAAAAAATTCCCAGACTTTGCAGATTCGTGGTTCTTAGAACAGGGGATGAAAGCACATCACTTTTTTCAATGCCTGAGACTGTTTTCCATCTACAGTTCCCAGGTGTATTTCTTTTGCTCATCCTGGAAGATCAGGAGCTGTGATTTATTTTTTTGCAATTAGTTCATGTACTGAGCAGGACTGTGAGAAACAAGATTGACCTCTTTTTCTTTGCTTCCTGGAGAATGATATTGACATTAGACACTGCTGAGCCTGGCCGGGGAAGTGTGTGCTGCCCACTCCTTTGTTTGCACAGAGAGACAACATAGCTGGACTCTTTAGACTTTACCCCCCACGTGTTGTGGAGTTGTAGTTTTGTATTATGTGAAGTAATTTGGGAATGACACTTGGAGCTTTGGGAGATTTTAGAGAAATCGATTATGTGGTCCTTGCTACTAAAGTCTGGAATGGGGAGCTAGCTTCTGGCGCTCCCATAGAGCCAGTTCCTAAATGTGGGGGGGGGGAGTACCTTCACCCCAGGACCAGTGGGTGCCCAGAGTTAAAAGGCTGAGCAAAAGCTAGCAGATTTCAAGTTTAAGTATAAAATATTTGTGGTGATGAACTTTGAAATTGGGCTTACATTCTATTTGGGGAGAGAAAATTTTTGCATGTGAAATAGTTGCAATCTCATGTCTGAACAGGGAGAGAGAAGGTAAACTGGCGAAAGCTGTTCTTCAGAAAGTCTGGCCTCCTCCATATTCCCTGATATGTTGAGGATTCTCAGTCGCTTGAGGCCTTGATAAGAGTCTAGAATTAAAATCGAGATGCATTGTACCCCCATTTGAAGACCAGATTTATTGATGATGTGTGTCTCCCCCACGTATTAAGGAAGGTAAGCAGTTTTCCTCTATCTCTCCCGTATTGAGGTGGGAGACATTGTCAGCCAGAGCTGATGCCGAATCCTGCACACTTACAGTGGTCACTGTTTTATCCCTAGGGATTATCTTTAAAAACAAAACCTGATTTTAGCCCAGCAGAATTTCTGTTCTCAGAGAGGGAACAAGGAGAGAGTCTGGACAGTCTCCCTGACTGGCTGTAGTGGTGGTTAACTATTTAATGTGGATGTGCTACATGGAGATATGCATCTGACATTAATATTGCTTAGTATAATTATCTCCTACTTAAGTGTGTGATACTCTGATGCATATAAAAATCTTTGTTGACTTTAACAGTTGCATGACAAATATTTGCCTGAATTGCTATTGCAGAGTACTTTTTCCCTCTCAGCTGTTGTAGTATTTGTGCTAAAAAGAAGTAATATAGATATTAAGTAATTGAACAGAATTTTCAATTAAAATCAAATACTTTTTCATGCCTTTTATTTTAAAGGATTTCTTTTTGTTGACTGGGTAATAGATACTAATTTTAGCTAATTTGGAAAAATAGAAAGGACAAAAAAATTCTCATTTATGTTCTTAAAGTTAATATTTTCTTAATTAAAATATTAAAACCATATTTGAAAGCACATTACTGGTTAATGAGTTGAGTAGGTCCTGTGGCTAAGGAGGCCTGGCGTCTACTCAGAAAGTTTGACGGGACAGGCGTTCTCTGTTTGATGTCTGTGATCTTACAACACTGACCACAAGATTAAAATCGTGCCAGAAGCGTTTGTGTATATGTGTTTGAAGTTGTAGAAGCCTGAATTGGAAACTTTACATTGTATTAACTTTTACTTTAGTAGTGTACTGAAAGGAAACTTTCTAAGACAAAACAAAGCGTAAAGCTTGAAAATCACTTTATTCAAAAGTTCACATCTGAAATAAAATGAGGTTTAGATCTGCTGTACGGTATTTGTTTGTGACATCCATGTGGCATCTCGATTCAGTCATGTTTCTCAGCACGGGGTTGCCTTTAAAATGGTGTCAAATGCTTTCCCCCAAATTCTGATTGTTCTGCTAGTGAAAGGCTCCAACTTTGATATTTGGTGTCATTAGGCAGTGGAAAGTGTACCAGGCCCTTACTTTTAAAAAAAAATTTATTTGAGAGAGAGAAACAGGAGGGAAAGAAAAGGTGAGGAGCGTCAACTCTTGGTTGCTTTTGCTTTTGTTGTTGCTTCTCGCACGTGCCTTGGTCAGGGCCCTGCCAGTGTCCCCTTGCTCAAGCCAGAGACCCTGGGCTTTTTATGCTGGTGACCTTTGGGCTCAAGTTGACGAGCTTTGGGATCACTTGGACACTTCCTCCTGCTCAAGCTGGTGACCCCATGCTGATGAGCCCACGCTCAGAGCCAGTGACCTAGGCTTTTCGAAGCTGTGACCTCAGCATTCCAGGTTGACTCTTTATCCACTGTGCCAACATCGGTGAGGCACCAGGCACTTTTTATCTATTACAGCTATTGTGGGATTTTTAAAAAGCATATACTTTTGATTCTTTTGTGTGTGTGAGAGAGTGATGTCCAGAATATTCATTTAGATACCCACAATTATTTGATTTAGGACTCACTGTAAAAGTTTATTGTTTCGCATGATTTGTGAGGTCCTCTGGTCAAAGACAACATAAAACATTAGCTTTGTGTTTTGTGGCTAAAGATGCTATTTTGTGGCCTCCAGGATAGCCCTGTGAGGGAGGAGGATAGAGCAGGGGGTGTCCTCCCATTTTACAGATGAGAAAACTGAGGAAGACTGCCTGCCCTTTGGCTATTATATGGGAGCTGCCATTTTTCTTTTCCTTTATTTTATTTTTTGTGGTTGTCTTCCAGTAGTAAAACCGCCTGCATAGCAATGATTATGGTAATAACAAGAACTGAGCTTTATTGATCAATTGCCGTATCCAAGGCAATGTTCTAAGTGCTTTCCATACCTTGACCCTTACGTCGAGCCTATAGAATAGTATTGTTCTCTTTTTAGAGACCAAGGAACAGAGAGGATAAGTAACTTGCCCAGTTTTTAATACTTATGCCAATGTTATTGAGAAACATATATGAAAAATTCTAAGCAGGTACTTAGCTCTCAGTAAATGTTGTGATGATTATAGCATGTATATATTGATAGTTATAATTTCTTCTTATATATCAGTCCTCATTAGCCATCGAGCTCATTGTCCACAGTTGGTACTGTGGTATTGTTACTGCTGAGTGGTCCATTGAATGTATATGTAGCTGTATCTGGGTTTTAGGGTTTGATATCAGTTATGTTCTCTAGCAGCTGTTTAATCAGCTAGGTTAATCAAGTTGTCATATTTAACTTGTATAGATTATTGCTATCTTGAACCCATAGATGCCTACAAAGTGGCCACCCACCTCCTTAGCCTCTCCCATCATGACTGGTTGTGTTCTGAGGCATGCAAATACTTAGAGCAACCTTTGTGCTAACCCTAGCCACTGGAATTCTGTATTCTGAAAATCCTCTGACAGAACGAGTATAACATGGATCTTCAAGTTGAGATAAAGAGAACGTTCTGAAATTGGCTGAAAAGGAATTTGGGAAAGCTGAAAATGTTTTTGCATTAGGATGTTCTGTTTCTCTTGAACTGGAGTCAAGAGACTCTTCATAATTGCCTGCATTTCAAATCCAATCGTACCAAAAAAAAAAAAAAAAGTGATAGCAGTGTAAGTGTAGCTGTTTACTTTCTTAGTTTTCTTTCTTTTGAAGTTAGACTGAGAGATTAAGGTCCTTACTCTCAGTGAGATGTTTACTTTTTGAGTCAGCCTATTTATTCCAAGGTGGGAGAGTTTCTGATGGAGTCAAAACTGAGGGACCTTTGCGGCAATTGAAGCCATAGGGAAACCAAAAAAGGCCGCTGCCATTTCTGACCCTAGGGTTTTGATCTTTGATTTGTCAAGGCTCTGCTTTTAAGTGATCATTAATAAGCAAGACGCTACCTCGAAGAAAGGGATCAGGAAATTTAGATCCTAATTTTGGTTTTAATTCTGTAGTACAGTGTGGATGGCTTGATTGGCTGGGAAAGTGAACTCCACTTGGCTTTTGTTTTTCTCTCTGAACAAATGAATTGACATTAGTTATCTTGGGAAGGGTAATTGAGATAATGGGTAAAATTAATCCCGTTTTCCTAGGGTGCTGAATTAACCTTCATGGGTCTCTGGGATATAATTAGCCTGAGACCAGAGGCTATACTTCTGGCAACAGGGAAGTCTCTAGGTTGTTTTTGTTGTTGTTGTTCAGACACAGAACACCTGGAAGTCATGGTGATTTTAATAGAGAACCATGAAATATTGATATGCTTAATTAAGTCTTAGGTACAGACTTACTAGCAGGAAATGACCACCTATGTGATGCGAAATCACAACCCCTGGGTGAGGATTGGAAGTGGTGCGGGGTGGGGGGGGGCACACGACTGCCTGGGCTAGGTATGATTGGGGGGGGGGGCGTGCCAGTTTTCTGCTACTGTTCTTTCCTTATTTGTTCTGCTGCTCTACTTTGTTGGTATTTGCTAGTGGAAAGTCTGTGGCAGAAGCCAGAAAGTTGATGTTGAGATATATATATATATATAACAGAAAAATCTCAAAATTGAGAACATTCTTTCCTACCAATTTAATTTGTTTTGTGAATAGGAAAGAAGTCTATTTTTTTTTTTAAAAAAACAAACAAGATTTAAAACTGGTTGGTATATGTTTACTGTAAATAATGCAAGCAATAAAGAAAACTTACAGTAAAACTTACCCAGCTCCTAACACAGAGATGTATTTAACATTTTTGTAAAATATTCTTATATAATTTTTTTACACATATAAAAATACATATATACAACTTTTTATTTGATTTTATATTCTGTCATATTTGTTGTGAAGCTTTATTGTTTGTTTAATGACTGCTGCACTAATGCCATAGGTTTAATTTATTTCTCCAGGTGTCCACTTGGGGCTAGAGAGTATTTTTTTCTAATACTCTGTACTCATTGCTGTAAAATGCTCTAAGTGTTTATAAGAAGCTGAGTCTGTTAATAAAGCAAAACTTCAGAGAAATTATTGATTCTGGATAGCCAGATTTTCCATGTAGTTAAATGTTCATCTAACTAATGAATACTAAGAATTTTTTAACAGTGTTGATGGAGAATTTTCTAGAGTTTATTGCACACATTTGGCCGAGGGAATTTATCCTCATGAAACAGAAACATGAACAAATATGTCGACACCATGGTGTTCATTGCCACATTGCTTTTGAAGGTAAATATTTGAAAATATTGTACAGCAGTTTATGGCTATATCCAACACAGCATTCAGTAATGCAGCCATATCACTTTTAATTTTAAAATATCTGAGAGAAGGGGAAATAGTCATAGTATAGGAAGACAAAAAGGTGTGTTAGGAATTATACACGTGCCAATTTTATTAAGAAAAAAAAACTCTACTCTTTGACATGTATTTCTGTATTTTTATCTTTAGGTAAAATATATAGATACATGCACTCATAAATAATTTGATGCCTTCTCTTATAAAAAATAATGTAACATGCACACAGAATAGCACACAGATCCTAAGTTTTCACCTTTGATAAATTTTTGCACTCAACACACATGTATAAGTTAAAAGTTAAAATGTTGCCAGCGGTCCAGAAGCTCCTGCATGTCCTCTCCCATTGACTGCTGCCGCCTCCATGACTACCCGAAGTAACCACCCTCCTGGCTTATGGCACCTCGGATTAGTTTTGTCTGATTTTGACCTTTATAAAAATGGAATAATATAGTATGTACTCCTTGCTCTGGCTTCTTTTGCTCAATATTTGTGGGTATAACAGGGTTCTCCTGAAGAACTTCCCTTCTGAGGAAATCTTCTGTTATTAAATATTGTGCTAATTCAACTTTATTTCAATTTTAATGGAAACTGGCCTTGAGGATGTATCGTGCATTAAGTTCTTCAGATCACCAGATCCAGCACTTTACTCTTCTGCATGATTTAAGTAGGGCATCTCAATAGATTCAGCTTGTTCTGCATCTAGATTTGCTGCTTGATAATCCAATTTAATGTGATTTCTGTTCTGTGTTTGAATCATGAAATATTTCAGGTTCCCTATCTGCTTTATATTCTGACTAAGATGTTGGTCAAAGAATTCAACTTAAGTAATCCAAAAGGAAAAACTTTCTGGCTTTCGTGCCATAATTTTCTCTAGACCAGTATGTCAGGAGTGACTCATCATCCCCGTTTCTATTCAGAGTAACTTTGAAAAGAATCTTACTGTAGAACAGAAAATTACAAGTAAGTTTCATGTAGATGCAAAGTGAATTTGAGAATTAAGTCTGAGTCTAACAGCTCCATAGAATATTTGTGGCAGAATTGTAATCCTAGAGTCCAGTTCCTAGATTTTAATATTAAATTCTCTTTGATCATGAAATGAAACTAAAAGATCCTTTAATTATCAAATTGTTGGTCTTAGAACAGGGAGGCTTCATGGTAGGACTTCAGTCTGTGTCTTTTTTTTTTTTTTTATCTTTTTTTTTCATTTCTGAAGCTGGAAACGGGGAGAGACAGTCAGACAGACTCCTGCATGCGCCCGACAGGGATCCACCCGGCACGCCCACCAGGGGCGATGCTCTGCCCACCAGGGGGCGATGCTCTGCCCATCCTGGGCGTCGCCATATTGCGCTGTGTCTTGATATAACATGGAGACCGAGAGTGTCCCATGTGCCCAGATTTGGTGCCAAGGCATTGTCATACATGTTTTCTGTTCACATTTAATTCTCATTAATAACATGAGACAGACAATATTATACCCATTTGATATATGAGTAAATTGAAGCTGAAAGATGTTAAAATAAATAACATAATTAGTAAGGGTAAGTGACAAGTCCCTAATTCTGATTTTATGATTATACTGATGGGAAACTATAGTATTTATAACCTTTGGTTTAAACCAAACAACTGTCAACTCTTTAGATGTTCTGGGGCCACCAGAAATATATAAAAATGAAGTGATAGTTATTGAATCTCAGATGAAGACTAAATAGGGTATATTTTATGGAGAGAGTTGTTCTGGGTTTATTGTTTCTCATATTATGTAAAGCTTCTCAAGCAAGCATCCTGATTAAAGGTGAATATATCAGTCAATACCAACAAGAGTGGTGATGAAATTAGAGAAATTTGTGCCTGAACTTCCCTCTTAAATATAAAGAATGCATTTATTAATGTTTATTTTTGACTGTGGCTTCTGAAGGGCTCTCAGGGAACCTGAACGTTATGGAGATCTATGTTGCATAGGAAGATAACCTTAATTCTAGAGATAGAAAGGAAAACTGGCATGAGGCAGGTATAGGCAAAGTGCTATAGGAATTCATAGCAACAAGAGAGACAGTTTTCAGCTGAAGCCTATGGAAATGCTTTCTGGAAAAGGGGGTGTTGGAACTTAGAAGTTGGTATCTGGTTGGGGGCAGAGCCACTACTGAGTTTATGTTTTCCTAACTGAATAAATGCTGATGAACTGAGTATGGTAAACAAAATTTAAGAAGAAACTCACCTATTAACAACATAGTGGTATGTGTTGTAAAAACAGTGTTTAGGATGAAGATCAGGTAAAGCACCTTTTAAGCTCTGGCCCTGTGTAGTAGATGCCAGCCCAGTCACCCTCTTTATCTGGTCCTTTACTCTGTACATTAAGAAGCATGAGCTATGTGAGGCAAGACACCCTATGCCAGGGGTCCCCAAACTTTTTACACAGGGGGCCAGTTCACTGTCCTTCAGACCGTCGGAGGGCCAGACTATAAAAAAAAACTATGAACAAATCCCTATGCACACTGTACATATCTTATTTTAAAGTAAAAAAACAAAACGGAAACAAATACAATATTTAAAATAAAGAACAAGTAAATTTAAATCAACAAACTGACCAGTATTTCAATGGGAACTATGCTCCTCTCACTGACCACCAATGAAAGAGGTGCCCCTTCCGGAAGTGCGGCGGGGGCCAGATAAATGGCCTCAGGGGGCCGCATGTGGCCCGTGGGCCGTAGTTTGGGGACCCCTGCCCTATGCCATACCTTCCTCGTAACTCTTTACAGGTGCTCTTCTCCCTGCAGGAGCTGGAGTTGCCCTTGGTGTCATGTTAATATGTACGTATTTAACAGAGCCTGGAGCAGACTGAGAATTTGATAGATCCTATGTGAGTGAATGCACAAATGAAGGCTTGAATGAAAAAGATTGTGCCTTTTCACAGAGTTCATGCTTTTATTACGAACAGGTACTTGTTCAGGTTAGTTTCAATCTGACCTAGAAAATCGCTGTAGTATACAGTATTTCCCCATGTATAAGACGCTCCCATGTATAAAACACACCTTAATTTTGGGGCCCAAAATTTGGAAAAAAATATATTACATAGTTATTGAACTCAAGTTTTATTTAGCGTAAAAACCATACAACTCCTCATCACTGTCAAAACTCCTATCCATTAGCTTGTCCTCATCTGTGTCTGATGACAAATCACACTCTTCAACAATGAGCACAAAAACAAGCGCGAAAAAGCGGGAAATGCAAGTAAAAAAAAATACAACCACTGTATAAGACACACCCAGTTTTTAGACTCCAAATGTTTTGAAAAAAATGTGTCTTATACATGACGAAATACAGTAAGTGCAACAATTTGGTTTGCAAGGAAGAGGAACTGAGTGTGTAGATTTGTAACTTTACACAGAAATTGTTAAAGAAATCTTTCACAGAAATCTTTAGCCATGATCACCCGTGTGCCATTGTTTGACCAAGGGAATGGTTGCTGATAATGGTTGATTTTGAGTGATTGTTTTTGTTTGGTCCCCCTTCATTTCTTTTCTTAAAATTTGTTGTGGACCAGGAAAAAAGAAGGGTTTATTTCTGCTCCCTGTATTGCTTGCTTAAAATTTAAAATTCTCTTGGTTTCCACAATGTTATTGGTTCAGACTATGTGAAAAAAGTCCTAAACTGGAAACCAATCTTGATTGGTATATATATTTTTTGTGTGATAAAATTTGGTTCTTTTATATACATTATGGCCTTTTGGTAACTGCAAGTCCTTATTGAAGAAATTTTAAGTTAATTAAACAATAAGTTAATATTTTTGAGTATTTAATTTGGACCCAAAACTTTGCTAAGACTTTTGCTTGCAGTATCTCATTTAATCTTTATTTTCATCCTGTGAGATGTTGACACGTATACTCATGTTACTATTAAGGCTAAGTATTTCTATGGGTCACATAAAATGTGTCGGTGGCTGAGCTGGGATATGAACCCACATCTGTCCTCTTTCGGTGCCTGAGCCACTATGTTTAACTGTTGTTCCTTGGTTTTTCTATATATTTATGCTTATCCCCTCACATATTATGGTGGAAGGATGCATTCTTGTTTTAGCTTACAATAACATACTTTTGGTTGTCACTAAATCTTTACATAGTAATATTTGTTGGTTTGACATCTTAGCTGTTCTGGTCAAAACTCTTTCATTTACTATTGTATATGATACTTAGAAATTGTGTATTTTAACAGCTAAAAGGAAGAAAGTAAATTATTTTGTTTTCATGTGTCATATTTTTATGATTGGCAGTTCGGTCTAAACAGATTCTAACAGTCCTTAGACAGAACCCAGGAGTTTAGACATTTCTTACTAATTTGTGCAAAACAGCACCTCAAGGTGCGTGTGTTATAACTGTGCAAGGGCACAGTGCATGGATAGCAGCAAAGCAGCCCCTTT
Organism: Saccopteryx leptura; assembly: GCF_036850995.1. NCBI lineage: Eukaryota > Metazoa > Chordata > Mammalia > Chiroptera > Emballonuridae > Saccopteryx > Saccopteryx leptura. The sequence continues at coordinate 29,894,732 of NC_089508.1, read as the reverse complement.
ACACTTATTTATGGTCAGGTAGCAAAGAGAAGGGTAAATTAAATGAGAAAGTATGGGTGCACACGAACTGATCCACCACCTACCATGCATTTAGATTTGCATCTGAAAAACAGTAAATGTCAAAAATTCTTATTGTTGTAAGTAGTTAACATCTACATGTTAAAAACATAGCTATCAATTTTGTGTTCTATAATACTACAGTGGACAACTGTTTATTATATGTTGGGCTGCCAGTGCTTGTGGGGAAGGGTGGTATGCTTTACAAATCCAACTGAATAACATGTCTAGACAGAACTGAATGTGTAATTATGTAAAAACACAGCTCAGAAATGATGGCTGAAAAACTTTAATAATTATTGGCAAGTCTATGCCATGTTATATTACTTTGTATCCTTGTTTTCTCAGCTTCTTATTGTAGAAGAGTTCAAGTATATTTTTAGACAAAACAGAAAATGTCCAAAGTGTGATATAATATGAATCTGGTCTTTAACCAAAACATATTTTCCACAAAAGTATATATCTCTTGAGCTGGCGAATTACATAAACCTAAATAAAAATTATTGCTCCGGCATTAAATTTGGGTAGAAGCCTTTTGAATCTAGCTTACTAGGACAGCAACACTGCCACTTTAAATCCAAATTTCTTTTAAATGTAGACTTTACTGGCACTGAGCACACTGTATGTTCTAATAGTTCTAACTCTCCAGGCATCTTTCTAATTTTTATTTTCTTCATCTCCTTTAAGTAGTTTTCTACTCTTCTCTAGCCACTGACCCTTAATGTTTCACAGGAGAGAAATTTCCGCCATCTTCTCTTCCTTTGTTGAGCTGTTCCCTTCCCAAACAGGCTGTTATAAACGAGCCGCAGTGAAAGTCCCATTGTTGAGTGTAGGAGTTTCTCATGTAGCCTAGATACCAGCCCTCCTTTTTAAAGATTTCTATTTTGCCATGATTTTCCCTACTTTTTTAAAAAATAAGTGTCATTTGATAATCAAAAGTTTTAAATGTGATTAAATAAATCTCTTTTTAAGTTTTTCAAATGGTTATCACTTTATGTGTTTTAGGAAGCCTTTACCTACCCTCTGATCTTGAAAATAGTCTCATGTTTTCTTCTGAAAGCTTTATGGTTTTAGCATCTGTTTAGGCCTATGATCAGTCTTGAATTAATGTTTTTCACATGCTGTTGAATGAGCATTCAGCCTTTAAGAGGGATATTACCTCCATTTCAGATATGAGGATTTTGGCACTTATGTAAGAGTAACTTTGATTTAGAGTTTTAGAACCTTTTGAGGATGATCACAATGAAAGTCACATCTGTTAGAGTGTTTTGGTCAAAATCCTTAAAAAAAGATTTTATTCACTTTAGAGAGGAGAGAGAGAGAAAGAAAGAGAGAGAGAGAGACAGAGAGAGAGAGACAGAGAGAGAGAGAGAGAGAGAGAGAGAAAAGCAGGGGGAGGAGCAGGAAGCATCTAATCCCATATGTGTCCTGACCAGACAAGCCCAGGGACCTCGGTGAACCAGTGACCTCAGTGTTCCAAGTCCATGTTTTATCCACTGCGCCACCACAGGCCAGGCCTCAAAACCTTTTTTGAGACTTAACTCCATTGTGTCACAAAATATTGTTATTAACAAATGAATATTCCTTGTTCATCCCCATAATGAAACTGGTGATACTGGGTGCAGAACCAGACTGCAGCCTCGGTGTGCATACGTTTTACCAGGTGGAGGTGTACTGCTGTACACGTGTCCTATCAGGCTGACCTGGTGTGGTTTGCCTGGTAAGATACTAAATCATATTGCAGTAAGAAGTTGAAGTGAAACAATCAAATGTGTTGAGCCTGTTTACCCTGGCCTACTTAGTTGTTTTTACTAGATATAGGATGGGCTCAAAATTGCTGAGAGTTTTCAGTTCTCTCAGGGTTATATTCCTTATTCCTACTATTTAAGGTATTCCCTCTGACATTGTAGAAACATCACTAAGTACCAGCATCTCAGGCTAAAGAGAATTCTCAGCAATTGCTGTGGCTTTGTTGATGGTATATATTTTGGGTTCTTCCTATGTGAAAGCTTGCTGCAAGCATTATGTTTCTTCTAATAATATTGTTTTTAAATAGGAAATTAAGAAAGATTTTCACTGCACACAATTGGAGTAGTATAGGCAGGCATACAGTAGTTTTTTAGTAAATCCTCTGAATGGTGGCTTCTTACAAGCCCTTTCTAGTATCTGAGTCTCATTAGGTAACACTACAATATATTGATAATTCAGACAATTCTGAGATGTGTGGATACTTTGGGGGCAAGGAAAGACTCCCTGTATTGGATGTGAGTATGAGCAGGACAGGAAGGAGCTAATGCTACTCCTAAAGGGAGCTTCACTTTGTTGTTGGGATGCCATCCATTAAAATGTATGATTACACTCATTTTAAACTCACTATTTATTGGGGGAAAGGCTGTGCTTTATTTTAGCTGAGCAAATGAACATAATGGGGACTGTTGAGAGACCTCATTGGAGTAATGCTCGGATTTCATTGCAATGCTAGTGTTGCCCATGCTGCACATTGTGCTTGTGTCTGTGTTAACAGCAAAGAAAACTGGCCAGGTTCATGGCAATACCCTTTTAAAATGGTCTTCTTACTAAGGAAACATTAGCTTCAGTTGATAACTCTCAAAGAAACTAGGACAGTTCCCAGGCTGCTCTTTATTTGTAGAGATAAACAACTGGGCATTAATAGAACCATGCTGAAAGCAACAGTAATAAAATACATTGTGTTCTAATTATATCCTCTCAGCAAGGTTATATTAATTTTGTAATCTAAAAGCTGTGCCTGAAGAAGAGATGTATATACATTATGAACTAAATCGAATGCTTTTTCTTAAATAGTATTTGTTTTGCTCAGAGTTTGCTACTTTCCTTTTATTAAAATGGCTTAAGATTGATGTTTCTAGTCTCAAGCATGTTGACCAGTTAGTTTTTATGAATTATTTTGTATTGTGCACTGGAACCAGATTTAATGGCCTTATTTATTTGTTCTTTCAGTGTATGTGTGTATGTGGTGTATTTTTAGAGAGAGTCAGAGAGAGGGATAGACAGGGACAGACAGACAGGAACGGAGAGAGATGAAAAGCATCGATCATCAGTTTCTTGTTGCAACGCCTTAGTTGTTCACTGATTGATTTCTCATATGTGCCTTGACCGTGGGCCTTCAGCAGACCGAGTAACCCCTTGCTCGAGCCAGCGACCTTGGGTCCAAGCTGATGAGCCTCGCTCAAACCAGATGAGCCTGTGTTCAAGCTGGTGACCTCGGGGTCTCGAACCTGGGTCCTCTGCATCCTAGTCCAACGCTCTATCCACTGCGCCACCGCCTGGTCAGGCTTTTTCAGTATATTTTGATTACAGTTTCCTCCTTCATATTTGTTCTCTCCGTTTTAACTGAAGGAAGTCATGTTTGAATGCTTTTGATCTGTCAGTCACTTGCTATATGTAGTGGTGAATCATTTTAGGGGTTTGAGTTAAACCGGCTTTGTCTTATAACCCATAGATAATATTTTAGAACATTGCTGCAGAAAAATGTCTGACTGCTGGGAACAATACTTTTAAGTGTCATGTGAACACAGCCATTCTGTCTGTTGCCGCCTCGGTGTCCAGATTTAAGGCAGCATTAATTACTCTTGATGGGGACCCTTAGTCAACACTGTGTGTGGGTATTTACAAATATTGGATGCCACCTTGGCCAAGTGAGTGTTAACTACTATTTATAGGTAAAGTTCTCTCTTGTCTTTGTAGATAATCGTATTATTTGAATCAAGTAATGCTTGTTTAGCTATTTATACATTAATGTATTTAAAAGGAATTTTCTCTTTGAAGAGGTATTATTTGCTATTTTGTTTGATCAGATGATGACACTGACATTCTTATTGTGTAATCATAAAATAGCTAATTTTGTTTTGTTTGATTTCAAGAGCAGATGCACTTCCTAGTATAAACAGCATGCAAGCCCAAATCTACATATATTATTTAGAAGCATATTAAAATCTTTGTCTGTTTTGTGATTTAAGAAGGTAATTGCAGTTTGCATTGTGTCAAATTTAAAAAAGAAAATGTGATTGCTGCCATAGCTTAAAAACTAAAGCAAAATTTGGGCATGTGTTTTCAAGTATGATGTGCTACTGGAGGCTTAGTGCATTAACTCTGGAACCAGACTGCCTGGATTCAGTTCTTGCCTATACCAGCTTTAGGAAGGTGGTCAGTTACTTAAACTCTGTGCTTCAGTTTCCTCCTTTGTAAAATGATAATAATACTGATAATACTGTGTACCTATAAGGGTTGTTAGGAGGTTCTATAAGGTGATGATGAATAAGAACCTAGAACAGTGCCAGGCACATAGCATGGACAAATGAGCAAGATTGTGAAGGCTGAAACGGTGGATTGTGTGTGTTACAGTGGCTTCTCCTGTATCAGGATTTTTTTTTTTTTTGTATTTTTCTGAAGCTAGAAACGGGGAGAGACAGTCAGACAGACTCCTGCATGCGCCCGACGGGGATCCACCCGGCATGCCCACCAGGGGGCGATGCTCTGCCGCGACCAGAGCCACTCTAGCGCCTGGGGCAGAGGCCAAGGAGCCATCCCCAGCGCCCGGGCCATCTTTGCTCCAATGGAGCCTCGGCTGCGGGAGGGGAAGAGAGAGACAGAGAGGAAGGAGAGGGGGAGGGGTGGAGAAGCAGATGGGCGCTTCTCGAACTGTGTGCCCTGGCCGGGAATCGAACCCGGGACTTCTGCACGCCAGGCCGACGCTCTACCACTGAGCCAACCGGCCAGGGCCTAGGATTTTTTTTCAAGTAAGTCTGTGATGTCCTGATCAGCCAATGATATATATTTGAAGAGTAACTTTGATGGTATTATTCTCCCGGGCATTCGTAAGGAATAAAAGACATAGTCCCTTCTTTGAAAATTTGCACATTTAAATAGGTACACAAATGAAAGTGTTAAATAGCAGTGTGCAGGTCAAAGATATGACTCTTTTGCAGTGAAAACTCAAGAGATGAAGAAGCATAAAAGGTAAATTTGGGTTTTGGAGGACAAAAACATGAAATCCGATCACAGGAAGTCTGGGCTTGGTTCTGTGAGATCCACTATCCTTATGGAAGAAACTCATGCTTGTTCTCTTACAGAGCTAGTCATTCATTGTAGATGTATTCTCAATTCTTCTATTTTTGTTCAGTCATCTCCCTCCCTTTTCATCTGAGCTGTTGTTACTCTGCAATAAAAACCCAAGTGGTCCAGCCTAGAGTTTCCTGACTTTCCAGTTTCCATTTTCAGGCCGTCATGGTTATGTGTTAATTCTGGAGTCCTCTGGAATGCTCACCTCTCTCACTCAACCTCTCTGAGACCTTCCCCCATTCTTCAAAGTCCACCTGTGTCTCAGCTCCAGGAAACCTTGTCCCACCACTGGACTTGAGTCCCAGCCTCCCAGGCTTCAGCCTTGATGCGTAGGTATTATTCTGGGTATATGTTAAATCTCTGTGAGAGCTCTTTGTAACTATGAAGTACAGTACAGATGTAGGGGCAACAATGCCTTCTCTTTCTTGCATTATTTTTTATCTCCTGTATGCTTAACCTGTCATTCCTTCTCCACCCCGCCTCCCACTCCCCAATTAACTGACAGCTCCTAGAAGTCAAAAGTTTTATGTTAACCCATCCTAGGCTAGAAGAAAATCAAGGCAATAGGGAGCTGTATTGACTGAGTGAACTGAAGGGTGCTCTGCTCGATGTAGAAGAGGTGGGGGGCGTGGACACGGGACAGAGGTGCGGCTCTTACAGGTGGCTCTGTAGTCAGTGCAGGCAAGAGAGCAAGGGCTTCATTGTGACAGACTGGTGCAGGTGTGGATGTTACCACAGTGTGACATTGACCCTGGTCTTAACTTCTCTGACCATTCACATTCTCATATGAATGGTGAGGAAGGCCATGTTGCTATAAACTTCATAGGTGGTGTTTGTGAGGCGTAGATGAAGAAATGCGGAAAAAAACATTTTGTTAGTTTTAAAGGACTTATCAGTTGTTTTTGAAAAACAAACAGCAAATGTTAGGCAGAACTTCTGATCGTGTGTTGGATGAGTTCAGACATCATGCTCAGTCCTAGCCAGGAGGTTGATAAGGTTAGGTGAGTAGGGACAGGAGCTGAGGGGAGGCCTCGCTGACCTTGACGGGGTCTGATCCTAAGCTGGTGGCAGCAGCTGGTAGCTGGTGTGGGCGCTCCGGGAGCTTGTGAATGCCAAGGTGCTCAGATTGAGATGGGGAAACGATAAAATCGGGGAGGTGACATTACTTTACATCTCTGAGGAGTTTGCATTCCGAGTGAGGGCTTTTGTTACTGCATTTTGTGAAGAACCATTGAGCAATGAATATGAAACCAGATGACAATGACCAATTTGTGGACACCTGGCCTCTCTCTCTCTCTGCACTGGAAATCGACTGTAGATTCTGGTAGGAAAGGGGTTGTGAAAGAGGAAGTGAAGTAGCAGCAGCAGCTTTCTGCAGTGACCTTGGGATTTTGAATCTGGGCAACTTGACTTAGGTTCTTTCTGCTCTGAATGGCTCTCTGGCGCTCACTCCAGCAGCCTCGAAGCTCGTGTGGGCTTTTCAAGTGGCTGTGTAATTGGGGACATTGTGAGATACCTCCTGCTGAATGTTTTCTTCCATATCCAAAATGACAAAATACACGCCTCTGGATATTAACTGAATTCAGTTCTCCCTGTACTTGCAAAAAACAGATGTGTTGTATATAAACAAAAGGAAGGGGGATTTAAGGGTGATCATTTGGTGGGGCTGCTTGTACATCTGTTTACATTTGCATTTGAAGCTCTGTGTTTTTGTGATCTTGGGTAAATTATGTAATTTCTGGACCTTAAGATTCACATCTGTAAAATTAGAGTGTTGGGGTAGTGGCTTGTTGTTATTCCCAAGTTGGGAAAATTGCATATTTTAAACGGGGTTGTAAACTTTTCTCCTAGTCTTCTAATTATACATGGAAAAATCTCCTGGAGGAGTCTGACATTTTTAGGAGCTCTTTTCATTCAACAGTGTTTATTAAGAACCTGTGTGTCTGGGGCGAGTTTGGGGGCTAGAGAGCTAGTACAGTTATGAACAAGGCAGGGTCCCCTACCTCTAGATGCTTGCATTTCAAGAAGAGACAGGAGATAAACTCACAAACACATGGAGAGCTGACAGGAGTTATTATCATAATGGATGTGGGGTTACAAATGGAAAAAGTCAAGGACAGCTGAGCCATTTAGCCTGAGCAGAGGGTGGTAGTGATTACATCTGGAAAATGGAAAGGCCAGGGGTGGGATGGGATGGGTTAGTGAATTCATATTCTTCTGAGTATGACCTGCTTGGGAGACAAGTTATCTAGAGTTCTAAATTTGTGAGTGTTGGTTCTCTATATGGTATTTTAAGCTTTGAGACTGGATGAGATCAGCTGATGACTGAATTTAGATAGAAAAGGAAGGACTGCTGGGGACCAATCTTGGGCTCCAACGTTTGGAGGTCAGGTGGAGGAGCAGAATAGAGAGACCGTGTGGGTTGCTCCTGGCTTCCATTCAGCAGATTGGTATTAAACACTGACCTACACTGCTCTTCCTTTAAGCTTAGGGGCAACCTATGTCTGTCAGTTTATACTGTGCCTATATATTAATAAAGAACTTTTAAGATCATAATACTCAATACTTGCAAGGTGTTTAGAGATGAGAGCCCTCTACGGTGACCTCCAGCTCCTTTACCTCCTCCTCCTGTCAAACACACTGATGCCTGCGGCACCACCACCTCCATGCTGGCGGCCACTCTAGATGCCCATGTTCTCCTGGGTCGAATGTTGAGCAGGAGTTAGTTGTGTTTTATAACAAAAACCCATTTTTGTCAGTGGTCCTTATTTTTGTAATTACATAATTAAAATCTTATGTACTCTAATTAAATATGAGTATTATTTTTTTTTACAAAAATATGCTAAATACTTTGGAAGGCCTCCAAAGGCAAGCCTCCAAGAAGAATGCTGCTCAGTTAGGTGTGGTCCTGGCAGCTGTAAAGGATTGGGGGAGTAATAATACTCTGTACGGATTCTTGGCTTGCTTCTGGGGAGCCTTTGAGTCCACTCTAATAAATAAGGGAAATTGGAAGTTGTATAGGATGCTTTTTTGGGGTATAGTTTGTATAAGAATGACTAACCTAACAGTCAATCCAGAGACTGATTATTTATGGAAAAGACATTGACTCCACATCAGGAAATTGGCAAAAGAATGTATATTATGTTAATTACATATAAAATGGCTAAAATGTGTATGTCTGTGTGTGTGTGTGTGTGTGTGTGTGTGTGTTTATGGTTTTTTACTCAAAAGCAGCCTTTTAAGTTTCTAAACCAATTATCTTATTACCTTGGTTAAGTGAGGTTTTGTTCTATGAACTTCATAAAAAAACCAAACTAGTTTTATAGTATATGTCAAAAGCCTTCAAAATGGTTATATACTACTTTACCACCTCTGGGACTTTATGGAAAAACATTTTTTTAAATTCACAAAAATTTATGTTCAAGGATGTTTATTACTTTAGTGTTTGTAACATAAAAATAGAGTGCAGCCTGTATGTCAAAAATGGTTAACTTGTGACAGGTGCTCCTAGAGGACTATTTATTATACAGTGAGTGAGCATCTGGTTTTTGAAGAACCCTAAATGACATACATGGAGGATTGTGCAAGAGTAATGCTCCACTGCAAAGGCTACAAAGCATTTTGTATACTATGATCTCAATTTTAAAAACTATCACAGTATTCATGGAGTTTATCTCAGGCTAGTACGATGGTGTGTAACTGCAGGCAGTGGCGCAGTGGATAGAGCATCAGACTGGGATGCCAAGGACCCAGGTTCAAGACCCCGAGGTCGCCAGCTAGAGTGCGGGCTCAACTGGTTTGAGCAAAAGTTCACCAGCTTGGACCCAAGGTTGCTGGCTCGAGCAAGGGGTTACTTGGTCTGCTGAAGGCCCATGGTCAAGGCACATATGAGAAAGCAATCAATGAACAATTAAGGTGTCGCAATGCACAATGAAAAACTAATGATTGATGCTTCTATCTCTCCGTTCCTGTCTATCTGTCCCTGTCTATCCCTCTCTGTCTCTATAAAAAAAAAAAAAGATGGTGGGTGACTTTTGAGTTTATATTTTATACTTATTTTGAATTTTGACAAATTAAAAACAGGTGTTATTTTTGTAAGTACATACTAACCTTATTATACTAACGGATGACTTGAAATACAAAGAGGCCCTTTGAGTTTGGTTGCTCTTGAGAGTTGGTATTTCATAGAATGACTCACTAGAAAGAGAATGAATGGAAATGGTAAAAATAACTTTTAGTTTTTTAATAATTATTACTTAAAATTAAATATATAAACAAATCACCTTTATTTTAGAACTTAAATATATGCATATATAAATAAAATTTCTGTTCATCTGTATAATAAAGATAATATATGATTAATGTTTATAAGTATAGAAAGATGATTGCTTTCATTATTTATAAGTATTAGTACTCATTGATAATAGTTATTAATCTTTATAATAACCAAGACATTGAACCAAATAGAATTTTCCTTATTTTAGAAAGAAAGAAACAGTCTCAGAAAGGGTTGTTTTCCTGCCCTGTCCCAAGTTACATAGTTGCTAATGGCAGATCTTGAACCCAGATTTTCCGACTTTGAATCTGTTGTCTTTCTGCTCTTGGCACTGCACTCTCAGTAGTTAAGGATGGAAAGAAGGAATTGTAGGAATCTGGCTTACAAGTCTCGAACCGAGGAGCTGTTTGTGGCTAGAAGAAGGCTGAATAAACTGGTTGAGGTACAAACCTCCCTGAAACAGGAGCTGGAGAGCAGGAATACTATCAGAAGGAGCCTAGGAACCTGGTCGGCCAGCTCCGTTGGTTAGTGCGTCGTCCGACATGCCAAGATTACAGTTGGATCCCCTGTCAGCGCACATATAAGAATCAACCAATGCTGTGGTAAACATGGGCGTGCATATCTTCTTTTGAATCAGTGTTTTAGAATTCTTAGGCTATATTCCTAAGAGTAGGATAGCTGGGTCAAAAGGCAATTCCATTTTTAATTTTTTGAGGAAACGCCATACTGTTTTCCACAGTGGTTGCACAAGTCTGCATTCCCACCAGCAGTGCAGGAGGGTTCCCTTTTCTCCACATCCTCGCCAGCACTAATTCTGTGATGTTTTGTTGATGAGTGACATTCTTACAGGTGAGAGATGATATCTCATTGTGGTTTTAATTTGCATTTCTCTGATAACGTTGAACATTTTTTCATATGCCTATTTAGCCATCTGTATGTCCTCTTTGGAGAAGTATCTATTCGGTTCCTTTGCCCATTTTTTAATTGGATTGTTTACCTTCTTGGTGTTGAGTTTTAGAAGTTCTTATAAATGTTAGTTATTAACCCCTTATCAGGCGTATTGGCAAATATGTTATCCCATTGTGTGGGTTGTCTTTTTATTTTGTTAATAGTGTCTTTAGCTGTGCAAAAACTTTTTTAGTTTGTATTGTTACAATAGCTAAGATCTATTAAGAGCCCAAGTGTCCATCAGTGGACAAGTGTACAAAAAAGCTGTGGTACATACACACAATGGAATACTGTGTAGCTATGAAGAAGGAGAAAACCTTACCTTTTGTGATGGCATGTCTGGACCTGTAGATTACTATGCTAAGTGAAATAAGCCAGGCAGAGAAAGAAAAATATCAGTATCATTTAGCTGTGGAATCTAATGAACATGGTAAACTGAGGAACAGAATAGAGGCAGATGTGGGGTCACGGGGGTCAGAGGGACAGCTGTCAGAGGGAAGGGGGATAAAGGGATGGGATCAGAGAAGACAATATGGAAGATAATATTAGAGCTATTATTAATCTGTCTGAAGAAATAAACTAACATTTGTTAACATTAACATTGAGATTGAAACTTAGACTCTTGTTGGGGTCCTGTGTTAGATGATAGGTGTCCCCTTTGGGACACAGGTAGCCTGGGGATTGTATGGGACTTCACTAGGCAGAGGGGTGGGGAGGGGCCCCCACTCTTTTGTTTGCTTTCAGCCTATTGTGACATGCTGCATTTACTCAGTAGACTTACAGATTATGTTAACCAGTTTTAATTAAAACAACAGCTACAAAATTGACAATTGACTTAAAAAGATTCCTGTGGTTAAAGGAACTGTTGATAATGCAAACGCAAATGAGCTGTGGGAATTGGCAAAGTCCAGACTTCTTCCAGTATGAGCTATCACCAACTGTGAAGTTAGCTGAAAAGTAAACTTTGTCTAAGAAAATTTAGTTCTCCTTTGTGAATTCGTTACGCATTTGCAAAAATTCTGCAAAGTGGAGGAGATGGTGTTGGTGGCCAGCACCAGGAGTGATCTGTGTGCTTCAGGGGACCAGTGGATAATGTCCATCAGAAGTCATGGTTCTTTCATGTAGTGCAATTTATCAAACATTCTTTTTTTTTTTTTTTTTTTAATTTTTTTTTTTTTTCCTTTTTCATTTTTCTGAAGCTGGAAATAGGGAGAGACAGTCAGACAGACTCCCGCATGCGCCCGACCGGGATCCACCCGGCACGCCCACCATGGGGCGACGCTCTGCCCACCAGGGGGCGATGCTCTGCCCATCCTGGGCGTCGCCATGTTGCGACCAGAGCCACTCTAGCGCCTGAGGCAGAGGCCACAGAGCCATCCCCAGCGCCCGGGCCATCTTTGCTCCAGTGGAGCCTTGGCTGCGGGAGGGGAAGAGAGAGACAGAGAGGAAAGCACGGCGGAGGTGTGGAGAAGCAAATGGGCGCTTCTCCTGTGTGCCCTGGCCGGGAATCGAACCCGGGTCCTCCGCACGCTAGGCCGACGCTCTACCGCTGAGCCAACTGGCCAGAGCTAAACATTCTTTTATTCAGCAATCGTGTATTGAGTTTCTCTGAGGTAGCAGGTGCCGTGCTAGAATGATGAAGAAGACAAGGTGCTCATAGTGTACAGAGGTCTCAATGTTGTGCTAAAATTATAGAAAGAGACTTGAGTTGTAAGGGAGATGTGGAGTATCTCATTCAAGCCCATTGTTTAGTGAGGACGTCTCTGCGTGCACTGCACAGGGCGCAGACCTGCTCTGAGCACCTGGGAGCTTCAGACTTCATCATCAGGCTGCACAGAATGGCACCAGTTTTTCCTTTCTTCATTTGACTATTTGCCATTAGGTACTCAGGCCTGATTTCTAACTTAAATTTTAGCCAGTAGGCTTGGATAACATAGGCCAGTCTGAAAAAAGCCCTTAAACTTAGGGCTCTAAGTCATGTAAAATGATTGGGTTTTCTTTTTAAAAGTGTGCGTGTGTGTGTGTGTGTGTGTGTGTGTGTGTATGTATGTGTGTGAAATTCTGTGTATTTTACTTTGAAGGCAAGTATCTTTGCTGGCCACTCAGACCAATAGAAATAATAGCGTCCTGGGCAACAGAAGGGAGAGTACTGCTGTGACGGTATCATTTGATATCACCTTTCAATTTTGACATCGAACAAAAAGCAGCCTTCCCTATGCCTGAGTCAAGGTTCAGTCAAGTACAGACAACAGGTTACTTTTAATATATGTCTGAAAGAACCCCAAGAAGTACCACTTTCTAAAGAATCATGAAGCATATACTTTAACTTGAAACATTATAATCACAACAGGCTTATTAAGTGCTCATCTGCTCCTGTGCACTGATCTCAGCCGAGCTAAAGAGATCAAGGAGGAGTTTCTCCCAGTAAGAAATGACTTGACTCTCCTTACGTGTGTGACTGAATTACTTTTGTAATAATTGGAGAGCAATATTATCTGAAAGTTTAGCGCATCTTTCTGTCCTCCCCCACTTTCTGGGTGGTGGTGGTGGGATATTAGAGCCTTTAAAATTTCCCCACGAGTGTTAAAAATGAAAACATAATAGTGATAGCCATAATTTATAGCAAATTATGTCAGCAGTAGAGGAGAGGAATTCTTCAACTATCGTGATGTTTCAGTTAGGGAACCTCTGAGAAGTAGAGAAAATAGAAAGAAAAAAAATTATCCAGAGCTTTATCATTAAAGTAAAAATTCTACTTTAAAATTATCTTTTAAAATAACACATTTGTGATTATTTTATGCATTTGAATGGCTGGCATTAGATCATGCAGGGGCTGTTTGGAGGGGAAAGCAGTCTCGGTGGAAATGAGATGGGGTCACTCTCTACCATCCTTTTAGAGGTTATTGTTTGTCTTTGAAATAGGCAAAAATAACTCCATAAAAACAATGCTCTGAGGCGATGGAAGAATAACATTTTGACAGAAGTAGTGCAGAGATGTGTCTTAGAAAGTGATTTTATCATAGCAGTTGAACCTGGGTTGGATCATTTCAGTTTAGCAGTGCAGTTGAGAGCTGCTAAGGAGCGTGGGGTGTGCAGAAGCTCGGGTCTGTTTCCAGCACACTGGAGGCACCGACGTTTACAGCGATAGTGATGACAAAGTGCAGACCTTCTCAATGAAACTGGTTTCCTTGACCTTTCCCTTTTGTATACAAGCTCTTCAAGTTCTAAAACAAACTGTATGTGCATTGAGTGCTTCCTGTTGAGGAAATGTAGGAGGTGTGTGAAGCCCCATGGGGTAGAGTTGGGATCGGATTGTAATGGACAAACTTTGGATGACTGGGAGTTCATGCATCTGTTTCCTGATGATTCACCTGCTTTGTAACATCAACAGCTCAAAAGCCAGTGCCAAAATGACTAGAACTGTTGGGTTCTGTTGAATATAGGCTTTCTTGCTATTAAACAGTTGTATTTTTGTGGTTGAGCTGTTCCATTTGGAAAGAAACTATCTTGTGTTGCCTTTTAAAATGTTTTACAAGTAAACCTGGTTTAAATGGTACTTAATACCACCTTGTTCCATTGTCTTAAACCCCATTTCTGTGGCAATATTCAATACAATATTTACATAAATTAGTTATGCAAGATGTTACTGTAAATTTGAGGTATTTTTATGTTGGTGTAAAAAATTAACATGAAGTAAGATGCCCTTTATTCATTTGATATACAATCCTCTGAGTGTTAACACACTTCGATTTGTATAATCATCCTCACAAGGTTCCATCCCCTCCAAAAGTTTCCTCCTACTATATAATCTTCCCACCCTTAAACCCTGCAAACTGTTGATCTTTTTTCCATTCCTAGAGTTTAGGCTTTGCAAAGATGTCATTTAAATGGAAGCATACAAGTATATAATCTTTTGAGGGTGACTTTTTCACTCTTATAATCCCTTAGAGATTCATACAAGTTGTTGTGGGAATGGATAGTATGTTCCATTTATTTGCTGAGTAGGATCTGTTGTGTGGCTGTACTATATTTATCCATTAACCCTCTGAAGAACATTTCAGTTGTTCTAGTTTTGGGCCATTACAAATAAAGCTAATGTGAACCTTTGTGAACAATTCTTTGTTTGGATATATGCTTTCCTTTTTCTTGGGTGGAATAGCTGGATTATATAATAAATAGGTGTGCATTTAACTTTGTAAGGAAGTTTTGAATAATTTTCCAGAGTGTCAGGTGCTTGGTGTCCTTGTTAGCACTTGGTTTTGTTAGTTTTCTTTTTTTTAAATTTTTAGTCATTCGAAGTAGATGTGTAGCAGTATCTAGTTGTGATTTTAATCTGCATTCCTCCAATGGCTAAAGATGTTGAACATTTTTTACATGTGCATACTTGAAGCTTACTTGTAGCTATTTTGATGTGCGTGCTTGCAGCCATTTAGATACATACTTTTTGGTGAATGTTCAAGTTCATTTTTTAGTTGGGTTGTTTCTTTTCTTAATTTAGTTTTCAGAGGGAATAGTATGTGTTTACATTTTCTGGATACACAAATCCTTTGTTATATTTCTGATTTGCAAAGATTTTCTCAGTGTGTCCCTTATTTTTTCATTCTCTTAATAGTGTCTCAGAGCAAGAATTTTTAATTTTGAAGAAGTGCAGGGTTTTTTTTCTTCATTATTTTAGTGGATTGTGCTTTGGGGATAATGTCCAAGAACTCTTTGCCTATCTCCAGGTCATAAATATGTTCTTGTATGTTGCTTTCTAAAAGTTTTAGAGTTTCACATTTTATATTTAGATCCACACGATCTATTTATCAATTTGGATTAATATAAATAGTTGCATAAAGTCTGAGGTTTAGATCAAGTTTCATTTTCTTTTCCCTTTTCTTCTCTTTTTTCTTTTCTCTTTTCTTTTCTT
Source organism: Saccopteryx leptura (assembly GCF_036850995.1). Classification (NCBI taxonomy): domain Eukaryota; kingdom Metazoa; phylum Chordata; class Mammalia; order Chiroptera; family Emballonuridae; genus Saccopteryx; species Saccopteryx leptura. Next base: position 29,879,442 of record NC_089508.1, on the reverse strand, counting down.
TTCTTCCTTTCTTTCCATACTTTTCTTTCTTTCTTTCTTTTTGAACATGGCTATTGAATTGTTCCAACACCATTTATTGAGAAGACAGTCATTCCTCCATTGAACTGCCTTTGTATATTGGTCAGAAATTAACTGGCTGTATTTGCATAGGTCAGTTTCGATGATACTTCATATTTCCCCAAGGTTCCCTTTTTTAGTCTTCCAGTCATGAAAATGGGGCTTTAGAATGGGGCAGTGCACTTCCTATGACTGCCCACAATCTGGACTGAGATTCAAAAAGACAGAGAAAAAAAGCTAGAAATGTTTGCCCTATAATGTTGAGATCATAATTTCTCTGATTAGAGAGGAAGTTTCTGTTTCCTCAGTTTGAGGTGACTGTGGATCCATCCACTCACCACCACCTTGAGATTGCCTTGGACTGGGAAGCTAGGGAATAGAGGAAAAGAGAAGAAAAATGGGGGATTTCCACCAGTGCCTCCAGGGTTAGGAATGCCCATTCTTTCTTCTCTGGCTAGAACTAAAAGGATTTATGGATTTGCTCCTTGTCTACAACCTGGTGCTTACTTCTAGGTGTCTGCCTGCCTTGAGTCCAGGCTGGGGGATTTTGGAGGGAAATATGGGGAAATCCATCATTGGTTTGGTGATACTTTGAATTTTCCTCTTCTCTCCCAGTCAGTTCGCTATCATGTTTCTCTTCAGAGCCCTCAAGAGCTACTTCATATATCCTGTCCAGGTACCACAGCTGCGTTCAGTGACAGACATGAGGGAGTGCGCTTCCTTCATCCTACCCAGAACCAGAATCCCCTCTTTGTTGGAATAGTGGTTTGGGTGAATTACGTAAATCTTGAAACAATAGATATTCTGTGAACAATTGTTTCTCCTAGACTTTACAACAAAAGTCATACTATCTTGACTGAATTGATTTACATTTATAAATATGAGAACAAAGTTTTGTGAAAATCCTGTGTTAAGATTACAGTGGGCTCTTTCTCTTGTTCCTCTTTCATAATAAAAAATTAACAATTAGAGATAAACATTTTAGTACCACAGTACAAATCTCCATTTAGTACCATTTGATTTTTGGTACAGAAATGCACCTGGGAAACCTGTAGTCATTTACTATACTGTTGACCTTGGAGTTCTCTTCTTTCATTACATGAAATATGTCAGCTTGTAAGCCCTCGGTAGTCAGTATTGGGTTGCCTCTGAGATGGGAGTTGATGCGTCATCATTCGGAACCCCTGTGTAAGCCCCAGGAGGTTTTAGAGGATTTAAGGAAGTCCAAGGAGATGTTAATTATTAACATATTCATTTTCCACTGACTTTTAAAAAAATGTGAACTAAATATAATTATTCAGACAGCTGGTGAAAAAGAAATATAGCTCAGTGTATTCTCAGTGAAAACAATGACATAGTGTACAAGTTAGCAAATTTATTTAAAGTAATTATCAGTAGAAATCTATTAAAAATTAGTGAGGGGAGAATCCATTCTAGGTGATCATAAATCTCTTGAAATCAACCTCAGGAGGCCATGTTAATGGGATCACAACAGGATATAGGAGTAGACAATTAGACAATTAGAAAGGCCAGGTTGAAGATAATTAAGAATAACTCATTTGGCATTTAAATTACAGAAAGTGACAGTGATATATGAATATGAAAGGTAGTTGAATGATCTTGTTACTCCTTTATAGATACAGCACAATGATTGTTATTATTGATTTCATGCTTTTGGCATCTGTTTTTCCCAAATGGTCAAGTCTTAGGGACTTGAATATTGCCTCTCCTACTGCTTGCCATGCTTTATATTATTTAAGACTAATAACAATGGAAATGTGAAAAGGGTTCTGGGCCAGAACCCTGTGAGGCTGTCATGATTGACAGGAAAAGAAATGGCATCGAGGGCAGAGTGCTAAGGATGGATCCACATGGTCTGGCTCTAGAGCTTATTTTTGCTCTTAACCTTTCAGCTATCAGATTGGTTGCATGGGGGAAAAATTCTTAATTTTAACCACTTTTGAGACTTCGCTCTTTTAAGGAAGGGGTTGAGAAGACCAAATTTAATACTAAAAATGTCCATTGCAGTATTATTTATAATATCCAAGATACAGAAACAACCTAAGAGTCAATCAGTGGATGAACGGGTAAAGAAATGTGGTATATATGCCATGAAATATAATCCAGCCATTAAAAAGAAGGAAATCTTGCTATTTGCAACAATATGGATGGGCCTTGAGGGCATTATGCTAAGTAAAATAGAGAAAGACAAATATTGTAATGATCTCACTTATATGCAGAACCTAGAGAAGCCAAACAAAAACAAAAACCAAGCTCATAGATGCAGAGAAGGATGGTGCTTGCCAGAGGTGGCAGGTGGGGGCCGAGGGGTGAAATGGGTGGACGAAGTCAGAAGGTACAAACCTCCGGTTATAAATAATTATAGGGGTATAATGTATAATATAGTGACTATAGTTAATACTGTAAGTTGTTAAGAGGATAGATCTTTAACATTTTCAATACAAGAAGGTAATTTTTTTTTATAATTGTGTATATTGATGGATAACTTAGTGTGGTTGTTACTTTGCAATACAGGGTAGGACAAAAGTAGGTTTATATGTAGTTGTTTGTATGAGATTGTTTATATGAGTTGTTTGTATGAGAAAATAACACAATTATTAATAAATAATAATACTAGAATAAACTTTTTTGTGTATTCACAACTGTAATCCTACTTTTGCTCTACCTTGTGTATACAAATATTGAATCATTATATTGTACATCTGAAACTAATGTTGTAGGTCAGTTATATCTCAATAAAATTATGCATTTTATAAAAGTAAAGGGCATTTTGACTAGGTATGCAGGAACTTCAAAAATCTACTGGTTTCGTGATTATCCAATTTCAACCAAAGAAAGAATGGGAACAGGCTTGGTTTTATGATTCATTATGTCATCAGGACATTCCTTCTGCCAATTCTCCCCATGTCAGCTTGGTGTAAGTAACCACTCTGAATCACCACCCTTTTCTTGAGTATGTCTCACTCAGTAGAACCGTGCTTCAGTGAGCTGTGTTAATCCAGTGTCAGGGGACCAAATCCAGAGGTTTAAGGCAATAAGAATTTGGTACTTTTTTCATATGGATAATGTAGGGTCCTGATCTTGTGGAGATGAGTCCTTATTTGTGTTCAAAAGAGATGTCTTTCTCAGTGTCCTCCCTCCCGCTCACCCAAATTAATTAAAATGCTCTTAAACCTGTTGGTTGATCTTATACTTCTAAGAGAGAATAAAACTCTGAAGGAGTTGAGGAATGGTGCTAACATCCTGTCCAGCTGAATATTTGCGCCTGGATATTCATGTTTATACACATTTTTTGTGTGTGAACGTACAGGCAGCAGCCAACTCAGAGTCGGCCAGACAACTTGTGTGGTATTCTTCCTTTTCATGAGCAATGCCGGCCAAAAACTCAACTCAGTAAGACCCACGGAGCTGTTTTGCTGTCTTTTTGAAAAGTGCCTTCATAGTTTTACTCTAAAGACATACTAAAGTCTTTGGGGTGTCAGTGGGGGGGGGGTCTTACAAGTGGTTAAAATTGTGGGCTGTTAGTGTCAGAATTGTATTCTTTAAATCTAAACTTATATAGGTAGTAGTTTACCCACATCACATTGACAAATGATTAAGATTTAGTTTTTATTTCTATTAATAGTTGCTCATATGTAGAGGCATTTGGGTGTGAAACAGAGTGGGGAATGCGCCCTGTGGTATCTCACTGTGAAGTTGTTCGTTCCTCTTTATGAGAGTGTCTCTGAATTCACCTTTCATTCACATTGTTTCATACTTTGTGAGCATTTAAAACCAGATCACTTGATTCCATTCTTCTGGAGCCATTGGGAGATTACATATGTACAAAACCTCTACAGAAGCCGAGGAAGATCCAGTTTACTTATAATTCCTTACAAAATTCTGTAACAGCTTGGATTAGCTTAATATGTGAATTCTAATTCTGTGGCCTTATTCTTGTTCACCTGGTTTACTGTCACATTCTTTCCCTGCACCCAGTTCATTTTCCACATTGTCACCATAATTTCTGTACGAAAAGCATGTCTAACCGTGTCACTCTCCTGCTTAGCACATTTCCAGTGCACCACACAGCAGGAGAAAGTCCAGGATTATTCATGTGGCCCTCCAGCCCTCTGATGGGAACCTGGGCAACCACATCGTCCACACTTCCTGCTCTGAACTTGGTGCGTCTGACACACCACGCTTCTCTCACCTCAGGGTGCTTGTTCTGTTCCCTTTCAGCGCTTTCCACCTCCTTGTTCTGTAAGGTTTTACTCAGGGGCTCCTTCCTCTGGCGCCTCTGGGCTGGGCGGTGAGCCCCACCTCTGCACCCTGTGGCATGCTGTGCTTTTCTCTTTGTTGCCCGGCACTGTACTGTATTTGCCTGTTCATGTGAGGGAGCTGTGAATTCCTGGAGCGCAGCGGACCATGCCTTAATATTCTGCTCCCTCAAGCCTGAGACAGAAACTGACACATCCCGGTAGCAGACACCATCCTCCATGTGTGTTCATGCCACCTTGCGTGAATAATGGCGGTGCCTTTTGAGGCCGTGGGTCCCCATCACTAGCAGTGTTTCAGGCAGGACCCGAGAGGACTCTTACTCACAAGTTGCTCTACCTCTCATTTTGTTTTTTTAATTTTACTTGATGCTTTTAGTTAGCTTCTTTTTAATTTAAAATTTTTATCTTTGAAAATCAAACAAATATAACCTTTTAGTAATTAGCATCATATTAATAGCTACAAAATGCCTAATATTCACATTAGCACTAACTTTTCCAACAATGCTAGGAGGAGAATGGTAGCATTATTTTCATTTTAGAGTGGTAGGTACTGAGGCCAGAGAGAGGTGAATTGGTCTGCCCAGGATTTTACTTACAGTTAGTAATTATTACAACCAGGATTCAAATCTAGGTTTCAATCTAGCCATTATGCACATTTTGCTATGTTGTTTTGCTTAAAAAGAAAACTGCATTTGTGTGATACCTTAACGTACAGCAGGAACGCCCCAGGTGCCAGGTAGTGGTGCCATGATGCAAGTAGGCTTGTTGTGTAGTTGGGCAAAACTATTTGAGAAATAAAGGGGTGATCTTTTTTAAGAAAGTGAAGACAGAAATGGAAATATATTATTCTGTGCTTAGTTTCTTCATTTGGATTTTGTTTCTAGCTTTAAATAAAACCTATACAGTACATCGAGTTGAAGTGGAGGAGCTGATCCTGACTTGTCTGTAGTCGGTGAATTTCTGATTCTCCTCAAAGACAGAAGCCTTCTCTCCCACCCCATCCCAGCTCTGTGGAGTTGTTCTGTTTATGTAAGGCATAATCTATTGCACATAATCTTTTAGTTATTTTGATGGTGGAGGTGCAGGAAGGAGTACAATAGCATTTCCAAAGAATAAAATAAAATAATGTATCTTACCTATATTGGCAAATTGCTATAAAGCAACTATAATTTTTATTTTATTTTATTATTTATATATTTTTTAATTAGAGGGGGGAGATAGACTCCCACATGTGCCCCAACTGGGATCCACCCGGCAACCCCGTTTAGGGCTGATGCTCAAGTACCAAGCTATTTTTAGTGCTTGAGGCTGATGTGCTCAGACCAACCAAGCTATCTTTAGCGCCCAGGGCCACACTCCAACCAGTTGAGCCACTGGCTCTGGGAGAGGAAGAGGGGAAAAAAGGGATGGAGGTGAGAAGCAGGGTAGTTGCTTTTCCTGTGTGCCCTGACCAGGAATCAAACCTGGGATGTCTATATACTGGGCTGATGCTCTACCCACTGAGCCCTCAGCCAGTGCCAACTATAACTTTTAAAAACAAGATGGGGCATCACGGAGAATAAGAATATGATTGATTTTAAATCTCAACATGATTCTTTGGTATTAGACTGTGACAGCCAAGAAGTAGTTCAGGTCACAGAGAACGAATTGAATGTTGGCTAACAGTTCTCCTGGCTTGGAAAATACAAAGAAGCTTTTTATAAACAGCCTTCATTGTGATGTGTTATTGTTGTTTAACTTAATTCCCCCTGCGCACTGCCCCACACATCTGCTCTCTGGGATCGCTCTGTAGGTCATTCCCTCCTTCTGCCCAGCTAAGCTCCTGGAGCAGATCCGACGTGTCAAGAGCCAGATGCCTTTTATGCCCAAAGAGAAATACTGGAAAAGGCTTATTTGGATTTGAAAGGATGTTTAATAAGGATGTGGATGTGTGACTTAGATGGAAAAAGACAGTAAATCATGAAATATGTTTTAATACTGAAAATTTATTTGGAATATCTTTTGCCCAATTTTGCCATGTATACTTTAAATAGTCTCTGGCATTTGCAATGAAATTTGTGTTGACTACTAGGAAGAGGGATCTGATTAAACAGGGTTTTATTTTCTCATATAAAATGTCTGTAGGGAAACCAAGTTATCAGGAGGGACTTGGGCTCCTTCTGGGTTTCAGCATCTTATGCATAAGGCCTTCGTCCATGCAACCACAGGTCGCTGTTGGAGCTGCAGCCACGATGTCTGCAAGCAGAGGGGGAAAGGAAAGGGTCAGAGGGACTTTCTGGAACGTCCACCCATGGACCTTTCATTGAAAACTCATTGGCCACTGCTGTCTTCAAGGGAGACTCAAATAAGATGTGTATGTGGGCACATTGCCAGCCCTAATAAAATTAGATGTCAATGACTAAGAAAGAGCTGGAGAGGAGTAGAAGTTAGGTTTGGAATAGTTGACTTTCTGCCATCAAATGCAAACTTTATTTCTTGAGCCATGCATCTGCCTAATCATCTTTTCAGAGTTTAAAGGGAAGTATATTATATAGGCAGACTTTAAAGAAATATTTCAGTCTTGGGAATTTATTTTTCCAATCTGCTGCTATGCTTTTTGTAAAATTCTTAATGTCCTTTAATTACTCTCTAATAAGTAATCTTTAAAAAATTTTAAATTATAAATATGAATGATCTAGTCTTAAAAATAGAACAGGCTTGATATTATGTATTAGCAGATTAAAAAATTATTTCATGCTACTCTTAAAGGCAACGTGATTTAGAAATATCTATGAAAAACCACCAGGTCTCTCTTTCTGACTGAGTCCATCCTTGAGCTGTAACTCACCAAAGCTCCATCTGTCAGGTGTTAAAAGCTGCTTTGGCAGCTATACTCACGATCTAGTAGCAAGTTCTGATGTACTGTGTTTCTTGCTCCTGGATTGTTCTCCCGTGTAAATTCTCTGCATGCAGAGTTCTGCCTCTACCTTTCAACCTGGGAAAATTCTATTCCTTCAGACTTTGCTTCCTTTGCTCAGCCTTTCCTGTCCTACAGGCTGTGCTGCCTTCCCTCTCCGTCCCGTCCCGCTGCCTCCTGACAGGTGTAGTGACCTGGCACTCCTTCCTGCGGAGTGTTCTCTTGGTCTTGGCTGCCTGCCTCACAGAGCGGAAGTCCTGCAGTGAGGGTGTGGAATAGATAAGATAGTCCCCGTAAAGCACTCCAAATGGTGCCGAGCCTCCCCGGAGGAAACACACATTATGTATATCCACCTTTTTTGACATTGCGTTGTAACTGCTTTCTTGCTTTTCCTGCATCATAGGTTTCTTGAGGACAATTGCCATGTTTTGTTCATTAGAACCGTTCCTGGCATCCTGCAGTGTGTTCTAAGTAAGTGTGTAATGAATGAGCAAGTGTGAGTGGGTAAGCAGGAAGAGGGGAAAGAAAGACCAGAGTTCACGTCAGCCTGCTCAGCCTGTGGAAGCGTGAGTTAGAGAGGTCTGCACACCAGAGTAAAGGGCAGGGAACCTAGCTCCACGGGGAGCAACAATTTTCCCACTGCTCTTTGTCTTACTGGATGAGCTGGCCCTTCTGCAGACACCATGATATAATTTCCAACTATAGAATTATCTGTCATTGGAAGACTCAGTTAGGAGCTCTGTATTCATTTGCTTTAAGTCATTCACTTAACACTTATTGAGTATCTGCAAAAGTAAATGAGAGTAATGGCACAATTCTTATTGTTAAGGTCTACCAGGAAAGTGGGGGAGACAGACCACACACACGCACCACAACCCGTCGTCCTTAGTGTGTAAGTGTTTAAGTGAAAGATTAAAGTTATAATCATGAAGGGGATTGGTGAGTCTTAACATCGTTTTTCTTCCTTAAGACCATAAAATTCTCATTTTGGAAGGTAAGTGCTGTTCCTTAAGCCCCGTTCTTTCAGAGATTTTATAAGCTTGTTTATATGTACGAGACACCCGACTGTTGCTAGCAATAATGAAGCAGAAATAGCATCAGAGGTGATAATACTCTGCAGTGACGATATCTTTGACCATTACTAAATGATGTGAAATACTAAAAACATACTGCTTAGACCTTCTCCTTGAGTTCTCTGCATGCATCCTTCAAGTGCTTGCATGGTGTGTGGCTAATGGAAGCATCACTTTCACATTCTAAAAAGTGGAAAGTGGGAGAGGAAAGGGTTCAATCTGAACAGAGCTTCCTTTGAGCAACCTGTCTCTGCTTCTTTTCTCAAAACACACATGGTTGTTTTTCGTTGGCCAGAGCTTAGTCATGTGGATTCATCTGGCTGCAAGGGAGACTATGATAGGCAGTCTTTCAGTTAGGTGCCTTGTTTCCCAGCGGTAAATTTGGGGTTCTGTTAGGAACAAGGGGAGAGCAGATGCTGGGCAGCACCAAGCAGCCTCAGCTACATCGCTCAATAACTGTTCTTTTAATGAACGAAGGAACGAAGCCTGACGGGATCAAGGCGTTGCTGCAGATGCTCTGCACATACTTTTCATGGTATAGTTTTTGAATCTTACAATCAGATTTCTCAGATATCTAGAAAATGAAATACTTGGGTTTGCTCTGCCTTCTGAATCACTCTGTTATTTTCTCTGTTGGCCTGGTGGACTGGGCTGGAAGTGTAAGTGACCGAGAGGGGGACGGCTTTTATACGGGACATATACATATGGGACATATACATATGGGACATATACATATGGGACATATACATATAAGACGTATACATATGGGCACCTCTGGTATTTTATGTTCATTCTTAAGTATCAGTAGCTTAATTTATTTAAGTAGTTTTTGCTGAAATACAGTTATTTGGGTTTATAGAAATAGATATAGAATTTATGTTGTTTCATATTTATAGATGTTTTTCCAGAGATTTATTTGTTTTATTTTTTTCAATAATAAAGTCCCAGCAGTGATTTTTCTAATGTGGAAACCAAAACTAATAGAACATAATTATCACAGCAGTACAGTAGACTAGAGCCAACCTTGGATTGCTGTAGTACCCTTGAAATATACTTTTTGAAAAAATTCTGGAAGTTCAAAGTGTTTGAAGCATCCTTAAAATTGAGGATGAGAGCAGTTTCCAAAATTATCAGTAATCACTGCCGTAATTATTTAACCGATATTTTGATAGGATATTTATAGTTTTCTTTTATCTTCCCATTTCTGAACACAGAATTAAAAAAAAGAAAGCTCTTTATTCATTGTCAGTGAGACTATTTTGGTCAGTATAGACAGCCCTGTGAACTTTACTTTCTAGTGAGATGTATACTGTGGGGAGTCTTCAAAATGGGTTTTTGTTGGCATCTTTGGGACAACAGTCATGTACTCTGCACCCCACTGAAAATATGTCCTATTACTTTATTCTGTTGTGCAGAGCAATCGGAAACTGGTCTTCCCAAACCATCTAAATGTGAAGAATGGCCTGCTTTTATTAGTTATGTGAAGAAGTAAATTCCAGGGACCCTCAGCTGCAGGATGGCCTTTCTTCACAGCTGCTGCTCTTCCTTTGTGGAGGGTGCCAGTTGCTAAGAGAAGGCTTTGTCCGTTGCGTATAAAATGAACTTTGTTTGGACCTCCCTCAAGCAACTTCAAGTGTACAAGAGTCCAGCTGGACATTCCTCACCAGATGATAATTTAAATGCAGGTCAAATTTAGAACCCAACTTATATTAGTTTAAAAATAGACACTGCCTTTAGAAAGCTGACCTCTGGTACATTTTGGGTTGGAAGTCTGATGAGCCCTGTGTGAGACTCTGAAAGGCAGTGCACATTTAGGCTAAATGGAAGCAATGTCCTCGTAACTTGGGTCCTCAGTCTTCATGTTATGTATCACTTCCTTCAGTCCCTGCTCATCACTTCCAGGGAATTCGTGCAAGACGAGAGACTGTGCATCATAAAGGGGGATCTGATATCTGTACATTAATTTTACTGGATGTTTTCTAGTTTAACTAGGAAGGGCTACAGAACATACAAAGGAAACCTAACAGGTTAATTTTAAGGTAACAAGACCATCATATGGCCTGACCAGCAGGGTTGCCGGCTTGAGTGTGGGGTCATAGACATGATCCCGTGGTTGCTACCTTGAGCCCAGAGGTCTCTGGCTTGAAACCCAAGGTCACTGGCTTGAGCAAGGGGTCATTGGCTCATCCGGAGTGCCCTGGTCAATATGCACATATGGGAAGCAATCAATGAACAACTAAAGTGCCGCAACTATGAGTTGATGCTTCTCATCTCTTTCCCTTTCTGTCTCTCTCTTGCTGAAAAAACAAAAAAGACCATCATATGATATATTCTTCAGTTTATTTAGGTGAGTTGGAAATACTCCCCAGGGGTCAGGGTAAATGTTGGTAAAGCCAGTGATGAGAAAGGTAAGGCTACTGGTTGTTCTCATCTGGGGCTCAAATTTAATTTCTCAAAGGATGTAATTATGATAATATTTATAATATGCAAGTGAATAATCACTTATCAAAATACGGAGTAATTCTTTCATGTCTCTTATCACACCCAAGTCTTAAGGTTTACAGAGGATGTATTCAACAGAAAAGTTAATAGGGTAAGATTGGGTTGGGGAGAAGTTTATTATTAACTTTTTAATTGTCATAGAATCAAGCATATGTTGAGCTTCTATGGATATGTTTGCCTAAAATTTTGTTCGAAGATGAAACAAAATTGTAAGTATAAAGTTATAAATACTTGAATTATTTAGACTACATTAAACTCTTATTAAGGGCATTTTTTCTTCATGATATAAAAACTTAAAATATACATTTATTTTTATATACTAAAATCTATTTCTGGACATCTCCTTTCTTATAGTTTTTTTTTTTTTTGCATTTTTCCAAAGCTGGAAACAGGGAGGCAGTCAGACAGACTCCCGCATGCGCCCGACTGGGATCCATCAGGCATGCCCACCAGGGGGTGATGCTCTGCCCCTCTGGGGCGTCGCTCTGTTGCATCCAGAGCCATTCTAGCGCCTGAGGCAGAGGCCACAGAGCCATCCTCAGCCCCCGGGCCATCTTTGCTCCAATGGAGCCTCTGCTGCAGGAGGGGAAGAGAGAGACAGAGAGGAAGGAGAGGGGGAGGGGTGGAGAAGCAGATGGGTGCTTCTCCTGTGTGCCCTGGCCAGGAATCAAACCCGGGACTCCTGTATGCCAGGCCGACGCTCTACCACTGAGCCAACCGGCCAGGGCCTTTTTTTTTTTTTTTTTTTTACAGAGACAGAGAGAGGGATAGACAGGAATGGAGAGATGAGAAGCATCAATCATTAGTTTTTCATTGCGCGTTGCAACTCCTTAGTTGTTCATTGATTGCTTTCTCATATGTGCCTTGACCATGGGCCTTCAGCAGACTGAGTAACCCCTTGCTGGAGCCAGCGACCCTGGGTCAAAGCTGGTGAGCTTTTTGCTCAAGCCACATGAGCCCGCGCTCAAGCTGGCGACCTCGGGGTCTCGAACCTGGGTCCTTCCACATCCCAGTCCAACGCTCTATCTACTGCGCCACCACCTGGTCAGGCTCCTTTCTTATAGTCTTAATGGTTATTATCTTCACTAGCACATTTATATGATAGTTTCTTTGAGGCTTAAACTTTTAAACAGAGTTAGTGTTTAACATTAAGGCTTTTTGGTATATTTAGCAACACAAATTATATATTATTTGGTGACCCTCTTGTGTCTGTGATGTTATTTATTACATTAAAACAAATATCTTTTAAGAGAAAATGTGGAAATTTTGCTTCCTTTCTGTTTATAAGGTCAGAGTATATGTACTGTGTGTGTATGTAGCCCATGTTATTACAATCGTTGATGTGTTTTCGACTCATAGCTACAGTGAATATTTTTGCATTGTACAAGTAATGTTTGGATATCTCCAAAACTACCATGCCATGCTCACAGCTAGTATAGAAATGTCGTACAGCGACACTGTGTGACACATTTGTGGAAGCACTTACATATATAAAAATATTTTCTTTGTTGTATACCTGTTTGGACAAAAGCAAAGCACTGCAATCGTTGTTTTTCTTTATAACATAAAAGCTGAAATGAGTAGAATTTTGTTTAAAAAGGCAGTCGCGGCCCTGGCCGGTTGGCTCAGCGGTAGAGCGTCAGCCTAGCGTGCGGAGGACCCGGGTTCGATTCCCGGCCAGGGCACACAGGAGAAGTGCCTATTTGCTTCTCCACCCCTCCGCCGCACTTTCCTCTCTGTCTCTCTCTTCCCCTCCCGCAGCCAAGGCTCCATTGGAGCAAAGATGGCCCGGGCGCTGGGGATGGCTCTGTGGCCTCTGCCCCAGGCGCTAGAGTGGCTCTGGTCGCAACATGGCAACGCCCAGGATGGGCAGAGCATCGCCCCCTGGTGGGCAGAGCGTCGCCCCTGGTGGCGTGCTGGGTGGATCCCGGTCGGGCGCATGCGGGAGTCTGTCTGACTGTCTCTCCCTGTTTCCAGCTTCAGAAAAATGAAAAAAAAAAAAAAAAAAAAAGGCAGTCGCAGGTTATTGAGTAGCTACCTGATCATGATGTATATACACTTGAGAGAACATACTTAAAGTTAGTGTTTTAATAGGAATAAAGATGCCTATTCCCAGTACTGGGAAGTTTAACTTAGTAACAGTAATATTTATAATATCTTAATTTTTTTATGACGTTCTGTAGGTTGCTGAATACTTAAGTGATTAATATCCTTTTTGATCCTAAGAGTCATCCTTTCAAATAGACAGGACCATCACATTTAAAACCACAAAGAGGCTGACCCGTGGTGGTGCAGTGGATAGAATTCAACCTGGAATGCTGAGGTCACCAGTTCAAAACCTTGGGCTTGCCTGGTCCAGGCACATATGCAAAGCAATCAGTGAACAACTAAAGTGAAGCAACTATGAGTTGATGCTTCTCCCTTCTTCTCCTCACCATCTCTCCTCTCTCTAAAATCAATCAATAAAGTTGTCTATTAAAAAACCCCAAAAACCCACAAAAAGAAACCAATTCTACATAGTAGAATTTTTATTTTTTTTTATTTTATTGAGAGGAGGGGAGGCAGAGAGACAGACTCCCGCATGTGCCCTGAGTGGGATCCACTGGAAAGCCCACTAGGAGGCAATGCTCTGCCCAGCTGGGGCTCTTGCTGTCTTGTAACCGGAGCCATTTTTTAGTGCCCAAGGTGAAGGACATGGAGTCATCCTAAGCGCCCAAGGCCAACTCACTTGAGCCAATCGAGCCAAGGCTGTGGGAGGGGAAGGGAGAGATAGGAAGGGGAGGGGTGGAGAAGCAGATGGTCGCTTCTCCTGTGTGCCCTGACCAGAAATCGAACCTGGGACATCTACACGCTGGGCCGATGCTCTACAACTAAGCACTGACCAGGGTCAGTAGATACATTTCTAACTGATTGGAAAGGAACTATCAATTACTAGATTTTTCTCAGTTTTTTAATCAGTCTGGATTCTGTTTTCTCAGTAAAGATTTCATTATAATGGAAAATTCAAGTAATATACTAACCGTGGCTTTTGGAATCTTTGAGCTATCATCTGGGCACAGTTCTCTGAAGTTTAAATTATAGTTGTTACCACTGGTCAGTAATCACCATTCACTTTTTTTTTTCTTTTCCTTGAGTTCCTTCTATGTGTGAGGCATCATTGTAGGCTCTGGGAATGTTGTATTTCCCCAAACTGATATTGTTCTTGTCTTCTTGGGATTTTTAGCTGACTGAAAGAGACACGAACAAATAGTATGGTCACACAAGTAACTATGTACATTTGAACTGTAATAAGTGCTGTGGAAGCAGCATAACCATGTCTTTCCAATAGTATAAAGAAGGAACCTGATGTTTTATTAAAACAAAGAAAGAAACAAACAAACTGCAAGAGGTAGGGTTTATGGGTTACGTTTTCAGCAAATGGTACATGAAAGCAAGTTATTTAGAAATATGAGAATGTCTTGATGTCCATCCCCATTTAGTTCAGGGGCTGTTTGGGGTGAAAGTGGGAGAGGAGGATATGGGGGAATGGCAGAATGCACTTGTAACAAAGATAACTAGGAATGATCCAAATTTTGATTTGGAGGTGAGAAATGGTTCAGACCCCTCATTCCCTAATACACACAGGAGAGCTGAATGTATTTGACAGGCTTAAAGGTTAATGTGGCAGGAGTGTCCTCACTAGGAAGATGGTGCTGGATTATCATGCAGGGGCTTTTAGACAATGTCAGGAATTTTAAATTTTATGCCTAGTGTGACAAGAAGTCACGGAATGGCTTTAGGCAAGGGTGTGCACTGTATAGTGTTTTACAAAGGCTAGTCAGTTGCGTTGAGAAAATGTATTAGAAAGTAGCATGAGTAGATGCAGGGAGGCCAGTCAAGCAGTCTTTTACTGATGGCATTCTGGGGCATAAAGGGGTTAACTACTTTTTTTTTCTTTCCCAAACTACAGCTGCAATTTTTAGTTTTTACATTTTGGATGAGCTTTAGTGGAGGCTCCTTGAGATCTTGTGGTTTGCTCCTATTCCCTGCGATGTGACCCTAACATTGAGAGACCTTGACACAGAGAGAGTGCTCAATGTGTATTTCTAAACTGACTGACTGATGACCTGGGGAAAAAGCACTTCTGTTTTCTGTGCATCTGAGTCTGTCAGCACCTTCTCCTCTGCCAGCCGGTGGTCTGACTGTATTTAAGTCTGTCTGATGGTGACTGGCCAAGGCAGCCAGGACTCTTGTTCTTGACAACAAGGTCTTTGTTTGGATGCTTTGGGAAATACTGGTGATTACCAGGGCTGAAGTGCAAGTAGTATAAGTAGCTTTATGTTGTATGCTGGCAGCCTGGTGGCCCAGCACAGAAAGGACTTGGCAGACAGGAGCAAGTGTGGAGTGCTTGACCTTTCAAGGGGACAGGAGGCACTCCAGAATATGGGAACATGGTGTTGGCTTTATTAGTTAAAAAAATTTTTTAATTTTTAAACTTTATTTAGAGAATTAAACATGGAGACATTGATCAATAAGAATACATAGGTTTCAGGTAAACATTTCTATAGCATTTGAACTGTTGATTATGTTGTATAGCCATCACCCAAAGTCAAATCATTTTCCATCACCCCTAGTCCTGTACTCCCCTCCCCCACATTCCCTGCTCCCTGAACCACTTCACGTTTATCTACTTTTAAGTCTCAGTTTCATATCGCACCTATGAGTGAAATCATACAGTTCTTAGCTTTCTCTGACTTACTTATTTCATTCAGTTTAATGTTCTCAAGGTCCATCCATGTTGTTGTAAATGTTACTATGTCATCATTTCTTATGGCTGAGTAGTATTCCATTGTATATAGGTACCACATCTTCTTTATCCAATCCTCTATTGAGGGACACTTTGGTTGTTTCCATGCCTTGGCCACTATAAATAATGCTGTGATGAACATAGGGGTGCATGTATCTTTATGTTTTTGAGTTTTGGGGGTAGATACTCAGTAGAGGGATTGCTAGGTTATATGGTAATTCTAATTTTAATTTTTTGAGGAACTGCCATACTTACTTCCATAATGGTTGTACTAATTTGCATTCCCACCAGCAGTGAATGAGGGTTCCTTTTTCTCCACAGCCTCTCCAACACTTGTTATTTCCTGTCTTATTGATAATAGCCAAACTAACAGATGTGAGGTGGTATCTCATTGTAGTTTTGATTTGCATTTCTCAAATAGCTATTGAAGATGAGCAGCTTTTTATTTATCTGTTGGTCATTTGTATGCCCTCTTGGGAGAAGTGTCTGTTCAGGTCCTCTCCCCATTTTTTAATTGGATTGTTTGCTTGTTTATTGCTGAACTTTGTGAGTTCTTTATATATTTTGGATATTAACGCCTTATTGGAACTGTTGTTTGAAAATATCTCCCATTTAGTTGACTGCCTACTGGTTTTGTTGTCAGTTTCTTTTTCTGTGAAGAAACTTTTTAGTTTGATATAGTCCCATTCATTTATTTTTGCCTTTACTTCCTTTGCTTTTGGGGTCAAATTCATAAATTGTTCTCTAGGCCAACGTCCATGAGTTTAGTACCTATGTTTTCTTCTATGTAATTTATTGTTTCAGATCTTCTATTTAGGTCTTTGATCCATTTTGAATTAAGTTTTGTACAGGGGAACAAACTGTAGTTAAGTTATTCTTTTGTATGTGGCTTTCTGATTTTCCTAGCACCATTTATTAAAGAGGCTTTCTTTTCTCTATTGTGTGTTCTTGGCTTCTTTGTCAAAGATGATTTGTCGACATATATGTGGTTTTATTTCTGGGCTCTCAATTCTGTTCCATTGGTCTTGATATCTGCTTTTCTGCCAATACCATACTGTTTTAATTATTGTGGCTGTATAGTATAATTTGAAGTCAGGTAGTGTGATACCTCTTGCTTCATCCTTTCTTCCCAGGATTGCTTTGGCTATTTGGAGTTTTTTATGGTTCCATATGAACCTGGTAATTATTTTTGTTCTATTTCTTTAAAAAAACAACATTGGGATTTTGATTAGGATTATATAAATTTGTATATTGCTTTGGGTAATATGGCCATTTTAACTATGTTGATTCTTCCAATCCATGAACATGGAATATTTTTTCATTTCATTGTGTGTTTGTTTGTTTTTCGTGATAGAAGGGGAGGCAGAGACAGACTCCTGCATGCGCCCCGACTGGAATCCACCTGGCAAGCCCACTAGGGGGCAATGCTCTGTCCATCTGGGGTCCTTGCTCTGTTACAACCAGAGCCATTTTTTAGAGCTTAAGGTGGAGGCCCTGGAACTATCCTCAGCACCCGGGGGCAATTTGCTCTAATTGATCCATGGCTGCAGGAAGGGAGGAGAAGAGAGAGAGAGAAGGAGAGAAAGAGAAGTGAGAGGGGGAGGGGGTGGAGAAGCAGATAGGCACTTCTCCTGTGTGCCCTGACTGGGAACTGAACCCAGGACTTCACGCGCTGGGCTGCTGCACTCCCACTGAGCCAACCTGCCAGGGCCTCATTGTATCTTTTTCAAGAATGTTTTGTAGTTTTCAGTCTACAGGTCCTTCACATCCTTTAAGTTTATTCCTAGGTATTTTATTTTACTTTTTGTTGCAATTGTAAAAGGAATTGGTTTTTTTGAGCTCATTTTCTGATGTTTTATCATTGGCATATAGGAAAGCAGTGGACTTTTTTTTTTAATTATTTATTTTTAAGAATTTTTTACTTTTATTAATTTTTAGAGAGGAGAGAGAATGAGAGAGAGAGAGAGAGAGAGAGAGAAGGGGGAGGGAGGAGCAGGAAGCATCAACTCCCATATGTGCCTTGACCAGGCAAGTCCAGGGTTTTGAACCAGCGACCTCAGCATTCCAGGTTGACGCTTTATCCACTGCGCCACCACAGGTCAGGCAGCAGTGGACTTTTTAAAATTGATTTTGTATCCTGTGACTTTACTGTATTGGTTAAGTTCAAAAATTTTAAATTTCAGTGTAATCATGTTTTTCTATCAGTAGAAGGGACCAACTTGATGTTTTATTAAAAGAAATAAAGAAGCAGCAGCATCAAGAGGAAGGTTTGAGAGGCTGCGTGCTCAGTGAATAGTCGAGGGTTCGGAGAAACTTTTGAAGAAGCTTACCAGAGGAAGCTCTTTAATCGTGTGAGCATCCGTTGAGGCAGAGAGCAGTTTTGTTCTCGGCTGTGGCTCATATTAATATGAACTCTGAGTATAAACGATTTCTGCTTTCCCGTTCAGACACGGAGGGTGTGTGACAGGGCCCATCTTGTTCATCCTCTCTTCATGGTCTAAGGGCTGGTGTGTGAGAGCAGCCTCGGAGGGAAGCGTTTGAGGAACTGGTTCAGGCATCACCCTGGAGGCTGGGAGCTGTGGGCAGTGCTGCCGTGTGCGTCCCCTCTGCTTTCGTTTGCTCGGCCTCACAAGGTGGTTACTTGCTCCATAGATGGCTCTGAAGTAGCTTGAATTGTATCTGCAAAGCTTAAGATCAATTTCTTCCCTCTTTGTCTGAGAGAAGTAAATGGCGTTTTCATACATTGGCCTCCCCTTTTGTTGCCCTGGGAGACAGCGTCCATGGTCTCTTTTCCTTCTGTACTGTTCTCCAGGCTCCAACACAGTTTCTGTCTGAGGAGAACATCTATATGTCTGTCCTTCTGTCCCTCCCTGCAAAATAGTTACTGAAAAACTACTTGGGTAGGTGCCAGGTATTGTTTTATAACTATGTCTTTGAATGATACAAAGTTACATTTTTGAGTATAAGACTAAGGACTAGTGAAATAATGAAATTGATGGACCCCGGTGACTGAGGAGACCTTTACTGTGTCTCTCTAAGGATACAGTAATGGCAAAGAAAAAAGGAATATTTTATCATGAGTATCACTGTGAAAGTAGGCCTCCTCAGAATATATCAATATAATTGAGTTCTTATTGAAAACTGGTATTACTGCTTTCTCTCTCACAAACAGTGGAACAGAAGAAGTTGTACATGCTATATCAGGAGTGAAGCTGATACGTATTATAAAGCCTATATAATTTTATGCAAATGTACCAAGGTAACATTAAACTATATCTACATTTGGAAAACATATCAGATATTTTAAGATGAAGATTTAAATTCAGCAAATATTTTCTTCTTTTAGTCTTCAGGTCAATGTATCCAGTTTCTTGTTTGTGTTAATTTCATCAAAGAACATTTTTGCTCCTGTTCACTGATTATGTTGACAAGCCAGGCTAAGGGAAATTGGTGATTTAGTATTTACAACACTAAAAGTACATGGCTCTTGTTTTTAAACGTGGTTTTCCTAGTTGGGTAGTACCTGTGTGGGCATATTTAAAAATCTAGAAAATTGAGGTTTTGAAAGCTATCAGTTTTAAGTCTTCCTTTCTAAATGGGATGCCTTTTTGTTTGTTTGTTGCGTTATTGCACTAGCTAGAACCTCCAGTAGACCGTTGAGTAGAAATGCTGAGTGGACATCCTTATCTTCTTCCTCATTTTGGGGGGAAACTTTTACCATTAAGTACGATGTTAGCTGTAGGTTTTGTACAGATATCCTTAATCAGTTGAGGATGCTCTCTCTTCAGTTCCTCATTTGCGGAGGATTTTTGAAAGATAATGAGCAGGTGTTGAATTTCGTCTGAATATATTGATATAATTATGCTTTATGTCCTTTTCTATATTAACATTGTATTAATTACTTTTCAGATGTTATATTAACCTGTTTTTAGAAGTTAAATTAAATTTGCATAATTAGGATGAATCTTATTTGGTAATAGTATCTAATCTTTTTATATATTGCTGGCTTTGGCTTACTAATTGAGAATTTTTGTGTACATATTCATGAGGGATATTGATCCATTTGATTTCTTTTTCTGTGTGTGATGACTGGCTTTGCAATTAGCCTAGTATGGAATTCATCGAGTGAGTTGGGAGTGTTCTTTCTATTTTCTGGAAGAGTTGATGAAGAATTATCATTATTCTTTAAATATACCATGGAATTCAGCAGTGATCCCATGTAGGCCTGCGATTTTCTTTGTGAGAAGATTTTAAATTGCTTTGAATTTCTTATTATGTCTATTTAGATTTTCTGTTTCTTCTTAAATCAGTATTGCTATTATAATTTATGTCTTTATGAATTTGTCCATTTCATCTAAATTCAGAGACATATAGTTTTTCATAATATTCTCTTATAATCTTTTTCTCTAGGGTCAGTAATGATGCTTCTTCTTTTATTTCTGATTTTGGCAATTGGTGCCCTTTTCTGTTTTTCTTGATCAATCTAAAAAAGATTTGTCAATTTTATTGACCTTTTTAAAGAATCAACTTTAGTTTCAGTTTTTTCTCTATTGTTTTTCTGTTTTCAATTGTGTTGATTTTCTTTCTCTAAACTTGCTTTGGGTTTATTTTACTCTTTACCTAGTTTCTTAAAGTGGAAATGAATTGTGATTTTTTTTTTTTCTAACAGGTTTAAGTCCAATGTTATAAAACTGTCTCTAATAACTGCTTTGGCTGCATCCTATGAATTTTAACATTTTTAAATTTTCGTTCAGTTTAAATATTTTAAAATTTTGCTTACATATTTTTTCTTGACCTGTAGATTATTTAGAAATTATTGTTTAATTTCTTAGTATTTGGAGATTGCTAAATTTCTTTTGGTTGTTTATTTAGTTCTTTGGAGCCCTAACTATATTTTGTATTATTTTAGTTCTTCTGAATTTATTGAGACATGTTTTGTGACATTGCAAATGGTCTGTGTTTAGCCTTAAAAAGAATGTGTATTCTGCTGTGGTTAGATGGAGTGTTCTATTGATGTCAGTTATGTCAGGATGATTAATAGTGCTTATTAAAGTGTTTATACCTATAACCTTGCTGACTTTTTTCTAGTTCTTTTATCAATTATTTAGAATGGGTTGTTGAACTCTAATTATTGTTAATTTGTCTCTTCTTTTAGCTCTATCTTCATATCATTTGTTTTGGGACTCTGTTGTTACATTGCACACGTGTTTATAATTGTTATACCTCCCTAATTAATTGACTGTTTTATCATTTTAAACTGTACATCTTTTCCTCCATAATACTTTTTATTTTAAAGTTCCCTTTGCCTAATAATAGCAGCTGCTTCAGCTTTCTATGGTTGCTGGTTATGGTCTATGTGTTTCTATGTTTGAAGGCTATAGGAGTTAGAGTCATGTGTTAATAAGAGTGTTACAATGTAAATCCTTTGTATATTTTTTAAATCTGCCACATTTTCATAGCATTTTATTTATATACATGATAATGAGTTAAAGTGAAAGGAAAATGTTCTTAGATGATTACACAGTTTTTTCATACATGTGTGCAATTTTATAAAATTTAATACATATTTAGATTCCTGTAACTTACACCACAATTAGGATTCAGAACAGTTTCATGACCCCAGAACACTCCCTCATGCAATCCCCTACAGCCCCTTCTCCTCTCTCAGTATCCTGCAGCAGCCCCTGGTCTGTACTCCATTCCTAGGGTTTGTCTTTTTAATAATATTAACTTAATGAATTCGAAGGTCTTGTGGAGTCCTCTGGTATTTAACCTTCTGAGACTAGCTTTCTTCTTAGCATGCCTTTGAAGTTCATCAGAGTTGTTGCGTACATTCACTCCTTGCCTGCTGAACATGCCATTGTGTGGACATGGCGGCCTGTTTATATGTTTGCCTATTGAAGGATACTTGGGTTGTTTCTAGCTGAGGTGATTATGAGTAGAGCTGCTATAAACACTTGTGTTCAAGTTTTTCTGTTAACATAAGTTTTCAATTCCCTTGGGTAGATACCCAGGTGTGTGGTTTATAGGTCATAGGGTAAGTGCATGTTCAACTTTGTAAGTCATTGCCAAACCGTTTTCAAGAGCAATATATCATTTTGCATTCCCACCAGCGATGCTGGGGAGTTCCCCTTGCTTCCCATACCACATGGCATTGCCAGTATTTTTTATTTTAGCTATTTCAATAGGTGCGTGGCTGTACCTTGTCGTGGCGTTAATTTGTATTTTCCTAGTGGAAAATGATTTTAGACATCTTTCATATATTTGCCATCCTTTTATCCTCTTTGGTGAAGTGTCCTCCTTAAGCTTTAAATTTTCTGTGTTAACCATTTCAGAGAAAAATGATTTTAAGTACACTGAATGTAATCTTTTCTTGATAACGGAGGTCATTGTCATGAACTATGATTGTTACATGGGTTTGGAATTGCTGGGAAGCTTTCAGGGACTGTCGAGTGGAGCGAGGCTGCTTATGTCTCTCCCAGGTTTCTGCTGGTGGTGCGCCTGCCTCTGGCCACAGCCCCACTTCCCATTCCCTTTCTGGTCCATGACTTTCATGAAGTGATTGTGAATAAGCCTGTTAGGATTGGTGTGAGAAAGGACAGTGAAGGGCAGCTCAGTAAATGCTGCGGGGGCTCTTCTCTAAGTAAAGTACTTAAACTCTTAGACAACTATTTTAGTGCTTCTCGAACTGGGGCCATGAAATTGATGTGCAGGGTCTGTGAATCTGTAGGCAGTAAGCATTGTTTATAGACTGAGTAAACAATAAAACTTGTAATATATAATATATTCTACTATTTTTTAGAGGTACTGTGAATGCTGCTGAACAATCCTGGATTCATTATAATAGCTTTTTTTTTTTTTTTTGTAGTTGTCGTTTGTTTTTAGTATAATTTTTTCACTACCTCTTTTTCTTTTTTTCTTTTTTTGGCCATTGTGGGGTGAACAGAAGTTGTCAGATGGACTTTCCTGATAAGTTAGATATTGCTGTTCATGACTAGGCAGAACAGGGAGAAGTATTGAATATGATTTTTAGTTTGTGCTGTTTAACCATATATAGGTGGTTAACCAAATGTTCTTTACAACATGTAGTGTGGAATATTTTTGTTGAAAATCCTTTTATGAAAGGATATGGCCTGGCCTGTGGTGGCACAGTGGATAAAACGTCGACCTGGAACACTGAGGTTGCCGGTTCGAAACCCAGTGGGCTTGCCTGGTCACATATGGGAGTTGGTGCTTCCTGCTCCCCCTGCCCCCTCCCCTTTCTCTCTCTTTCTTCTCTCTAAAATAAATTTAAAAAAAATTTTTTTAAAGTTAAAAAAGAAAGTTAAGATACTTGTAAACTCTTTGAATTTTTCAAACAAGAAGGCCTATGTGAATGGTTATTAATACCAACCTAAACTAAACTAAAAAGTGATAATAAAAAGTGCGTTCCTCAAATCATTGTTGCCTAAATGAAATGTTTAAGTCATGATTTGCAGGGTTGATTCTTTTCCCATATTCATCATGTCATTCGATGCATTTGCTATAAATAAAACTTGATTAGTGGCTTGTTGGTTTAACACAGAGGTTATAAAAATAGAAAAGGAAACTGTTCCCATGTATGTAATTTATATAAGCACAATGTCTGCTTGTGTATTCTTGATCAACTTCTTACTTAAGTCTCTAAAGTACTTTGCTGCTTTGCATGCCTTACATTATCAAGCAAGTTTCTTCTTAAAAATATATGTGAATGTATCATAATTTGATAATTTGTTATGTATATGTCATATCTTAAATTATTAATCTAACGGCTTTATTTTCCTCAGTTATTTTTGGTTCTCATTTCAGGATATGAAGTAAGAGTAATTTCTCTTATGTTAATAGAAATGATCTGAGCAGAAGTACAAGAGAAAGGTTGTTGATGTACTAAATGATCAGCATCCTAATTTTAGTTATGAGATATTCAGAGATATAATTTACTTTTTCAGCCCTTTTTTTATCATATTTATTAAATTTCCAGATTTTTTTATGATAGTCAAGCAAAACGTACCTTTAAGAACTATTGTTTACAATTGTTCAAATGAGAGTAGAAATTTAAAATTCCCCTTACTGGGATGGAGGTAATTAATATGGGATGTGCCCTACCAGAAACCAGGGATCCAGTCCCTAATTATTTCACACTAAAAGGACCGCTAAGATGTTTTTATTGAACAATTACCTATACTTAGTTTGTTAGAGAATAAAATTTTCTATAAACTTGTTTACAGTAATTAACTTTAAATATGGTAGTATATTAATTGAAAGTAGTCTAAGTGTTCTTTTTATATTTGAGAGTAGCATTTGAATTCCATTGAGATTAACCAGAAGGAAAAAAAAATGATAAATTGACCTGATGAGGTGGTTTGCAGTGGATAGAACATTGACCTGGGATGCGGAGGACCCAGGTTTGAAACCCAAGGTCACCAGCTTGAGCACAGGCTTATCTGGTTTGAGCATTGGATCATAGACATGACCCCGTGGTCGCTGGCTTGAGCCCAAAGGTTGCTGGCTTGAGCAAGGGGTCACTGACTTGGCTAGAGCCCCCTGATCAAGACACATATGAGAAGCAATCAATGAACAACTTAATGCTGCAAGTACTAGTTGATGCTTCTCATCTCTCTCCTTTCCTGTCTCTCTTTATGTCTCTCGCCAAAAAAAAAAAAAAAAAAAAAAAAATTGATTAGTTGAACCACATTGAAATTAAGAATTTCTCTTTATCAAAAGACATTGTTAAGGAAGCAAAAAGACAACCATACAGTGGCAGAAGAGATTTGCTCTATATATCCATATATCTATATATGTAGCTTTATATGAGCTATAACCATATATATATAGAGAGAGCTACATTGATACATATCCACCAGAGGACTCATATCCAGAAGACATAAAGAATTACAAAGCACTATTAGCTAGACCCTCTGTTCCCTCCTACCCTTCCCCTGGCTAAAGATGCAAGGCTTGAATAGGTAGTTCACGAAAGAAGATGCTCAGGCTGGCCAATCAGCCTTTTATAAGTTTTTTCAGAATCATTTCTTATAAGAAAATTACAGATTAAAATTATAATGCTACAACATTATGTTCTCACCAGAGTAGAACAGACTGATAATTCCAAGTATAGAGCAGCTGGAACTTATTCACGCTACTAGTGGGAATAGCAGCGGGTTTTTGGATCCAGTGATTCCACTCCTAGGTGTGATCTCAACAGAAACACATACATGTGCCCCAAATAATAAGTCGAAAAATAATTCATAGCAGTATCATCTGTACTAATGCCAAACTAGAAAAAATCAAAACATTCTCAATAGCAAATGGAGAAATATATTGTAGTGTGTTTATATAATGGTACTAATGCTTCATGTTACAACATAAATGAGGTTCACAGGATTCAATTTTTATAAAAGTTTACTTTTAAAAAAATCCATTAAAATTACCTTTTTTTTTCCCCACATGCATGTTACATCCTGAAATGGGAACAAGTGGTTTGCATTATTTGCTGTCATTGTTATTTATAAACCTTTTTTACCTTCAAGGACTGATGCTTTTATTTGGCTATTTTGGTTTTCCTTTTTGGGTCCCAGAACCCAGTTCTACTGGGGGGGTGAGGTTCCCCACACTAAAAAGTAATCTTCTGGACACCAGCGTGGGTGTCCTACATTTCTAAATAAATTTTTATTAATGTTAATGGGATGACATTAATAATTCAGGGTACATATATTCAAAGAAAAACATGTCTAGGTTATCTTGTCATTAAATTATGTTGCATACCCCTCGCCCAGAGTCAGATTGTCCTCCGTCACCCTCTATCTAGTTTTCTCTGTGCTCCTCCCCCTCCCCCTAAATCTCTCCCTCCCTCCCTCCTGCGTCCTCCCTCCCCCCACCCCTGGTAACCACCACACTCTTGTCCATGTCTCTTAGTCTCGTTTTTATGTTCCACCAATGTATGGAATCATGTAGTTCTTGTTTTTTTCTGATTTACTTATTTCACTCCGTATAATGTTATCAAGATCCCACCATTTTGCTATAAATGATCTAATGTCATCATTTCTTATGGCTGAGTAGTATTCCATAGTGTATATGTGCCACATCTTCTTTATCCAATCCTCTATTGAAGGGCTTTTTGGTTGTTTCCATGTCTTGGCCACTGTGAACAATGCTGCTATGAACATGGGGCTACCTGTGTCTTTACGTATCAATGATTCTGAGGTTTTGGGGTATATACCCAGTAGAGGGATTGCTGGGTCATAAGGTAGTTCTATTTGCAGTTTTTTGAGGAACCACCATACTTTCCTCCATAGTGGTTGTACTACTTTACATTCCCACCAACAGTGTATGAGGGTTCCTTTTTCTCCACATCCTCTCCAACATTTGTTATTACCCGACTTGTTGATAATAGCTAATCTAACAGGGGTGAGGTGGTATCTCATTGTAGTTTTGATTTGCATTTCTCTAATAACTAATGAAGCTGAGCATCTTTTCATATATCTGTTGGCCATTTGTATTTCTTCCTGGGAGAAGTGTCTGTTCATGTCCTCTTCCCATTTTTTTATTGGATTGTTTGTTTGTTTGTTGTTGAGTTTTATGAGTTCTTTGTAAATTTTGGATATTAGGCCCTTATCTGAGCTGTCGTTTGAAAATATCAGTTCCCATTTAGTTGGCTGTCTGTTTATTTTGATATCAGTTTCTCTTGCTGAGCAAAAACTTAATTCTGATGTAGTCCCATTCATTTATCTTTGCCTTCACTTCTCTTGCCATTGGAGTCAAGTTCATAAAATGTTCTTTAAAAGGGTGTCTGTCCTACATTTCAACTCGATTCTTATGACTGCCGACCTGGAAATCCTGTCAGATCCTACAGAATCAGGGTTCAATCCTACAAGACTGCCTTCCCTCCTGTGCGCCCTCCCCCCCACGCACTTCAAACACCAGCCCCAAGTTCAGGTTATTATCTGTACTTCTGACCAAATGGCTGTAAATCAAAGGTTCCCACAAACCCCTTCTTGGGTTTGATTAATTTGCTAAAATGGTTCACAGAATTTGGGAAACTCATTTACTCACTAGATTACTGATTTATTACAGAGGATATTAAAGGATACGAATCAATAGCCAGATACCATGAAGAGATACGTAGGGTACAGAATGAGGAAAGGGTATACGGTGCTTCCAAGTCCTCTCCAGGCAAGCCCCTCTCCCAGATCTCCAAGTGTTCGCCAGCCTGGAAGCTCTCCAAACCTGAACTTGAGGATTTTCAATAGCCAGATACAATGAAGAGATACGTAGGGTCCGGAATGAGGAAAGGGCACCGTGCTTCCAGGTCCTCTCCAGGCAAGCCACTGTCCCCAGATCTCCAAGTGTTCACCAGCCTGGAAGCTCTCCAAACCTGAACTTGAGGATTTTTATGGACCTTTATTACATAGGCACAATTGATTAAATCATTGACCAGTCTTTTGCCCTTGCCCCCTCCCTGGATGTTGGGGGTGGGTGGGACTAATCAAATGGTTGGCTTCATTTTCAACCAGCCCCTATCTCTGATTGCTTTCCAAAAATCATCTCATTATAAATAAGAGACACCTTTGAGCTCTTATCACTTGAGAATTTCCAAGAGTTTAGGGAGCTGTGAACTGGGAAGGTGACTGAATAAAGACCATCTATGTATTTGGTCACCTGAATGACTATGTCATTCTTATATATCATAATATAGTACAACTATAATGATACTTATTAAAAAATATTCAGACTTTAGCAAAAAACATTTATAAACAAGATTTCATAGCTGTTAAGTTAGAAATAAATTACAGTGGGCTTATAAGATATGAAACCTGTCAATATTTTAAAAATGTTACAGAGAACTGTAATAAGGTACTGATAAATAAGGTTTTATTACTAGTGATCTTGTTAGTCCAGAGAGAATATTTTTTATTTGCAATAATGTAACTCTACTTATGGTATAATATACTTCATAGCTAATATAAATTTGTCATCTTTGTGTTTTCCTAAAACTCTAGCACTTAACATATTCTGCCATATGTTAAGGTTCTTTGAACTTCTTTCCCCTGTATGCTATAATTTTCTTGAGGGCAGGAATTATTTATTTCTCCTAACGTAATGCGTTGCTTTATATTAAATAATTAAGACATGTTTTTAAAAAAGAATGAAAATCAGTTAGCAACTAAAGAAAAAGAGAAAATGGCAGTTTTTTTAACATTTTATAGAAGATAGGGATAAAATCCTGAAAGTTGTGAATTTTACTCTATAGTTCCCTCTTATATAGAAAAAAATTAGTTGCAATGTCTTAGGTGGTGATCATGTAACATCTGTCCTGGTTGATGGTATTGAAATTTTGAAGTCATTATAGCTGTGATCTCCATTAAAAAGATATGTAGATATGGTATAATATATGTCTGTGTGATGAACTTTGTCTGAGGTTAGCCTCAAACAGTCTAGATAACATTATTTAAAACTGGGAACATCTGGAGGTATGTTTGATAGTGCAGCCCGTTTTATTCAAAGAATAGTACTTGGGAAAGTGCTTTGTAAATTGCGAAGTTGTACAACTAGAAGATCATGAAGGAATTTTCTGGCATGGTACCTATTTTTGCTTTGATGTTGAACCCATGCTTATATTCATAATCACCTTAAAGTGTTTTATGGGTAAATCACTGGCCTAACATAAGTTGATTATGCTAAAGAAACATGTTAAGATGCTAATTTCATTGATTTGATTATCTTGTGCATTTCCAGGAGTACAGGTGGGGGTATAATAAATTTATCGGTTGGCAGGTTGGTTTCCTTAGTTGTAAAACATTAAAAAATGTGTAGTACATTGCAGTTGGGGGTGGCTAATTGTTGTGATTATGGTGATCTCCAAAGATGTTTGATGCTGTAAATGTTTTATAAGTATTTTTCCTTTCCAGATAGCCCATTTGTTGAGGTTAAAACTTCAACGAAATTGCCAGTAAAAATTGTTAATATGCATATATACTTATTGATTTTAGTAAAAACTATTTTGGATTAACTTTAGGTTTACAAAAAACTTGGTAAGATGTGAATGTTCAATTTCCCCAAGTGATAGTTCCTTTTTTTTTGTATATTTCTGAAGCTGGAAACGGGAGGCAGTAAGACAGACTCCTGCATGCGCCCGACCAGGATCCACCCGGCATGCCCACCAGGGGGCGAAGCTCTGCCCATCCGGGGCGTCGCTCTGTTGCTACCAGAGCCAGTCTAGCACCTGAGGCAGAGGCCATGGAGCCATCCCCAGTGCCCGGGCCATTTTTGCTCCAATGGAGCCTTGGCTCTGGAAGGGGAAGAGAGAGACAGAGAGGAAGCAGAGGGGGAGGGGTGGAGAAGCCTATGGGCACTTCTCCTGAGTGCCCTGGCTGGGAATCGAACCCGGGACTTCCGCACACCAGGCTGATGCTCTACCACTGAGCCAACCGGCCAGGGCCCAAGTGATAGTTCCTTAATGAGTATTTCTATTAAAGTTTAATATTTTAAATAGAAATGCCCTTCCTTGCTTCTGATTTTTGTTCGGTGGAAAAGTATTTTGTTTTAAAGCATATCGTTGCATTGTAAAATAGGCTAGGAATTACACTGAGAGCTGGCAAACGTAAATGTGTATACATATGATTCGTGTTCTACATTTATGAGCATCAATAAACTATTGAATCAGAACCACAGGGATCATTTAATTATAGAATTAGAAATCTGTCTGTTAAAGTGTTCACAATTTTATGTTTTTATAAAATAAAGTCGTTTAAGATAGTATGTGCCAAGTTCCTATCCCCCTCTCCTTTCTACTGTAGTTGTATAGTAACAGTGCCAGAGTAGTTTGTGAGGATAGGAAGATGCCATGCTTTATTGCATTTAAGATGCTTTCAATTGTAAGACATAATTAATTTACATATCATTAAGAGAAAAGACCACAGCCTTTTAAACTGTGGTACAATGCTAAGAAGTCACCGATGATAAGGTATATCCTGATTTCAGCGAAGTTAAAATGCAGAAAAATGTGAATTTTGGATCCACGCAAAATATTCATCATGCTAATACAATTATTTTACTTGGGGTTTAATGTAGGACCTCTAGATTCTTAAGAAGTCAGTATGAGAGTCATTTGCGTTGTGTTCCTTGTTTTTATGCTCAAATACTGTTGGAGGTCTTTTGTTTTAAGAAAATATAAAAATTTTCATTGAAGTATCATTTCTGTAGATAAATTTGAGTGCTTTTCAAGGACAGAGAAAAACCAAATTCTGCTCCATGCAACTTGAATTTCTATGTCATGTAGCCTCCAAGAGGCATTTCATCATTTCCAAGGTTCAGTTTTTCTCTTTACTGATTGATTATTCGCTCTCCTAGGTTTTAGCCTAAACAAAACTTTTCTCCACCCTGATTCTTCCCTGAACTATTATTCCATTTCTTTTTTCCCTCTGGTCATCTATCACTCGTTTCTTCTCTCCCAGCATTGCCTGGGTCCCAGACACTGCCTCACCTCTGTTACTTTTAATCAGTTCTTTGCATAAGATGTATGCCTCTACCATTTTGCTGAAAGTGCTCTCTGAGGCCCCCAGTAGAGTTCTAATTTTAGTTCATTTGTTAAAACTCTATTGCTCTTACATGTGGTTCTCTCTCTGCTTTCCCCCCTCTCCTGAGCACTGTGGCTATTCTTTTTTGTCTTAGTGCCAATTTTATAATCCCATGATGACAGATATTTTTTCCTATTTATTTCATTTACTGTATTATTAAAATAATATTGGAACATGAAACGCCCCAAAAATGTATCATTCCAGTATATTATTAAAAATTTCCACTTTTTGAGTAGTATTTTTATTTTTGGCTTGACCACATATAAAAACATTTTTTTCTTTTTACCTAGTTGTAATCTTGTTAAGCATATTGTTTTATTTTCTACCTTCACATGATATTGATTGTTTTCCCATGGTCCTTACCTTAATCTTCATGATTATCACATTAAAGGACAATAATTATTATAGATTACAGTGTTGATTCACTATAATTTTCTATATACTATTTCTGTTGTTGGACAGCTGATCTATTTCCATATTCTTTATCTTTTTTTGTTTAAAATAACATTGTAGTACTGAATATTTTCATTCATATAACCTTTTGCTTCTGTTGCATC
This sequence comes from Saccopteryx leptura, assembly GCF_036850995.1. Lineage (NCBI taxonomy): Eukaryota > Metazoa > Chordata > Mammalia > Chiroptera > Emballonuridae > Saccopteryx > Saccopteryx leptura. Next base: position 29,848,697 of record NC_089508.1, on the reverse strand, counting down.
ATTTACATAGAGTCCATTTCTGGGAGTGCCATTGATTATAAGGGTTTTGAACATTTTGTTAAACCTTATCTACCTGTTAAAGGTACGATGCCAATTTACAGGGCCACAGTAGTTTTATTTCAGACTTAACAGTATCAAATGTACAAAAATTATTTAGCTAACTTAATAGCTATAACTATGAAATATTACTTTGGTAATTTAATAGTTCTAAAATGATGAATACTTCATTTTTGCTTTAATATTTATTTCTTGATTGTTAATGAAGAGTTGAGCAATTCTGTTGTGTTTAATATTGAATTGGTATTTCCTTATGAATTCCATCTATGTTCTATGTCCCGTTTACTTACCTAGTAATCTAGCACAAAAGCCATTAACAGGAGAAACCTATCTTAGGTTGTAGAATTTCTAAATTGTCTTTTTTTAAAAACCAGATGTGCAGAGGCAACCACGCTTATGCACAGACTGTTGGCTTTTGCCAGTGTGATGCTTTAAATTCTTGTAAATCATCTCATGTTAACGGACATTTTTCCTCTTCTCGTTACATAGAAATTTGGAGGAAAACCTTGTAACTTTATCCCTTTGTTAACTGGCCAGTTTTCTTATTATGGTAGTATAAGTGATTCTCTTATATGCAACAATCTGAGGAAAATGCTGTTAGATTATGCCTAATATTTCTTTCTGCCTTTGCTTTTTATTTGAAAATGCTTTTAACATGTAGGGTAAAACTTAAGTAACTAGATATCACATGATAATTCTAGTCAATGAAAAATGGCTTTCAAGTACTTGCCATAACATTTATGTTGACAATAATTAAAGAGACACATCTTTCTGAATTAACCTTAACCAGTTGGCATGGAGTACAGTTTCATGGGTAGTTCAGACTTGATTTTTTTTTTTTTTTGGCTGTTTATTTAACCATGGACTGTAGTCTCTTTCTATAGCACTAGTCTTACAGCTGAGCAGGTTTGGGCTGTAATCTGAGAATCATCAACTTTTAGCTCATTTTGAAATCTTGCTTGAACCTCTCACTCCTTGAACTTGTCTTTCACTTTTTGTTACTTACTGTTATCTTTCTTTTATTGATGTGATGGGTATTTCCTACAGTTCCATCCATAGTCCCATTTCCTTTTATGTTCTTTTTTGTGAGTTGCACCTCCTTCCATTTTTGCCTATTTCAAACCCACTTTAAGCCACAACTCGAGCCCTGGCTTCTCTGACGAGCCTTATTTTTAATTCCCTTCTGACTCTGTCCTTTTACAGCAGATTCCAAGGTTAAGTGCCTGGCCAGCCATGTAAATGAGTAAAGCCATGCCTAGGGTAAGAAAATATGGTTTTCTATGCTAAGAAAAAATACAGAAAGAGTGGAGTGATAAATGGCCATTGACATAGGCAGACGGTCAGGAAGACAGTATTGGGGACATTAGTGGGAGACTGCAGGTCCTGGACAGTCTGTTTGGCTCTGGCCATTGTTGCTATTTGGGAATATGAGCCTGAAATGACCAGATCTCTCAGTTTTTCAAGAGAAGCTGTAAATCAGGACTTGCATGGTAAATATTCTGAATTTTAAGGGATGGTTTGAATTTTTGTAAAACACTGCATGAGCCAAAGAAAATATGCCTATGGTCCAAGTTCAGTTTATAGACTCTCAGTTTATAACCTCGTCCTATGAAGGCACTTTAATTGTTGTATGTTATTATGAAGACTCCTGTATCTCCCATTCTCCCCGTTTGTTTTCTTGTTCATCTACTGGGAGAACCATCCACCCAGTTATTTAAGCTAGGAACTTCCAAATCATCATTGATACCATTCTCCCTCATTGCTTCTTAATTCCAGAGAGAGATGTGAGTTAAGATAAAGGCTCTTTATAAATTAAGGAACATCAGAACATGTTTATAGACAGGAGGGAAGAGGCCAAGGGAGAGGAAAATGGACAGAGCTCCGGAGGTGTGTCCACTGGGGATGGGATCCAGGATGTAGGATCCAGCTGCCCCTTCCATCACTTGATGCCGATCTACCTTTCGTAATTTTATTTCCCAACGATCTTGGTTTTACCCAAGATAATTACTCTCTCTCTCTCTCTGTTTTTTTTTTTTTGCAATAGAGAGGGACAGACAGACATAAGAAGGATAAGAAGCATCAAGTCTTCATTGTGGCACCTTAGTTGTTCATTGATTGCTTTCTCATATCCGGGGGGCTACAGTAGAGCGAGTGACCCCTTGCTCAAGTTAGCAACATTGTGGCTCAAGTCAATGACCATGGGATCATGTCTATGATCTCATGCTCAAGCCAGCAACCCCGCGCTCAAGCTGGTGAGCTTGCGCTTAAGCTGGTGAGCCTGCGCTTAAACCAGCGACCTTGGGATTTTGAACCTGGGTTCTCTGCATCCCAGTCCAATGCTTTTATTCACTGTGCCACCGCCTGGTCAGGCAATTATTGCCTTTGTGTGTGTGTGTGTGTGTGTGTGTGTGTGTGTGTGTGTGTGTGTATGGATGTCATCTTTCCTTGAATTTTTCGAGGAACTTTATTATACTTTAAAACAGGCTCTTTGTTTTCCCATATTGATTATTTGCCTTAGACATTCTTGCATTTGCTACTTCTTTCCTTAGCATGTTGCTGGTTCTCTAAGAATGGATGCATTGGGGAGTAAAACCTTTCCTCTGTCCCCCAGAGTCTCTGGCTGGGCCCGAGAAGTATAGTGACGTAGATTAACAGCGGAATAGCCTATAATTAAAAAAAATGTACATGGGAGTTTTCACAGGAAAATGAAGACACAAGAAAACCAATTAGTCTAAATGTTTATGTATTAGGTTGAACGAAGAGTAGTCATAGTGAAAAAGAAAATATCATATATGGGGATGTTAAAGAGGGAGATAGGGTTATCTTTAAAACCTGTGTTTGCACAGATTCTTCTCAGCCTCAGTCCCTGTCACTGATGATCAGTGTATTCTCCCTCCAGGTGCAGGGAGCACGTCTTTCATGTGGGAGTTTATCTTCTGGTTTCTGAAAGAAAAGGGAGGTCAGAGTGCCTTTATGCACCTGTTTTTTTCTTTTGTTTTTTTGAACCTCTTGAGTAGTGAGTGTTTTTCATGCTTTCTGATCCTCAGGAGTGAGGTTTTTTTCAAGAAATGGAATTAGTTCCAGTTCCAGCTTCATTAACTTAAAATCATGTTTACTTGTTAACCGATTTATGGAAAGAAGAAGAACATACATTTGCCTTTTTTTAATGTTGCCTTACACATTTTTAAAATAAATCGATTGTACTCTGGATGGTCAGGAGGCACAGGGACGTACATGAACATTCATACTACTCAAAGGGTTAAGTCCCTTTAACTCAAAATAGTACCCCAGATCCGCACAGTTGAGGGTGTCATATTCTAAACCCTTTTGATTTATTTTTTATGTATTTATTTAGAGAGTGGGGGGAGGGAGAGAAAAAGAGACTGATAGACAGAAGTATCAATCTATTTCTGTATGTACCCTGACCAGGGATTGAACTGGCAACCTCTTGTATGGGGGCAATTCTCTAACCCACTGAGTTATCCAGCCACAGGTTAACTTTACATTTAAAAGTCTTTAAAACTTATAATGAAATTCCCATTTTGCCTAGTGTATCAATCCAGATTCTCTAGAGAATCAGAACCAATAAAAGTATGTAAGTTGATGCTCAAGTATTGAGGTAGAATTTTTTTTTTTCTTTCAGGGACAGAGAGAGAGTCAGAGAGAGGGATAGATAGGGTCAGACAGACAGGAATGGAGAGAGATGAGAAGCATCAATCATCAGTTTTTTGTTGCAACACCTTAGTTGTTCATTGATTGCTTTCTCATATGTGCCTTGACCACGGGCCTTCAGGAGACCGAGTAACCCCTTGCTCAAGCCAGCGACCTTGGGCCCAAGCTGGTGAGCCTTGCTCAGACCAGACAAGTCTGCACTCAAGCTGGGGTCTCGAACCTGGGTCCTTGGGTCCTCTGCATCCCAGATCGATGCTCTATCCACTGCGCCACCACCTGGTCAGGTGAATTTCTTCTTTAGGAAACCTTAGTCTTTGAGATTAAGGCCCTCAGCTGATTGGATGAGGCCCACCCACATTATTGAGGGTAATCTCCTTTACTTAAAAGTCAACTGATTGTAGCTGTTAGTTACATCTACAGAATACCTTCACAGCAACACCTAGATTAGAATTTGATTAAAATAACAACACTTTAGCCTAGCCAAGTTAACATATTAAACCAATCATCATACCTGCTGTTTAGGCTTTGCCAGTGTATAAAGACACTACCTGATTGGTTAAGTATTACATCAGTAGACTTTAGGCCATCGATACTGATGTCATCAAGCATCCGGTTGAATATTCATGCTTCAACTTCTTAACATCAGTGTTGTTTTTAGTGTCAGTAGAGCATGTATTGTGATGGTGAGTTCTGTGCATGTTTATCCAACTTGTCTGAGAAGAATGTTCTCCCCATTTTGAGTAAATATGACAGTTATGGTTTGAGTTTGTTTCCTTCATGCTTATTTTTAGTGAAAAGATCCGTATATTGGCTGAATGTCAAAAATTTTGTAAAGAACCTGGTTATTTAGAATGCAGGCCAAATGCACAGTTGTGACTATAGAGAGGAAAGAAAACACTGCCTTCTGATTATTCAGTGTGCTCAGAGAAAAAAGGAACGGAGAATGCATGTAGCAAAATTATGGCTTAATAAATTCAATGACTGTTAAACGGATACATTTAGTATGTGCCCTTGAGAATGAAAACTAATGCTTTCCCCTAACATATCTCTAGTGTATTCCATTGCAGTTCATTTCCTCTGTTAACCTGTATAATTGCCTCTTACATAAGTAAAGATTGTCACCTCTGCTTAAAATAGAAATCTGTTCTATGGACCATAGAACTGCTCTTTTAAAACAATTTTAAAATAGTGCTGTTAGAAAGCAAACAAGATGAATTAGAGCTGAATCAGCTAGAACTGTCAGTTGACGTCTTTATGTAATTTACCATCTGTTGTAAAGATTTTGTATGTACTCTCACCCATATAAAATATAGACCATAATAGTCTAAATTCTGAACACTATTATATAACATTTAAAATCTGGAAATATAGATTTCGTGTTTGATGCCAAATTTAAATATGTCTCTTATGCTTTTCCCCATTGTTAAAATTTGTTAACCATCTACGGTGTGAGGAACCTTTTGCTTTGAGGGTGGTTAGTAGGCTCCTGGGTGCACTTCATTCTGGGCTTGGCCAGGTCAGTTTGTTTAGCTCATGGTGTCACGACGGCTGATCTCTGCCAGGGGATCATAGATACAACTGTGAGTAGTTCTGCTCATAGGAGTGTTTTGTTTTTAATCCAGTTGTATTGATTTTAGAAGTTGTTTAACTTTTGTGGGAAAGGTATATATATAAATATGTGTAAAATTACATATATAATTTTTGGTAGAAAGTACAGCATATGTATGATTTTATCTCTCTATAAAATATATTTTTTAAATGAATTCATAGTCCAATTGGTATGAGCCTAAATAAGCAAACATACCTATTGTGGTAGCTGACTAACAAAATAACAGATTTGGGGGTGGGGGGAGGTTTCTTTAAATGTTTTTTTTCTTTTGAAAAGCCACGACATGGATGATGCTTTTTCAAGTGTAGTACTTAGAATTTGGGAATTTACCCTTTAAAAAACAAATAAACAAATAAAAACTACAATTTTGTTTTGTTTACCTAATGTTTGGCTCAACATTGTGTTCAAAGCTATAGGGAATTATGTTAGCATCTCTTGGAGAACTTATTTGTATGTCTTAGAAAGATCCACAAAGCCGAGCACAAAACCGTGGGAAGCTTTTATTGAGTATTAGGTAGTATAGACAGCCTTCAGCGAGCTTGTCACTAATTTTTAAAAATGTAGTTTATAACCAATTTCTTTCTGAAAAAGTATTTAGGAATATTATTCCCTTGAATTTTCCCATACTGTTGCATTTAGCATCAGAGCTCACTGGTTTTGCTGCAAGCCACGTTTTGTTTTCCTATTCTGTGGGAATTTGGGTTGTTTGCAGCTTTCTGTGGTTCTGCACAGTTGTATTTGTCTCGGGGAGACAGTTGTGACCGTAAACTTAGCAGTGTAGGTTATGCTCACACACTGACGATTTTCAAAGTGATGGTACAACTCCCAGCAGAGACTGACGCTTCCATTCCTCCACGTCTTTGCCACACACTTGACATTGTCTGACTTTTTAAACTTAGATAAGCTGAGAGGTGTGTAAAAGTGCTTTTTATTTGTATTTCTCTAATTACCAAAGAAACTAAGCATCATTTCATGTATTTAAGGACCTTTTGCATTTCCTTTTCTTTTGTCACTTATGTCCATTTTTCTCTTGGATTATCTTTCTTAAAAATTTATAAGAGATATATAGGTTTTCTAATTTGTGTTTTATTTTCTTTATGGTATTTTTTAATGAACAGAACTTCTTTATTTTAATGGAGAATGACTTTATTTTTCTTTTTTGAATTGTTAACCTGTTCTGAGGGCCATGAAATATACTTTTATTCTCTACTAAAAGTTTTGTAATCTTGCCTTTTACATGCAAATCTTAAAAATGGAATTGAGCCTGACCAGGCGGTGGCGCAGTGGATAGAGTTTTGGACTGGGATGCGGAGGACCCAGATTTGAGACCCTGAGGTTGCCAGCTTGAGCGCAGGCTCATCAGGCTTGAGCAAAAAAAAAAAAAGAAAAAGAAAAAGCTCACCAGCTTGAACCCAAGGTCGCTGGCTTGAGCAAGGGGTTACTTGGTCTGCTGAAGGCCCGTGGTCAAGGCACATATGAGAAAGCAGTCAATGAACAATTAAGGTGTCGCAATGAAAAACTAATTATTGATGCTTCCCATCTCTCTCCGTTCCTGTCTGTCTGTCCCTATCTATCCCTCTCTCTGACTCTCTCTCTGTCCCTGTAAAAAAAAAAAAAAAAAAGGAATTGATTTATATAGAGAGCAAAACAGGGATTAAATTTCATTCCCCCCACTTATTTAAGTATTCAGGTATTTATTGTTACTAGTATGGGCTCATGAATGTTTGTCTTAGCCTATGTGTTATAATTTATTAATGTTATGTCATTTCTCAAATTGTCCCAGAATTGACCCCTTCAGGTTGGTTCCGGTGTCCTTTTGATAAGTTCCCGTCTCCTTTGAGCCCTTCCTCAGTTTCTCATACACAAGATGTTCCAGGTTCATCTGATGTTTTCTCTGCTCCGGCTTTGCAGGCAGACATTTCTTCAAGTTGACCTTATTATTTTTTTAACCTTAAAGAGAAGTCTTTTTTCTTTAGATTTTATTTATTGATTTTTGGAGAAAGGGGAGAGAGAGAAAAAGAGAAGGAGAGTAAGAAAGACGAGGGAGAAGCAGGAAGCATCTACTTGTAGTGGTTGTTTCCTGTATGTGCCTTGACCAGGCAAGTGCAGAGTTTTGAACTGGCTACCTCAGCATTCCAGGTTGACACTTTATTCACTGTGCCACCACAGGCCAGGTCTTTTTGTTTTGTTTTGTTTTTAACTGGAATATAGTGTTTAGAAACCAATGTCTGGGTGGTAGGTGTGTTCATTGCTGTGGGAGATCATTGCTATAAGTTCTCTCAGAGGACGGAACTAGGGAATATATGTATACTTGTACACGTACCTACATCGATCTTGATCTATGGAAATATATATATATATTAAAAACCATGATATCTCTGATTCAAGTTCAACACCATAGAGTTCCTTCTGGCCGTTTTCCTTTATTTGTTTTGTCTCTAGCCTCAGAATACATAGTCCAGATACTGGTTTCCAAAGTGGTTAGGTGACTTCTTTTCTTTTGTACTCCTGTAAGTGTGGTGATGTGATACATTTGTAATGCAGCTCCTTTGTTACTGATTGTTTTCATGTTGAGTTAAAACCATATACTGGCTGATTTTAATTATTTACTTTTTAAATATTGTGAAATCTTCCCATGGCTATAAATCTCAAAAATACACAAGAAGATATGTTTGGAGAACTGTCACTTCTCCTCTGTTCCTTGTGTTCCGTTCTCTTTCTCCTAGTTTCTACCCCAATGGCTCATAATGCCAGGATGATAATCAAACAGCACAACTGACAAGTCACCCCATTATCTCAGTTTTAGCTTGTCCCTGCACACCACGTTCTCGCTGCCCCAGATTTCTTGTTGATCTTCAAACTTGACTGGCTTATTCATGCCTCCAACCTGTTGGGCATTCTCTCTCTCTGCTTAGAATGATGCTCTCTTTCCTCTTACCTTGCTCATCTTTAATTATTCAAACTCATTTTAACACCTACTATATCAGTGGTTCTTAAACTTTTTGAAGTCGGGGCGCATTTAAAATCCTACAGATAATTGTAGGCATACTATATACACATTTCTGAGAAATATGTTATAATAATTAAGTCAGATATCAAAGAAAAAAATACAAAGTCCAAGCGTGCTTTTATGGTAAATGAAATAAATACGACAAAATTAAATTTATTCTGACATTAAAAAACATTTTTATGTTACATTTTTTGAGTTATGTTTTTTAGAATTCTTAAAAAACAAGGGTTAAAAATTTTTAAAAAAGACAAAAAAGTTATCTTTATATATATATATATAGAGATAGATACATTCCTAGTAAGATTTAGTAAATTCGGCAGGTCCCGGCACGAATGTGTTTTTTCATTCTTGTATTTATGAGAAACATGAGCCTTATGTGTCCTAGTGATTTCTTCAACGTTTGGGCATATATTTCAAAGGCAAACTCTCATTTCCTTGTCAATACATTGAATAATTCCCCTCTTTTAACATTTAATTGTGTTGAGGGTAGAAAATCCTTATTCACATAAATAGGATGTTGAAAATTGTAGTAAAATATTCAAAGCTTTTTTAGATATTGCCACATATTCTTCTTTTATAGAAATCCATAAGTCTTCAAGAGACAATTCCTTATGTTTAATCTTCAATCCATGATCAGTGGATATAGCTGCCAGTTCTTCTTCTGTTCATGTTAAACCAAAATCACTAGAAGCTTCCATGAATGGGTTTCTAATCTAATTGTATTGTTCAGTGTTAAGTGATGGAAAATGCTATAAATTAAATTCTGCCCGTCAGCGTTCAAGTCCTATTTTATTTACACTTAACTTTTGCTCACTTCCAGAATCGGTTTCTTCAATATCACGGTTCTTTCTGAGAAATCTATCCATTTTATTTGGGTGTATTTATCTAAAAAGAGTATAATGATGTGTTAATAATAAATATAATAATGATGTGTTAACAAAAAGAGCAGTATTTCCGTAATGAAATGGTATAATAGAGTAACTATATTTATTTTTATATCTGGGCACATGCCGCGAACCAGCGCAGCTAGTAATTTCAGGCCCCGAGTGGGAACGGTGTGGAATTAAGAAAATATGCAGAATTAAGAAAATACATGGTAGGGAGGGCCCTGTAATTGCTGCTGGCAAGAACAAAGCGCACCCAAAAACCGCATCTTGCTTTATTTATAGGGTAAAGTGAGGCCATTAGCAAATCTTAACTATACACCAAACAAAGGATAGAAGAAACTTGCCTCCAGTCTTTCCAGGAAACATGGGGGGTAGTGTAAACAATCCAGCACCACAGCTTAACAGCTTTTTGCAACCTAATCAGGCAAATGAGGGGGAGTTGGGTAGACAGCTTACAGCCAATTCCCTACACCTCGGTCCCCCAAAAATCTAAACCCCAAAAACCCTATTGGTTTTTTGGTCCCCAACAGGCACATATTTCTCTGGAATACCATAGGGTAGTCAGTGGTCCCCAACCTTTTTTGGGCCACGGACGAGTTTAATGTCAGAAAATATTTTCACGGACCGGCCTTTAGGGTGGGATGGATAAACATATCACGTGACCAAGACAAGTGTCAAGAGTGAGTCTTAGATGGATATAACAGAGGGAATCTGGTCATTTTTTTAAAAATAAAACACTGTTCAGACTTAAATATAAATAAAACAGAAATAATGTAAGTTATTTATTCTTTCTCTGCGGACCGGTACCAAATGACCCACGGACTGGTACCGGTCCGTGGCCCGGAGGTTGGGGACCACTGCCATAGGGCACACCTGGAAATCTCCTAGGGTGCACCAGTGTACCCTGGCACACACTTTGAGAACCATTGTACTATATGAAGACTTCCTTTTCCACTCCTCTGCTCCCCACTTGCATTTCACTTGTCCTACATTGAATAATTCTCTCCTGTTAATTTATGGCTCTATAGCACTTGTAATATTGTGTAATTTTTGTGACATTTAATTTTAATTTTTGATGCATAAGTATATCTGTGCCTCTAGTTCAGTTTCTCACACATGTCAGTTAGTTATACAGTAAATGCAGTATAGTGAGTGGGTTCCCGTTCTTTTCACTTATTTTTTTCTTTACTCCTTTGCTCTTTATTTCACTCATGATAAAAGCTCATACTCATAGAATGTGAATCCGTATAATGTGATACCCATGATCTTGTTGTTCTGGGAATTTTAGGTTCTTGGCCTCTCCTAATATATTTGTGCACAACTCTGGTAATTTAATGGCTTTTTAATGATCCTTGGAAAGTTACAATATTCAATTAAGTTTTAGACACGGTATAGAGGGACAGATGACATCAAGGTATAGAAATGGTTTAAAATATGCAGGGCTAGAAAGCCAAGACTACTTTATCTGCCAGGGTTGCCCCGTGCTTGAAAAGCTGAAACTTCCTGCCCACTTAATCTGTTAGATTGGAAGAAATTGTTGTAGTGGGAACAGACTTCTTTAACAGTCTTTTAAGAACTCGAGTTAGCTTTTAAATGTCGTTATTTTTGTCCAAAATGCAAGTTCAGTGACCTTCTGAATTGTGTTCCTAAGCTGTTTGTGTTACCCTCTATTCTGTGTAGATTATTCAACAGATTATGTTAAGAGGTAGGGGTTTATTTCCAGCAATCTGCCCGCCCACCATCTGTCCTTTACCTTGCTCCCTCTGTATCGCATTCTCCTCCATCCAGTCACAGCTCATTCTCCTCAGTCCTACCTGGAACTCAGAACAGAAGGTCACCTGCAATGTAGACCTCAGGTGAAATAAAGGGAGGCTGCATGCTTGTGCTTTGTGGGGACACAGGCTTGCTGGTGCCTCAGAGTGTTCAATGTCTGGGAGAGTGAGCTAGGAGAAAGCATTCACTTATAGAATTGGCCCATATTCTCTGTTTATTAAAAAGTTAAAGTAAACTACTTTTTAATTCAAATGTACCACATATAAGAATAAGTGAATCATAAGTGAACAAACACTTTGATGAGTTTTGTCAAATCGAACATAATCATGAAACTACCACTCACACCAGGGAATCCAATACCACTAGCCCAGCAAACTCCCCCTCCCACCCTCTCCCAGTCTCTATTATCCCGCCGCACTCAAAGGTAACTCCTGACTTAAATAGTTTTACCTATCTTTGAACTTTACAAAGTGGCTTTATACAGTACATTCTATCATATGAGATTCATTTGTGTTGTTGCATTCTACATAGTTCATTAATATTCATTACTCCTTAGCAATCAAACTACAGCCTATGCTGGCTGCCTGTTTTTGTGCATAAGGTTTTATTGGAAACCAGTCACACCCTTTCATTTAAATATTGACTGTGGCTGTTTTAGTTGCAACAGGGCACAGCAGCCTTATGGCCTGCATAGCCAAGAATACTTACTCTCTTGCCCTTTGCAAAAATAGCTGACTGACCCCTGCTGTTTAGTATTCAACTGTATGGCTATACAGTTTTTTTGTTACTGAGTTTTGGCTTCTTTGAATATTATTGTATGTGTGTTGGGGACCGATGTGTCTGGAGATGCGTTCCTAGTAGGCATCGCCCTAGGAGTGGTGTCGCTGGGCCACAGTGTGCATTTGTGCTCTGCTCTATTAGACATTGCTGAACGAGTTTCCCTGTTTCAGATCCTGAGACTCCGTGTCCTCAGATTTTCACTTTTGGTCATTTGATCAGCATGCCATTGCGTGTCACTGTGGTTTTAATGTGTATTTCCTTGGTAATGAATGAGGTTGAGTACCTTTTCGTATGCTTATTGACAGTTTGGATATCCTATTTGGGAGGCCTGTTCTTTTCTTACTGTTTCATGTGACTTTTTTCTGTAGTCCATGTGAGTCCTTTGGAGGATATATGTATTGAAAATATCTTCATTCAGTCTGAGACTTGTACCTTCGTATTTTTTTTCTTTAATAATAATATTCCTTTACCCCATGTCCCCCCATTCACAATACAGACCAGGCAAAGAGCCAGGGCTGAGGTGTAGATGGGTGGGTTTACTCTGCCTCCTTCATATTTTTAAGGAGTTTTTATTTTTACGAATCTGAAGGGGATCAGGATATGCTGCCCATATTTTGAACTGGAGGAAATTGAGAAATTGAGAAGTAGCAAACACAGGAAGAACTCTGTGTTCTCCCTATCTGCCTGAAAGCGAGGCATGCATTTCCATTTTTCAAGGTGCACCTGTCTTCTAAACCAGGAAGAGGAAAATGATTCTTATCACCAGAAATTAAGTCTGCATAACAGATCTTACTAACCAGTTCTGATGAACCATACCATTTCCTACTCGTCTTTTCACAATTTATCATCCTTAGGAATCCAAACCTTTTCCGTTGTCTAGCCACGTCTCTAAGACTTACTGTCCTTCGTTAAAATGGTATATAAGTCCTTGAGTCTAACTGCCTCTTTGGGTTTTTACTTTTTTTCTGTGATATTTCCACACATGTAAAAATATTAAAATCAATAAAATATATGCCCTTTTTCCTGTTAATTTCTCTTTGTCAGTTTAATTTGTATGCTCCCAGGGACTGAACCTGAAAGGGTAGAAGTTTTTTCCTCCCCTACAAACAATAACTAAAGCCAACCACATGGCTGAATCTTTCATACACTGAGGAAGGTGAAACTAGACAGGCTAGTTGTAGATGGGTGGGCAGCACCTGTCCTCAGCCCCCTCAAAGCACACTGTCCCCAGAAATACTACAGCATCGATAGGTTTTATGTACATATTTAAGCCCTGCTTACTTAATAATGTGATTGCTATATTGTTATTTGTCCTGGGGTCTGTGTAGAGACAAAGTTTTTTATCTTTCACTTTTCAATATTAAAAGCCATTCCAGTGTCTTAGCATCCCCAGTTCAATGCTGCATTCCACATCCATGCTGAATTTTCAAAGACTTTAAGATGCAGTATCAAATATTTGAATCACCTATGTGTAATTTTTTTTGAGAACTATTATTTCCTTAGGTCCCTAAGTTTAGAAATTTAGAAATTGAAGCCAGTTTATCTAACTTTAGGTTGTATCAAGTTGAATCAGGTTGATATGTGTTGTAGGGTTAGACAACATGATGTTTGAGGTCAATTTAATAATTCTGTTTTTGTTTAAATTTTATAAATATAATTTCAGGGCAGTATTACTTGATTAAAATGTATAAATATTTTGTTTTGTGTTTTTTTATGGTCATATCTACAATACAAACAGATGATTTGAAATTGAAAATATCTAGAGATACTTTAATATTACAGATACTTTAATCTAATTTTGAATTTAAGTGCAGCTACTTACTTTAAAAGGGCTGGTTTGCTTCTTTAGAAAAAAGGTAAAAGTTTTTTTTTATTGATTTTAATTTATTGTGCTTACATAGATCCTAGTGTTGCCCTAATGCATCCCCCCTCCCCGTATTCCCCTCAAAAGTTTTCTTATGCAACTATTTTATATATTTTAGTAAAATTTCTTATATACTTAGCATTTTTCTATTTTTAAATTATGAACTTTTTATTTCTGTTTTTTCAGATTGTACATTATCACTGGATGCTAATTGTCTGAATTTCTGTAGCAATGGCACGAGACTACAGTAAGTACTCTACTATACTTCCTATGACTGACCCGCTTTAAAATGTGTGACTTTGTCTTTAAATTTCTCATGGGAATAGTAGAAATATAGAAACAAAGTTGTTAAAATCTACTTTTCTCAAAGGGATCAGTTCATTTGGTCATCTGCTTCTTGAGACTTGAGCCTTATATACAAATATATATTGTGATTATGGTAAGCACAGTCTTGCTCAGTCTATTCCCTAGACATATTAGCAGAATGGAATTAGGGTTGGAGCCTTGTCAGGTATCCAGTTGACCCTCCATATTATGGATTTGTGGAGCTGACTGCCTATCCAGGGCAGGCCCTTTGACGAGGGCAGTCCTGTCTCTGCTCTGTCCAGGGCGAGTCCTTTGACGAGGGCAGTCCTGTCTCTGCTCTGTCCAGGGCGGGCCCTTTGACTAGGGCAGTCCTGTCTCTGCTCTGTCCATCGGCTGGTGTTGGGTATGACCTGGCTCAGAGGGATGGTTTCAGGAATGGTTTAGTAATCCTGTTTCCGGCCCTTGAGACTCCCAAGTAGGTTTCCCAGGAGCTTCTGGCAGAAGTCTTAGAGCTGTAGGGAGAGCCTGCCTTTCTCTTCTTCGTCATCTCTTCTGGATGCTGTTTTGTGCTAGTGTGAGGTCTGGTGTGTCTGCAGCCTGAGCAAGAAGCCACACAGCGGGGAGGACAGGGAAGCCAGCCCTGGAGCCTCTGTCTTCTCCAAAGTCCAAGCTTTTGAGCCAATACATTTCCTTTTTGTTTAAGCCAGTTTGTGTTGGGAGCCAAAACATCCCAAGTGATTCATTTAATCTCCATTTTATTTTTAGTAATCCATTAGTTTCCCCCTGGGGAATGTGGGGAGTAATTGCAAAGGGAGGCAGAATAGTACCATTAAATTAAACTGGCAGGATGTGTTAGTGTTGACTGGCACCCTCTTCACACTTAACAGGTAGTAATTTTGTAATCAAAGACAGGAGAAGAAAACATGTTGCTTTTAGATTTCCCTTCTCCCCCTGAAGGTTTTACCTTTTAATCAACCGTCTTGAGCTGTGAAGGATAAAAAGGGTCTTGGACTACCACTCTGAAAATCATCCCCTTGTATAGGTGTGTTTGGCAGTGTGGACCTGTTCTTTTTTTTTTTTTTTTTGTATTTTTCTGAAGCTGGAAACGGGGAGAGACAGTCAGACAGACTCCCGCATGCGCCCGACCGGGATCCACCCGGCAGCCCACCAGGGGTGAAGCTCTGCCCCTCCGGGGCGTCGCTCTGCCGCAACCAGAGCCACTCTAGTGCCTGGGGCAGAGGCCAAGGAGCCATCCCCAGCGCCCAGGCCATCTTTGCTCCAATGGAGCCTCGGCTGCGGGAGGGGAAGAGAGAGACAGAGAGGAAGGAGGGGGGGGGTGGAGAAGCAAATGGGTGCTTCTCCTATGTGCCCTGGCCGGGAATCGAACCCGGGTCCCCCTGCACGCCAGGCCGACGCTCTACCGCTGAGCCAACCGGCCAGGGCCTGGACCTGTTCTTAAACAGTCTGTATCCAAACTTCTAATTCCTTGTTTGCTTTTCAAAAATTAATATGAATATTCCAATCACAAAAATTACGTAAGGAGTAATATAACAGATGTTCGTTTGTGCCCTCCTATAACACACTAGAAAATTGGAATGTTTACAAGTTGTCTGAACAGTTAAAAACCCAGGGTAAGGCCCTGGCCGGTTGGCTCAGTGGTAGAGCGTCGGCTTAGCGTGCGGAGGACCCGGGTTCGATTTCCGGCCAGGGCACATAGGGGAAGCGCCTGTTTGCTTCTCCACCCCTCCGCTGTGCTTTCCTCTCTGTCTCTCTCTTCCCCTCCTGCAGCCAAGGCTCCATTGGAGCAAAGATGGCCCGGGCGCTGGGGATGGCTCTGTGGCCTCTGCCCCAGGCGCTAGAGTGGCTCTGGTCGCAACATGGCGACGCCCAGGATGGGCAGAGCATCGCCCCCTGGTGGGCAGAGTGTCGCCCCATGGTGGGCGTGCCGGGTGGATCCCGGTCGGGCGCATGCGGGAGTCTGTCTGACTGTCTCTCCCTGTTTCCAGCTTCAGAAAAATGAAAAAAACAAAAAAACAAAAAAAAAAACACCCAGGGTAAGTCTCTCTAACCTCAGCGCCATTTCTCTGCCTCTGAGGGACCACGGTCCTGGTTTTGGTCTTGATTCTCCTCTTGCATTTGTTTGTCTGTTTACCACGTGTGTAGTATAATTTTTGTATGCTTTTAATTTCAGGCAATGTAGGTACTATGTGCATCTGTTGTTCAACCTCTCAGTTTAGAATAAATACAGGATCATGGAAAGAGGCTATAAATTTGTTCTCAGATTCTTGCCCAAATATTGATTACTAGGCATCATAGTGATCAGCACTGAAATATGTTCAGTTTTAAGAGGTTGATGAGTTTAATCAACATGCTGACAGCCTTGTATCTTATCTTCTGGAATTTGGGGCTTGGGCGGCTTCTGAGCTCACTTCCGGTCCGCGATTCTGCATTCCTGTGCGGGTTTGGCACATGTAAGACACATTTAAGCCAACTGTGTCATCAGTGAGCTTTTCGGAATGTGTTGGTTACTTTTTGATTTAAGTAGCTCTATTCGTCCCGTGGTCAATATGCTTGCTTTTGGTAAACTTAGGTAAATCTATGCATTTTTCTGTACTCTGACAGTTAGTTGTCATACCTTTCAGAAGTTGCTTCTGTGCTTTCTGAATTTGTCAGTTTGTCGGTTTGTTCTTTGTACTGCTAGCAGCAGTTATAAAAGGGGCACCCACTCCTATGAATAGACAGTGAAGCATGGTACCTGGAAACATAATACTGTGGGGGAGGAAAAAATAATTTTACTGCTACCCTTCTAAGTTCTTCTCACTACTCTAATAATGAAATCTCCCAAAGAACAGTGTCCAGCCACTCAAGTGTCCTGGCTGACACCCCAAAATTGTGGGGGGAAAATACATTTCCTCCTACTCTTTTTTTTTATGACAGAGACAGAGAGAGACAGAGAGAGGGACAGATAGGGACAGACAGACTGGAAGGGAGAGAGAAGAGAAGCATCAATTCTTTGTTGTAGCACCTTAGTTTCTCTTTGATTGCTTTCTCATATGGGCCTTGACTGGTAGACTACAGCAGACTAACTGACCCTTGCTCAAGCCAGCGACCTTGGGCTCAAGCTGGTGAGCTTTGCTCAAACCAGATGAGCCCATGCTCAAGCCAGTGACCTCGAGGTTTCAAACCTGGGTCCTCCAAGTGCCAGTCCGATACTCTATCCACTGCGCCACCGCCCGGTCAGACTTCTCCTACTCATTTAAGTTCTTCTGGATGGACTAGTTAATTAACATGAGACAGAGTAAAAGGAGAAAATGACCAAATTTATCACGTATGTACATACAGGGGTACCATATGAATACGAAACCAGAGGACAGATCAGGTGCTCAAAGCTTATATGCCATCCAAGGACAATAGGGGGGTTGAGGTTTGAGACTTCAGAGGGCAGGAAGGTAATTCACATGGAGATAAAAGCAAATATTTGATAAGTAAATGTTTGCTGGACCATCCTGATGGAACACAGAGGACTTTGATCAAAAGGGCCTTGCTATGTTCCTCCCTATCACATACTGGTTTCTATTAAACTATAGTTACCTATAATGATATCTCCCTTCCTGAAGCAAGTCCTCTATCTAAATTCTTTTAGGCAGTTAGTAGGAAGGTTAAAGGTTCTTTATGAGCCTTCTGTTTCTTAAAAAATACCAGCTTAAAATAATATCCCCAAAGGCATGTATTGGGGTGGCAGATTCTGATTTCCCTTGAATCTCAGTCACTTGTGAATCTCAGAAATCTCTGCTGTATCGTATTTCCTTTTGTGCCCCAATGTGAGCCTTGGAGATCATTTTATATCGTTCTTTTCTGAAATGTATCATTTA
Source organism: Saccopteryx leptura (assembly GCF_036850995.1). NCBI lineage: Eukaryota > Metazoa > Chordata > Mammalia > Chiroptera > Emballonuridae > Saccopteryx > Saccopteryx leptura. The sequence goes on along the minus strand of NC_089508.1, from coordinate 29,830,867 downwards.
ACTTCTGCATTCAAAAAACTCTTTCTTCTTTTTTTCTTTTTTTCTGTTGGAGGAATCTTATTACGCCTTGTTCTCATTTGGAATGTTGTTGTTGGAACTGGAAACTGAAGAGTCATTTCCATTCAGAGATCATTACTTCTTTCAGTTGGGGAACATCATTACTGAAAAAGTGCCAGAGAAAGATTGATGACAGTCGAAAGGGGGTTGCTGACTTTCTTCTTCTTTTTACAGTGTTATCTTTGCTTAAATGTTTATTAGGTGAACAGAAAATAAGCTCAAGAGGTATTTACCCCTTAATTAATATATATTGTATCCATATTTACAGGAAGGAAAATAGTAGCATCTTTTGTTGACCAAACTTAGGTTTTTTCTCCTTGTACATGCATTTTTTTGTTATTGTTTAAAAAATGGATTCTTCTTTTAATTTTATTTAAATGTAACTATCTTTAGGTTTTTCCCCTTCAATATGGACCCAGGATATTAAATTAAAGTGTTGCCAATGTTAGAAGATTATAGCCATCAAGTTGAAACACAGAATCGATAAAGCCCTTATGAAAAGAGCTACTAAGTCTCTCTCATTGGGATATGACCAATATTCAAGATAGTATGTCATGTTGTATGCACATCAGGCCAAATACAAGAGAAATGCAAGATATTTAAGCTGTAATCATATATATGTAATATCCATTTTATTTTAAAAACTTGAATGTTATGGGTACTTTTAAAGGGAAAAAGCCTATTGAAAAAATTAAAAAAAAAATCAATTCAGTGAATTGATGTTTTTTGTTTCTTGTGGAATGACATCTTATTTATTTTTTAGATAAAGGTATTTGTAGACTTGGCTTGTTTTTGTGCCTCAAAATGAAACGGTGCCTTTGTGGGGGATGGCCCACTGGGCTGAGGGAGCTCATAGACAGTGACTCAGCTCTGTAATTAGGTCCTGCTCTCCGCACCCTTGTTGACTTGAAAGTGCTGGCCATAGACCATTTAGTCTGGGAAAGCAGTACATGAATCATCTAAATTGGCACAAATTATCTGGAATGCTATTAAACGCTTTCTACTCTCTATTCTGATTGAGGGAATTAGAAAGGGAGACTTGTTCTTTGAGTTTAGAGTATTCCAGAGGGTAAATTTATGTCTGTGAAAGCAATGTCTTCCCCAGATAGAACGCAGAGTAGAGGAGCTGACATTTGTAAGCAGTTCTGATTTTGCTGGTCTGTGTTGCAACATTCCTCCCCACTTTATATCCTTTCCTTTGGGAAGAAGGTAGTGTTTCTGCCTCCTAGCTCCAGGGCGACCCCTACCCCCACGGCTCTCAGAAAGGGAAGTCCAGGGGCTGTCTTGCTGCTGAAGCCTCAGCTTAACCCCCACAGCAAGCACATTGGAGGGAGGAGGGAATTCTAGGAGTTCGTATTATATCTATTTTGTTTACTATAACTTGCTCTACTCATCATTATTTCTCAAATTTGGGAGATAATCCCTTTCCCAAAATTTATTGAAACCTTCTTAGGCACCTGGCAATGAAGTGGGTGAAAGTCATTTTCTCTCTTTACTAAATAATAACTTGACTTTCTTTTAATTTGTTTTATAACAAAACTTTAAAATCATTCATTCTGAAGGGGAGGACATATATAAGTCATTTACAAATAAGAGTAAAATAAAGACTGTTCTTAGAAAGTAAACCCTTTTTTGTGTGTCAGAGACAGAGAGAGTCAGAGAGAGGAACAGATAGGAACAGACAGGAAGGGAAAGAGATGAGAAACATCAATTCTTCGTTGCTGCTCCTTAGTTGTTCATTGATTGATTTCTCATATGTACCTTGACGGGGGGGGGGGGGGCTACAGCAGACTGAGTGACCCCTTGCTTGAGCCAGCGACCTGGGCTCAAGCTGGTGAGCCTTGCTCAAACCAGATGAGCCTGTGATCAAGCTGGCGATCTCAGGGCTTGAACCTGGGTCCTCCACATCCCCAGTCCGACACTTTATCCACTACGCCACCGCCTGGTCAGGCGAAAATAAACCTTTTAATGAGTTTTTTTTCTTCTTCTTTTGGGTTTTCTCTGATGGTACATTAAGGGTCCTGCCCAGTACTTACTATTTTACTTTGTCTGCTCTAAAGGGAAAAAGACAGGCAGATTTATTCAATATGTAGCAAAAACACCAGATTTTCAACTTGTAATGTGAGTTGACTTTTTTTTTTTTTTTTTTTAATTTTTTTTTTTTTTTTTTTTTTTTTTCATTTTTCTGAAGCTGGAAACAGGGAGAGACAGTCAGACAGACTCCCGCATGCACCCCACCGGGATCCACCCGGCACGCCCACCAGGGGCGGTGCTCTGCCCCCCAGGGGGCGATGCTCTGCCCATCCTGGGCGTCGCCATATTGCGACCAGAGCCACTCTAGCGCCTGAGGCAGAGGCCACAGAGCCATCCCCAGCGCCCGGGCCATCTTTTGCTCCAATGGAGCCTTGGCTGCGGGAGGGGAAGAGAGAGACAGAGAGGAAAGCGCGGCGGAGGGGTGGAGAAGCAAATGGGCGCTTCTCCTATGTGCCCTGGCCGGGAATCGAACCCGGGTCCTCCGCACGCTAGGCCGACGCTCTACCGCTGAGCCAACCGGCCAGGGCGAGTTGACTTTTTAATATGCGGATAAATTGTTTATTTTCATGTTGGAATATGTGTCAATGGGCATGTCAGAGGAGTGCATCTTTCGATGGGAAGGAGCAGAAAGCCATAGCTTGCAGTGTAATTTTGTGTTTTGCAGGAGTAACTACTGCTTTGTGTCTGTGGGTAGATGTGCACAAGCATGTGAATTAGGTCGTCTTTATCTGTGGCATTGCTGATTGTTAGACATTGCCATGTTCACTTTGAAGTTGTTAAAAATCTGATGTTCCGATTATAAAATTGTTCAGCACATCTGCTGAGTGAAGTTGAAAGATTTTAGAGTGAGTTTCTAAGAAACTGACTGGAAAATCATTTCATAGCAAATAAAATTCCTTATTACATGACTAGTTAAGCACTTTTCTCTGATATAAATCCCGAAGATCTTCAGATGGCTGTGTTTGTAAAGAGTGTCTACCCACTAAGAACTGTGATCCTGTTTGTCAGATAGACTTGTTGCTTAGTGCACAATTAACCTTTTCACTTCATCACTTTGCAAGTAGGAGCCAAAAGATCATGCTTCAGTACCAAATACAAATCTCCCAACCTTATTATCCTTAGTTTGCATATTGTGTAAATAATGGGTTATTAGCCAACACCTAAACAGGGGTGTGTGAAAGGTTTACCTTCAGTGAGACTTTAACAACTCTGGTTTCTAGATTACTTGAGGTAAATTATATATATTTCTTTCATGGCAGTCAGTGTCTTTTGTAAATGTGTGCAGTGATTGTAAGACCTCCGGCCAATCAAGCATTCTGAATTTCTTAATGAGTGTAAAAATATCTAAATGGAGTTTCATGTTTGATTCCATCTTATCCCCTCAGTAGCAGATGCCTTCTAACTTTGTGGAAATGAAATCTTTATTTTCTGAATGAGTGCTAATCTCTGATGAAAGCTTCCCATGCTTATGTGGGTTTTTTTTAATTCTTCTCAATCCAAATAAATAGCATTAGTCTGGTCATTTGGGTTAAGTGCCCTCTTTGTAATCTGAAAAGCTCTGAAAAACTGTGTGAAGATAGACCAGCTGTTTATATTTCTGTCTCAATATTCGGCCCCATCCCTAACATTTGATATCTCCATTGTATTACGTAGTGGCCTCTTTTTAAAGATGGAAACATGAGTATATATCCATTCACTCTGCAAGAGTGCAGAGCTTGTTGGTTGCAAGGATTCAGGCTAAGGTCCAGCATTCATTATTGCTATAATTTGATCCTTTAATAATATTTTGCTGATCTTTTAGAATAACATCCATTCAGTTGTATTTGTTTGAAGCATCAAGAAAATCACAGTTTACACTCTGTCTCCCAGCAAAGTACTTCTATAAAAACAATACATGTGAAAATATAGAAAAGCAGATACTGTAAACATAAACATGAAAATTAAAACCATCTACAGTTTTACCATCCAGAGAGGCTGTTTCTAACGTTCGCTAGCAATGTGTGCTCAGAACACAGCGCATTTCAGTAAAAAAGGGGAAACCATCTCACACTGATTATTAATAAAGGACTGACTGAGGTGATGGCAGTCAGAATCTAAATACTTAGATACTACGTGTTAAAGTTAGTATCTTCTAAATTACAGGTATGTATGTCTGTAGGCTGTGACCATTTCATCACAGGATAAGGAGAGAGCCTCCTTAAAGAGACACTGGACTCTGGCCTCTTCTGGTCAACTTTTGTTTCCAGTGATTTCTTTTTTTTTTTTAAATATTTTTTATTTATTCATTTTAGAGAAGAGGGGTTGGTTAGCTGGAAGCATCAACTCCCATATGTGCCTTGACCAGGCAAGCCCAGGGTTTTTAAACTGGCGACCTCAGTGTTTCCAGGTCGACGCTCCATCCGCTGTGCCACCACAGGTCAGGCTCCAGTGATTTCTAAGGACAGATTTTCATGTGTAGAGGGGTATTTCTCTAACTAGGCACAAGGATTTTGTTTTTAAGTGAAAGAGTCATGTAGAAATAAGCTGCTATATAGGAAGAGTAGAAGAATAATATACTTTTAAAAGAAATGTCTGCTGTTCCCCTGATAGAAAGATAGGAGAGGAAAGGTAAGTGACCAAAGGCTGCACATGGTAATTCTCAAGGGGGTTATTGTAGGACAGAGTCCCTGCTGGATTTCTTTTTTGTAACTATGGTGTATCTGTCCCCAGCCACATTCTAAGATCTCTCATGCTCTCTCTCTCTGCTTCTTCCCACATGCTGGAACAGCCCCGCGTAACCTAACTGCACCATTGCAAAACTTTGGAATTCTGCAGAACTTACGGAATTCTGCCCTAACTCAGATTTCTGATTATCCCACTTCATGCTGCAGTTTACAATTACTTGGTTATTGTCTGGTTGTCAAATCATCATACCACAAAGACTCAACCAAACAGACATCACCCTGGATCTGAAAGTATTTGTCCGTTGTTTTGATAGTTTCTGAGCATTTGTTTGCAGGCTTCCATCTCTGAGGCTCAAAATAACTCGATGTGCTGCAGCCCTCTGAACTTCCAGTGGGCTCTTTTAAGTGTCCGTCTTTAAAAGAGACATTCTCTGGGAGCAGTGATGCACTTCAGCCAGCTGGCCAGTGATGACCCCCACAGTTTCTTGTCCTGAAGCCACTGTGGTGTAAACAGAGCAAATGATGAGAGCTTTGTCTTTTGTCCTCTCTTTCAAGTCAAGAGTGTCAGAGTTGTTTTAAAGGAAGTCTGTATTTTGTGGTATCATTCAGTTTTGGCCCTGTGTTCAGATTTTCGCCTAAAATTCTTTGGGAAACTCCACCTCTGGAATTAAAGTGAGGATTTGTAAAAGAACGTGTTTCAGTAGCTGTTAATATAAGCAAAAGCATGGTGCTGTCTTTGAAGAATCTCTGGCTAGACAGCAGCAGCTTGCTGGATCTCACTTTTGTGACCATAGTCTCTTCCACTGAGAGACTAATTTGGAGTATAGTAGGCAAATGTTGCCAAGTTTTAGATTTATTATATAAGTTTGTATTGTTGTATTGAGTGTTGGAAAACACTCAAACTTTTTTTCATAATATGTTTTTAGTTTTAAGCACCAAATTGAAATTTTAGTTTTTAAATGGTTAAAAAAAGCAAATTTTAATTTGTTCATAAAATTTTGTCATTACTAATAATAATCCTAACTTTCCTATTTTACTAATGGTTGCTTCATGGGACATTTAGATGTCATGTAACCATGTTCAGTAGTTCTTAACTGTTGTGTTTTTATCCACTGTTGGGTTGTATATTAGTTGCTTTTCTTGTATAGTAAGTACTCAGATTTATTGCAGAGAACTATTCTCAGTCAGAAATAAAGAACCCTCTCTAGCCTGACCAGGCGGTGGCGCAGTGGATAGAGCATCGGCCTGGGATACTGAGGATCCAGGTTCGAAACCCCAAGGTTGCCTGCTGAGTGTGGGCTCATCCGGCTTGAGTGCAGGGTTGCAAGCTTGAGTGTGGGATCATAGACATGACCCCATGGTCTCTGGCTTGAGCTCATAGGTTTCTGGCTTGAAACCCAAGTTTATTGGCCTTGAGAAAGGGGTCACAGGCTCAGATAGAGCCCCCTGGTCAAGGCACATATGAGAAAGCAATCAATGAGCAACTTAGGTGCTGCACTATGAGTTGATGCTTTTCATCTCTTTCCCTTCCTGTCTGTCTCTCTTGCTAAAAAAATAAAAAAGAGAAGAAGAGAACTCTCTCTGTTTATTTGCTACCCAGATTCTTAACAAATTACTAAACTCTTCATCAGTGGGTTACTGATTCTGTGAAGTTTACTACTCAGATGCAAAGACAGGCGGATTTTTACATTTTAGATAAGAATCCATTATAATCTCTTTTTGAAAAGGATTTGGATAAGTCATTTTCAATTGGTCTCCCAATTCTCATTATTGTTCCTTGAAAGTGAGTTACTGTTTTCCCTGTCTGTCTCCATTTTCTTCTCCTTTTCTGGTAACAGAGGGAAAGGAAGAGGGAGAGGGAGAGAGATGTTTGACTTTGTTCTCAGTGGTGGATGGGAATACAATTAAGTTCAGGGAAAGAATGAAGAGGTGTACCTTAGCTGGGAAGAAAATTAGAGAGAAAAGAGATTGAGAAATTTGTGGTCTAAGAGGTTAAAACACCAAAGAGAAATTTCTAATTCTGTCATTAGCCCTTTAACTGTTTTATTGTTGAACTGAGTCATACCAGGTAGCTACCATTTTGTGAACAAGGTTTGAGGACAGCTCTGAGCAATACATGTACCTAAATTTTCAGTTTTCTTTCCATAGTAGATGCTCAGTTAATAGAAATTTGAGCTTGGGGCCAGATAGTAAGAAGCTAGTACAATTCCTTTTCATGTGGAAGGGGCAAACCCAGACAGCTGAACAAACTGGTCCAGCAATATAGCCAGATAATAAATCGCAAGGTCTTATTTTCCCTAACCAAGAACACTTAGGAGCAAATGGTTCCAGGTTCCAGACCATGCGGCAGGGCACACCCATCTCAGTCTTAGTGCCTCTTCAGTGACATATGTTGAAGGTGAAACTGACCAGAGAATGACCCTGACCCCTCTATACACTCATTTTGATGAATCAGCTTATTGAAGGACGCACCTGGAGAGCTGATGAATATTCTATTGGATCCTCCTGGAGACCTCTCCTAAAATTCCTGTCTTTGGAAAACAGATAAAAATCTTCAGTATAAAGGAAGCCCCTTCCTCCTTTCATGGGTTTGAACTTTTGCTCTCTTTTTTCTAAACTCTAAGGTTTTCCACAAGACTTGCAACCAGGGGAGCAGCAGGCAGTGGCGGCTCATCCTGGACCTGTCTCTGAGGCCCCTGTCTCTGAGGCCCCTGTCTCTGAGGCCCCGTCTCTGAGGCCCCTGTCTCTGAGGCCCCGTCTCTGACTTTCCAGTGCTAAAAGCAGCCCCGCCTTGGCTCACTTCTGTCACTGTAACTTTTACTTCTCAGTGAGTCCATGCAGCCCCACATGGCTCACTTCTTTCCTATAATACTTCTGGAGAGCCAAAGCAGCCCTGCCTAGGCTCTCTCCTATTGTTTCTTCTATCCTAAGCCCTTCTTAGTTTCACTGTCTTCAGCTTTAATAAGCGTACCCTCAAAATCACCTGGATTCATGTTGTGAAATCTTTCCAGCATGAAGTCAGGAGCCCTCACACTACAGGCCAGCCCAAGGCAGACCCCCTCCAGGCCAGTCCTTTTCCTGTGAGAGACTGACTTCCTGACTTGTTAACTTCAGGAAAAGGAAAATAGACTCATTCTTTCCTTAAAATAGCTCTGGTGATTTTCTTTCAGATGAATCCCTCCTTTGTTAATTCTGTGAGGAGTCTATGAAATAAATTGAATACTTTTTTAAAAAATTGAATCTTTTCTCCTATTATTATATACATATACTGGGATGTTTTTCTCTAGAGAAATAAGAAGTATGAGTTCTTTTCTCTTTGTTTCAAAATAAGAGGGTACACTGTTGGCTAGTTCCTAGAGAGGTGATTTCCAATCATTCTTATACTCAGTGTTTGTAGCACATCAGTCTTCCATAAATTGGTTGAAATAAAATTTTGTCCTGAAATTTTGCCATTCTTTGAGATTCTTGGAGCCCCCCAGAGTGATATGAAACCACAGCTCACATCAACACTGCCTCAGGGATAATCCTTTCACGTGGGATGTGGGCTGTCATCCCTTGTAAGGAGGCAGTTCATCTGTTTTGTCTGGCAGAATGGGATCTATCTGGACCCTTGAGCATTCATTTCTCTTCTGCCTCCTCTAGTTTGCTACTTCACATCTATCTGTCCTGGTTACCAGGTCTCTAAACCTCATTGTCAGGTTCACTTTCTTCCTATTGTTAGAAAACAGAGGCACGGTTGTGGTGCTTTTCGGAGTTTGTATCTGTAAAACAAAACAGAAAGAACAATGAAAGAAAAACAAAGTCAGGTTTCTTAAGTAGTTGCATTCTTTCTTTTTCAAACCCGCTTTTATTGGCTGCGTTTGCTGAATGTAGGGCACTACTAACTGTAGTCCTGGGGCGTTGCTTTCAAATCTGGGAGACAACATGGTCTACAAAATAGCTTCTAGTTATTGTTTCTCAGCAAAAGAGAAGATGCAATTCTTTTGATCTTGTTAGATATTTTTCCTCCAACGACAGAGGGGCTATTCTGTTTATTCTGTGCCCTTTATAAGGCCACGTGGGTCTGTTTGGTGCCAGGGTGCTCCTGCAGTCCTGGCTGCGCTTGGCACATTTTCCCAAATGAGATAATGAACACAAAAATGCTCTCTAGTAAACTGTCAAGTGTCATAAATGGGAGAGGGTATTGTTGTTACTACTATGCTCTGCTTGAGTGGCTTACTGTAAATATTCTCTGCTTAGTTCATGACCTCCACTGAGAACCAGCTGCTTTTTGACAATCCTGTTTCCAGGGAAGAGCTATTTTTTTATTAGGCTATTTTTACCTGCTTGGACGTTTTTCAAAAGAAAACATTTTGTACATGAAACGAATGTAGCTTATATTGCATTAAAATGAGTTGGTATTTCATAACGCAGCCAGAGGAGTCATTGCCCTTTATGTACAGGAGCGAGTTTCTGTCAGCAATGACCATGAAGTTCCCTGTCGCCTGGAAAAGAACTGGCTTCTGTAATTCCTGTTTCAGAGTCTCAGTCTCGCTTCTCATTCCGCGAGAGCACTGCTTCCCTGAGAGCTAGACCTGTTGCCTTGGTTAAGCTTCTGTGTAGAATACTGCCTTCTTAGTGATTTAACTCTTCGCCCTCAGGCTTTTCAATTTGTACAAATGGATGTGAGAGGCTACTCTCACTGAGCGTTGTTTGCCCTGGACTATAGACAGTACAACTTGCAAGAATAATTAGGAGTGGGGAAAGACATTGCCTTCGCCGCGCTCCCAGAGGAATTAGAAAGCGGGACTGTGATTTAAGCCCCAAGCCCCTGTGGGTAAAGAGATGCTGCTTCTGCTGCAGATACTATCCGAGTGGTGCCTCGTCCTGTGGGACGATGCCATGTCACCTTTGGGAGCGGGCCCCAAACTGCTCCTGCACTGACCGCAACACCGCATCACACGTGCCTTTTGCATTTCTTACCGAACCTGTGCTGCTGTGGAAGGGGAGCTCTGAAGGTACGGCCTCGTGGAGATTTGCTAGTCCTTGGAGCTGTCCAGTAGTTTTCTAACACTAATCGGCGCCGTCAGCAGTGTGTCCTGCTCAGGGGAGAGCTGGGCCGATGACTGCATGTTTCATAAGACTGCCTGACTAGAGGGACGTTTCCCAGCTCACGTCTGTTCTCTCCTTTCCAGGATATGTTGAAATCAAATTCTGTGAAAGACTGTAATCAAGGTGACTCATAGTGTTTGTTTTAAGGAATTTTTCTGTTTTGTAAAGGGTAGTATTGTTGTACCTAGGGCTAATGCAAAAGTTATCAGTTATCTTCCAAGAGATGTCTTTGCTGAATAAGAAAAAGGAGGATGCAAGATTCTTCTAAGAGAAAGAGAGAGCAAGTATTTGAGATTTTGTTCCCTGGCACATGTCCTCAGTTTGGCTCAAAGAAACTCTTATTTAAAAGAAAAAAAAGAAAAAGAAGGATACAGGAGCAATGGAAACAGCTCAACCCCAATGAAAACATTTTAGGCCCTGGCCGGTTGGCTCAGCGGTAGAGCTTTGGCCTGGCATGCGGGGGGACCCAGGTTCGATTCCTGGCCAGGGCACATAGGAGAAGTGCCCATTTGCTTCTCCACCCCGCCCCCCTCCTTCCTCTCTGTCTCTCTCTTCCCCTCCCACAGCCAAGGCTCCATTGGAGCAAAGATGGCCCGGGTGCTGGGGATGGCTCCTTGGCCTCTGCCCCAGGCGCTAGAGTGGCTCTGGTCGCAACAGAGCGACGCCCCGGAGGGGCAGAGCATCGCCCCTGGTGGGCGTGCCAGGTGGATTCCGGTGGGGCACATGCGGGAGTCTGTCTGACTGTCTCTCCCCGTTTCCAGCTTCAGAAAAAAAAAAAAAAAAAAGAGAACATTTTAATTCTTGGAATAGAATTCTTCAGAAGAGAGACTTAAACTTATCAGTTATTTAGGCATCTCAAGTTCTTTGGTCATGTCGTTCTCAAAGAGGACTCAAAAGCACAGAGAAAAGGAAAAGGAAGTTGTAGCTTCCACAGCACCCAGACCTGTTCACATTACATGGAAGATAATTTGTTATCCCTACCTCTAGTGAGTATACTCCATCTGAGATGAATTAGCTCCTTTGTTGGACCGTTTATTAAACATTAACTTCCACCTGTTGATGAGTAAATTAACTTAGAGAGCATGTTCCGTATTTAGAATGTTTGGCTAATCTAAGGATTCTCATGTTTATTAATCTGTGACATCTCCATTCTAAGAATAAGTAAATAAAGGCCCAAATGCATAGTCGTTTGTTCAAAGTAGCAAAACAGGTCATTTAAAGAGCAGGAAACAGATGGGCCCTTGCATACTCTCTGTAATCCATGTTGAGCCAATGCCTAACTGTTCGGTCAAGAGAGAGGAGGGAGCCAAAGACAGTTTTCTGGCAAGCTCAGGGGGGTCCAACCTGCGAGAAAATAAACCTACTTCCATTACCCAAGTACCTTCATTTCCTCTGTTTTCTATCTTACTCCGTGCTTTATGACACCCTGCTCCTTTCCACAGTTACCCTCTTCATGCTGTCTACCCTGTGCTCTCTCACCTCTCTAGGTTAGTCCTGTAGTTATGCCATTCCATTCTCTCCTCCCGTCATCTCTCATGCCTTTTCTTTGCCTGTGGATATCGTCAGCTCCCTTTCTCTGTCCAGCACAACCCCCCCCACCCCCCACCCCTATATACCTCTCATTTTCGTTCTTGTTTCTAATATGGGGAAATCAAAGTGTGGAGGAGGGGGAAGGATTACATTTTCACTCTTTTATATCTTTATTTTTTTTTGTCTCAGAGTTTGTTTGTTTTTTGAGATATAATGTATGTGCAAAATAAATGCATAGATCTTAAGTATTAAGATTTATAGAGCCCTGGCCGGTTGGCTCAGCGGTAGAGCGTCGGCCTAGCGTGCGGAGGACCCGGGTTCGATTCCCGGCCAGGGCACATAGGAGAAGCGCCCATTTGCTTCTCCACCCCTCCGCCGCGCTTTCCTCTCTGTCTCTCTCTTCCCCTCCCGCAGCCAAGGCTCCATTGGAGCAAAGATGGCCCGGGCGCTGGGGATGGCTCTGTGGCCTCTGCCTCAGGCGCTAGAGTGGCTCTGGTCGCAATATGGCGACGCCCAGGATGGGCAGAGCATCGCCCCCTGGTGGGCAGAGCGTCGCCCCATGGTGGGCGTGCTGTGTGGATCCCGGTCGGGCGCATGCGGGAGTCTGTCTGACTGTCTCTCCCTGTTTCCAGCTTCAGAAAAATGGGGAAAAAAAAAAAAAAAAAAAAAAAAAAGATTTATGTTGCTAGTTATTGGCTGTTATGAATAAGGCGGCTATATGCAGTATCATAAAGTCATATTTTGGATATATATTTTCATTTCTCTTGGATAAATACTCAATCCTTGGAATAGAATTGTTGGACCTTAGAGTAAATGTATGTTTTGCTATATCAGAAACTACCAAGCTGTTTTTCTGGAGTGCTTGTGCCATTATACCCATGTCAGCAATTTATGAGGTTCTAGTTGCTTCACATTCTTACTAGTGTTTGGTATTATCAGGGTTTTATGTTTTCTTGTTTTTGTTTGTTTGTTTGTTTGTTTTACAGAGAGAGAGTGAGTCAGAGAGAGGGATAGACAGGGACAGACAGACATGAACGGAGAGAAATGAGAAGCATCAATCATTAGTTTTTCATTGCGTGTTACAACACCTTAGTTGTTCATTGATTGCTTTCTCATATGTGCCTTGACCGCGGGCCTTCAACAGACCAAGTAACCCCTTGCTGGGGCCAGCGACCTTGGGTCCAAGCTGGTGGGCTTTTGCTCAAACCAGATGAGCGCACTCTCAAGCTGGTGACCATGGGGTCTCGAACCTGGGTCCTCTGCATCCCAGTCCGATGCTCTATCCACTGCGCCACCACCTGGTCAGGTTGTTTTCTTGTTTTTTTTAACTTTCGCCATTCTGGTGGGGTGTGAAACAGTAACTCATTGTGATTTTAATTTGCTTTTCCCTGATGGCTAATGATTTTGGGCATCGTTTTGTGTGTTTATTGGCCATTCATATATCTTTCTTTGCACAGTGTCTTTTTCAAGTCTTGACCCCTTTTCTAAATTATTATTGAATTATCCTTTTGTTGTTGATTTATAAGATTTTGAATACATATATTAAAAATATATATTATATTTAAATAATAAATATACACAGTGGTATCTCTTGATGAGCAGAAATTTAATTTTAATTTTAAGTCTAAATTATCATCTTTTTATGCTTAGTGCTTTCTTGTGTATTTTTTACGAAGAGTTTGCCTATGCATTATTGTAAATGCATTTTCCTATATTTAGTTAAAGATGCTTTAGGCTTTTATCCTTTACACTTAGATTAATAACGTCTTTTTTTTTGTATATGAAATGAAATAACTGTTGAGGGATCTTTTTTTCTTATGTATATCTAGTACCATGTGTTAAAACAGCTTTTCCAGTTGCTCTGAGTTGATATTGTGGTTGAAAACCAATTGACTATATATGGTTGTAAGTCTGTTCCTACTCTCATCTGTTCACAGGTCTCTATTCTTGTGCCAATTGCACACTGTCTTGAGTGCTGTAGTTTCTAAGTTTTTAAATCAAATAATTAAGTCCTCCAACTTTGTTGTTTTTTTATGATTGTTTTGAGGATTATAGATCTTTTGCATTTTCATATGAGTTTTAGAGTCAACTTGTCTTTTTTTTTTTCTTAAGAGGCTGCTAGATTTTGACTGGGATTTCATCAAACCTATTTTTCAATTTTGGAGAATAGATAGATATTTTGGTAATACTGAGTCTTCTCACTTAATTTCAGAACTATTAACTCTTCACTTAATTTCAGCAGCATTTTATAGTTTTTAATACAGATGTTTTCCACATCTTTCACTAGAGATACTAGATTTTTTTATGATTCTGTAAATAATACTGTTATAAAATTTCATTTTCAGTTGTTTACTTACTAGTATAGAAACTTACAATTGATTATCTCCCTTTTTAATTTAAATTTTTCCTTTGATTTGGGGTGGGGGGAGATAGATAGGGAAAGAGAGAGAGAGAGAAACGTCAACTTGTGGTTTCACTTAGTTTCATTTAGTTGTGTACTCAGTGATAGCTTCTCGTATGTGCCCTGACCAGGGTCAAACCTGCAACTTCTGACACATCCGGACAACACTTTATCTACTGAGCCACCTGGCCAGGGCTAATTGATTTTTATATCTTGACCTCCAAAACTCCTAAATCATTCAGTAGATCTTATATTGTGTGTGTGTGTGTGTGTGTGTGTGTGTGTGTGTGTGTGTGTGTTACAGGGTTATTGACATAATAATAATAATAGATACCTGTGTATAATGACAAAATTACTTCTTCCCTTCCCATAATTATACCTTTTAAAATTTCTTTTCTTGGCTTTACTGAACCAGCTAGAACTTGAAGTAGAAGGCTAACTAGAAGTGGTGAGAATGGAATCCTTACTTTGTTCCTGATCATAGGGGAAAAGTATTGTTTCCTTGTTAAGTTTATACCTTAATGTTTTATACTGTGGCTTCTGCTCTTAGAGCCCTATAATTCTTTGATCTTCTAATTTGTAAGCATTTCTCATTCTACATATTCCTGGGCTTTTCCTTGCTTGTGACATTACTGCATTATCCTCATTCTTTTCTTTGTTTTCTGCTTCATTTTCCAAGAAATTACTTTCCCACCTTCTTTTTGTTTGTAACTTCATGAAAATAGCTGCTTGTCTTTTACTGGCTTTCCTTTTTATTATTCATTTATTCTTATATAAAATATGTGTTGAGCAGATACACTCTGACAGCCTGCTGGTGTCTGGGCTATACAGGTCGATGAGACCCCCAAAGAGCTCGCCAGACTGCGTGGGAAGTGCTTTGAAAGAATGGGTGGTTCCTTGGGCTTCCCTGGACGGGATGGACACTTCACCTGGCCTGGTGGTCAGAGAGACGGCCTTCTGGGGGCTGTGATAGTACTGTACTGCCTCTTTCCTCTTCCAGTGCAGCTGCCCAGCGTTAGGGATTGGCTCTCCTTGGTTCCTCTGCATGTGATCACACCTATTCTCACTTGTCTCCATGCCAGCTCCAATTTCCAAATCCAGCCCAAGCGTAATTGTCAGAATTATACTGTGGTGCTCATTGCTTTGTGCCCTATGCAGCTTTTTTTGTAGTTGTTTTTTTTTTTGGTATTTTTCCGAAGCTGGAAACGGGGAGAGACAGTCAGACAGACTCCCGCATGCGCCCGACTGGGATCCACCCGGCACGCCCACCAGGGGGCGACGCTCTGCCCACCAGGGGGTGATGCTCTGCCCCTCTGGGGCGTCGCTCTGTCGCGACCAGAGCCACTTCTAGCGCCTGGGGCAGAGGCCAAGGAGCCAACCCCAGCGCTCAGGCCATCTTTGCTCCAATGGAGCCTCGGCTGCAGATGGGCGCTTCTCCTGTGTGCCCTGGCGGGGAATCGAACCCGGGACCCCTGCACTCCAGGCCGATGCTCTACCACTGAGCCAACCGGCCAGGGCCTGTGCCCTATGCAGTTTTTATGGAAAGAGCTCCCCTAATAGCTCTTTAGCATACTATGGTAGTAACTTATCTTTTATCCTTAGAGACTTTGTAGAAATTTATTTATATCAGAAACTCAAAAAATGTTTTTGAATAAGTGAACTCATTGAACTCTTTTTTGTTCATATCTAACTTTTATTTTGTTACAAAATGGAATGTTTATTATGAAAATAATTTTGAAGGATGACTTTTTGTTGAACTGTCCCTGTGGAGGGCCGCTTTCCCTCCCAGCGGCTGGCAGCGAGATGGCTCGGCTTGTTATGTAGACAGAGCTGACTCCGTCTGTCCTCTGCCAGCCAGTGTTCCTGAGCTACCTTACCTCTTCATGATTCCGACCCAGGGTTTTTCATTCCATTTCTTCACCCAAACGATCTATGTTTCTCTGTCTTTGTTCATCAGAGTGCTCCTTATTCTTGTAAAACTATAACGACATCACAGAACGTATTTTTAAAAGGAGGTACAAACTAACGATTAATGTATTTTCAAATCCTTAATTATAAAGCCATAAATAGTATTTTAATGCTAATGGAATAAATGTAGGTAGCATTGTTTAGTGATTTCACTGTGATAAAGATGGAAACAATTCAACATTTAAAAAATAGTACAAGTTGGGTTATATATTTCTTGTTTCAGGTAAATTTGTGCTACTTAGCATCCATGAAATGTGTCTGTATAGCCTTACTGCGCTTAAGCATGATGTCAGAGGCCTATAAATCCAGCTGTGAAGTGAAAGGTCTGCTATCAGCATTTAATTTTCTGAATTTCTATTATTATAAAATTTAAATTATTTAGAAATATAAAAAAGTTATCTTTTATCACTGATGGATTTTTAAATTTATATCCTTACATAGAGGAATGTGGCAATTATAGGAAGTATTTATATACCAAATAAAATCCATTTATATGAGTATGTTTTATGATTATGTCTTTAAATGCTGAAAAAATGCTGTTACCAACATTCAGTCAACAGGAGAATCAGTGTTTTAAGTATAATTTGCACTAGGATGTTTACATTTCTAATTATTCTTACATTGGGGCTCAAGGCAGGCTGCCCCAAAGTATGCAGCAATGGCATATTGATTATTTTGAATTAAAATTATTTGAAAAACAGTCAATATAAGAAGGACATGCTTCCCTCTGTCCCCCTGAAAGCAGGAAGTAAATCTCCCATATGTTAGGTACCTTTCTTACTTACACCAGGAAGTAAGACATCCTTATCACCAAACATAGAGAATTTAGGGCCAAACAGCCTGTATACACAAACTTTGTTACTTCTTTTCTCATTTACTACCTGTTGGGCAGATAAAATGTATTATGCTCACTTTGTTAAAGATGGAGGCTGTCGCCCAGGTGATATTAATGTGTGTTGAGAATCCTTGTAGCCTGGGGCTTGGTTTTGGGATTAAGCCTTTCCCACCCTTTTTGATGTGGGGTGGTACAATCCAATCATGCCTTGGAGAAGTGACTTTGTATTGGAGACTTCCCTATTTTGTATATTGGATTAGAGGTTGTGAAGCTACAATATAAAATGGGGGCGGAACGAGGGTTTGGGCTCTTGGTTCCTGAGATTATCATTAGAAGAGAGCAGAGGAGAGCAGAGAAAGGCCATGTGGAGGAGGCCAGGAGAAGCAGCCAAGATGGTGGAGTGCTGAGTGAGATGCCAGTTTGTGTAGAGTTTGTATTTGGCATAAGGAAGGAGATGGGTGTAAAGCCAGAAGCCACGGCCAGGGCCACTATCACAGCCGCCCAGCCCATGCAGGTTCGCATTGGATTCGGACAGTCGGTAAAGAAACAAAGGAGCCACAAACTGGTGGGCCATAGTCTTTAATTCTAGCTTGCACCCGGCGGGCAAGTAAAAATATACACAGGGCTCCAAAACCCAGTCACATTCAGTGCTCACAAAGCCACTGACTTATCCGAGTTTCCTAGAATCAAAGGTTTCTAGCTCACCAGACTTATTCTCCTCAGTTCCCCATCTCCTTCCTTATCCCAAATACAAACTCTACACAAACTGGCATCTCACTCAGCACTCCACCATCTTGGCTGCTTCTCCTGGCCTCCTCCACGTGGCCTTTCTCTGCTCTCCTATGCTCTCTCTTCTAATGATAATCTTAGGAACCAAGAGGGCAAGCTCCCGTTTTGCCCCCACTTTATACTGTAGCTTCACAACCTCTAATCCAATATACAAAGTAGGGAAGTCTCTAATACAAAGTCACTTTTCTGAGGCATGATTGGATTGTACCACCCCACATCAAAAAGGGTGGGAAAGGCTTAATCCCAAAACCAAGCCCCAGGCTACAAGGATTCTGCCTGCCTTTAGCCCACCCCAACACTCATTAATATCACCTGGGCGTCGGCCTCCTTAACAAAGTGAGCATAATACATTTTATCTGTCCAACAATGGGGAACAGAGGTGAATAAGTCTGGTGAGCTAGAAACCTTTGATTCTAGGAAACTCGGATAAGTCAGTGGCTTTGTGAGCACTGAATGTGACTGGGTTTTGGAGCCCAGTGTGTATTTTTACTTGCCTGCCAGGTGCAAGCTAGAATTAAAGACTATGGCCCACCAGTTTGTGGCTCCGTTGTTTCTTTACCAACTGTCTGAATCCAATGCGAACCTGCATGGGCCGGGTGGCTCTGATGGTGGCCCCGGCCGTGCCTCCTGGCTTTACACTACCCTAGCCCCAAAGTCTGCTTTGATTCCTCATTAGTTATGCTCTCAAGCCTATGTTTCTTTGACCTGTCTGGTTTGTTTTTTTTTACAAATTTATTGTTTCTTTGTCTAAGAAAGTATAAAATCTGATTGCTTTGGTTATTTCCTTAGGCCCTATAACTATGGGACCTCTGTATGTACAAATTAAAAACCTTTTTCTTCCGTTAATCTGTCTTGTGTCAATATAATTATTAGATCAGCCAAAAACACCAAGAAGGGTGTGTGTATGTGTGTGTGTGTGGAGGGGTTTCCCTCCCTGATACTTAATTAAAAAGAAAGTAAATTTGGTAGTCAGTATGAAAGTGATAAGAAAGGCATGATTATATAATGAACTTTTACTTAAATTATTTGACCATTAGTAGTTAGTTGAGCCTTGCCCTTCAGAGGTTATTATTATTGTTTTTATTTTTTATTTTTATTTTTTTTCTTTTACAGGGCAGAAAGAGAGTCAGAGAGAGGGCTAGATAGGGACAAACAGACAGGAACGGAGAGAGATGAGAAGCATCAATCATCAGTTTTTTGTTGCGACACCTTAGTTGTTCATTGATTGCTTTCTCATATGTGCCTTGACCGCAGGCCTTCAGCAGACCAAGTAACCCCTTGCTTGAGCCAGTGACCTTGGGTCCAAGCTGGTGAGCTTTTTGCTCAAGCTAGATGAGCCCGTGCTCAAGCTGGCGACCTCGGGGTCTCGAACCTGGGTCCTCTGCATCCCAGTCCGACGCTCTATCCATTGCGCCACTGCCTGGTCAGAATATTGTTTTTATTTTTAAACTAAAGTCTGCACTTTTGTTTCTTTTTTTTTCTTACATAGGATTAAAAATGTTTCACCTTCATTAAACTTAACGAGAGTTCAAATTGATTGATTCAGCATATGAGTGTTTTTAAGTGCTAGACAAAGCCTTCGGAAGTCCTTTTGAAGGGTGACCACAGTAGCTCCCTTGGCCTTATGGAGGGTCTACTCATTAGTAGATTGGGACTTATTAGGTATAATTTATTCCCATTAATTACTTCTTTCTGATATTCTACCTTTTCAATGATTATTTTTTAGACTGTCTTATTTGGTGAGAGATTTTTTTTTTTTTACTGCCCCGAGTCTCTTTGTCCCTCAGCAGGATGCTAGCCTTCCCTGGGGAAGAACTGTCCCATAGAGGAACAAGTAGAAATGTCCATTCCAGGCACTGGGACCCCTTTTGATTATTTCTGATGTTATAGCTATTCTCTATATCCACATAGATTGTCCAGGCAGAGTAAGATTGGGCAAGGTCAGTGGCAAACATTCGGTATTTTCAGTCACAAGTTAACCAGTTGGGAGATTTTTTAGTTACTTTGAACTAGGTCACCAGACACATTGTATTAATCCCATAGTTTAAATGAGCCATCTGTTGAGTCCCTCTGGTAATTGTTCCTTTTTTGAGTACCGATGTGCCCAAGTTAAGTTGCGGCCAAGGATGCTAGGAGTCTTTCCAAAGGTACTAATGCCCTGAACTGTGGGTTCCTCTCAACTGAAACTTGCCCTTGGAGAGCTTTTATTGTCCACTTACTTCCCTCTGTGTTCCTTTCTCTCAATGGTGAGATTGTGATTGTGGAATTTGAGGGTCATGCTTGTTGAAGATAATTAGAAAAGGGGGGGAATGGGATTGAGAGTAAGAAAAAGAGGCCAAACAATAGTGGGATTTATTTGCAGTGAAGCTTTGGGAAAAGAAGGACGGGATGGACTATAAATCTGTTCAGTACATTTGGGCTCTTCTGTGACTCCTAGGGGAGGAGCTCAGTAACTTAAGTCTCTCAGAGCATATGAAACGTGAATTTTACTTTGTATTTCTGATTTTCTGGGGTGGTCTGGGAAATAAGAATCAAAAACATCAAGTCTTCAGTCTGAAAGGCAATGGCCTCTTTATGTATATTATATGTGAAAAAGAGAAATACCACCTCTGTTCTGAACCCATTTCCCTCTCTCTTGGGGTGATGTCTTCTTGTTCTGTGAGTTAAAATGTCATCTGTATACTTCTGTGATTCCTGGTTCTGTATCTCCAGCTCAGACTTGTATTTCTAAGTACCTCTCTTGTATCTCCAGAATGATGTCTGATAGACATGGTCAACACAGAACCCTTGATTCAAATTTTCCTGATTTCCCAGGACTTTCTCGGTTTTGACACTGAAAAGTCCCACATTCTAGGAAAGCACTCAGTTCAGATGAGCCAGAATGCTTGGTATCTTATTTATAGTTTTTAAAATCACTTCTTTCTGACTCTGAATTCCTCAGGACCATTTGCTCATTTGCTCCAGGTAAATATTCAGGAGTTCTCCTGATTCATCTTTTTCTAAATCCACCGTTATGTCATGTTTCTTAACCACAGCTAGTCCAGCTATCCACCTTGTTGTGTCTATGTTCAAAAATACTGAACTCGCCTCTCTTCTCCATCTCTGCTGATTTCACCTTAATGCAAGCTGTTTGCATCTCGGGCTGGGTCCTGTCATGAGTTGAGGCCATGGAGCCCTGCAGCTGCTTAACGCTGCTCTTACCAAGGCCTCCAAGCTTCCTTGCAGTCTGCTGCCAGCTGTCTTTTCTACTCCGTGTCACCCCACCCACCCCTCCAATCACATTGGCTCTCCTTGCCTTGGACATCCTGAGATGGCTCAGATTATAGGTTTTTCTCCTTGTTCTTTCATCCTCTTGGAAAGACCTTTCTTTGTATAGGTGATTCATCTTGACACTCAGATCCTCTTATCTTAAATGACTACTTCACAGACAGGCCTTCTCTGACCATCCTATTAGCAAGAATAGTCAACCAGCCATCTTGACCATATTTCTTTTTAATTTTAATGTTCTGGATGGCACTTTCTAATACTTGACCTTTCCATTATTTATTTACTTGCTTGTTCTTGCTCTCCCCTACTAAAATTAAGTTATTCAAGAAGGACAAGGATTTTTCTGCTGTGTTCACCACCCTGTTACCCTGGCTTTAGAAGAGGTCACAGAATAGGTGCTCAGAAAATATTATTAATTAAAGTAAAAAAATAAACTTAATCATCCAAGCCATCTAATTCATACTGTGAGGGAAAGAAGATTTCTTTGAAAGGTTTTTAGTAAGCAAGGATCAATAAGTAGAAATTAACTGTCTGATATCTGTTGCTACTACTATGATATAAATGTATAGTAGCATAATACATTGTCATACTTTGTTAGCTAAAATGTTTTGAAAAACCTTTTCAGGTTTATTCACAAATGAATTTTCCTATACCTTATATTTCTTTTAAGTTGATAAGTTAGTCACTGATGAATTCTTTTCCTATTATAGTTTTCAGGACTGTACCTGTGAGTGAGGGTGAAACCCTCACATATATCAGCCTGTAGGGAGTGCAGAGAGCCCGGGAGCCTTCCTCACTTGCTTTGACCTAAACTACTGTGGTTTGGACCTTGGGTTTCAAATAATTGTTTGCATTTCAGTGTTAAAGATACTTTGAAACTAGATCTCAGCCTCAGATCTCTGGCATTTGGGGCCAGATAATTCTTTGCTATGGAGGCTGTTTCACTGTAGAAGGTTTTGCAGTATCTGTGGCATCTATTCCCTAGATGCCAGTAGCACCCCTCCCCCTAACCCCCCAAGTTGTGACAACCACAAATGTCTCCAGATACTGTGAAATGTCCCTTTGGGGGGTCAAAATGGAAACACATTGTTCTAAACAATAATCACGGTTTTTTCCCCTATGCTCTTTACATTGGTAAATTACTAATTTAAAAAATCAAGTAGAGGCTGTTTTGGGGCAGGGAGAGGGAATGTAGCAGATTTTTAAAAAGCTATTATAAAAGAAGATTGTTCATTTTACATGATTACTAAATTATAAGAATCTGTTTTCAGAGTATGCCTCTGGAATGCCACGGCAAGCTTTGTGTTTAAAATCCTAAAATACCCTGAGGGAATCTGTTCTTGCAATGTTTCTATATTTTTTGCCTGCTCCCATCACCATGGAGCTAAATGCTCTGGGAAACACGTGAGGTTAAAAACAGTGATGGCAGAAGAGGACGAAGTGTTTTCTGCTTCTGCTTTTTTCTCTTCACTCCTTCCTCACCCTTCAGTCAACTGAGTTGGGTATTTAATGTGAATGTTTTAAAATTGGGCACCAAGGCTTGGAAAGATTGTTTTTCAGAGCAGTTTCACCCCACTCCCACACTGGAATATGTTAAGCATAATTTGAGCAGAACTATGAATTGATATTCAAAGATAAGGGAACGTGTCCCAGAACTATGTAGAGAGTGAGCCTTCTTCCACAGTCTGTACCCATTTTAAAGATTTATGTGCATCAAAGGTCATACTAAATTGCTTAGGAGTCCTCTACATCTTACAGAATTTTTTTGATAGAGAAAACAAATATCAAAATATCTGTATGCTAGTTTTTAGTGTTAGGGCTGATTGATAGTTTGAACAAATGACATTCTTATCAGCTTTTTTTTTTTTAAGAGTTAATTTATTGATTTTCCCAGGTGTATGGGGAATGAGAAGTAGTTGCTTCACTCTAGCTGTTCATTGGTTACTTGTTTGTGCCGTGACCAGGCAACCTCAGGGTTTCAAACCAGCGACCGACCTCAGCATTTCAGGTCTGCGTTCTACCCACTGCGCCACCACAGGCCAGGCTTCAGCTTTCTTAAACTGAGACCTTGACACAGTATTGTGTGTGAAGTACTAGGTCATCACAAAGAGTCTATTGAGGAGTTTGAGTTTCTCATTTCAGTTAGTAATGGAGATGTTGGAGATTGTTAGATGCATCATTCTTGAACCAATGACTTAATTGCCATAGAAAATTCAAAAGGTGGCTCTGGTTGTCCTTTGTATTTTTTAAGTTGAGGATTTTATTTGAAATTCATATTCTCACCCATGTATGGTTTTAAGCCATGGCCTATTTCAGTGGAACATTCAAATGTACCGAGGATTAATATCAAATTGGAGGAAAATTTCTTTAATATTTATAAACAGTGGCTGCTTCTGTGGTTTGTAGGAACAGGTACTAATACATTATTTCTGTTCAGCAAAGGTAGTGTGAAAAATTATTCTGTTTAAAATATGAGAGTACTTTTTTCTAAACAAATTAATGTCTTTGATATTAATTATCAATTCAGTAGTGGTTTCATTGTGCTGAAACCTTCAAACATCAATTTCAGAAAGTTTAGACACCTCATTTTTTTTTTAAAACAATGTTACTCCTTCCTTTTGCATGAATAAAACATTAAATTTAAAATTGGATGAATTTAAGAAAACTATAAATTTGAACATCAGAGTCTTAAAAATAATTGCAAAGATTAAAAAACAGAAATTTTAAAAACCTGTATTGCTTTTGAAATATGGACTACTGAGAAAAGATGCTGTTTTTCTTCTGCATTGCGCCTAGTTCCTTATCAGTGACTCCCAGTATGAAACTTGAGGAGACATTCTTTTCATTCTTGAATAAAACTCCCCAAAGGTGACCTTCTGTAGAAAGAGCTAAAATACTACTTGCTGGTAATATTCTTCCCCATCCATGAATGTGCTATTGTTACTTGTTTTTTTTTTCCCTTTTTACATTGTTGAGATCATATTAACGCATATAGCTTTTTAAATTTAAACTTAACATTATATTGTGTTCCCTTGTGTAATTTAAAACACTTTGAACATATTTTTAATGAGTATATAATATTGCGTTTGTGGACAGCCCATAATTTATATAGTTTGGGTGCTTTTTAGGTTGTTTATAGTTCTTTTCTTTAGTAAATAATGCTGTGATGAATAGCTTCTGCATACAGTTTTATCTTTTGGATTATTTCCTTAAGAGATTGTCAGGAATAAAATAACAGGGTAAAAGTATGTAAACATTTTAAAGGTTCTTTATACGTAATCCTAAACCGGAGACCCCTGGTTGCAGGGCTGATGCATGGTCAGCTGTTTCTTACCCACCAGCAGCAGTTCTTACTGATGGGCTTCTGTAAACACAACTCTTAAAAATAGTTTATGCATTTTTTCCTACCAAATATAAAATTTATTTTTTGAAATTTCTAAAAGCTGGTTTTCTCACTGTTGAAAAAATAAGAGTCTACTCCCTCTCATTTAAAGTGGTAAAATTATGTAAGTTTATATTTTTATGTGAATATTCTCTTCATTTTCCTGAGTCATATTTGATGTGAAGTACTTTTTCTTAGTTAATCATTAAAATATAGGCTGGGAAAATGAGACTTCTATATTAACACCCCAAATTTATGCTTCATATGTAAGATTTTTGTGCATTTTTAATGGACTCTGATTACTATGGGGACTAAATTTAGAAATACATGTTAAAGATCCTGTTGTCATCTCTCATTTACTTATACGTTTCTTTATTCTTTTATTCTGCCTGTAATCTCTTGTTTAAATATCTTTGATCAAAATATTGTCTGCTCTTCGTAAAAATGAAATGGAAAGTATTTATGAATTTACCTATTCAGGTTTATTTGCTATATCAGTTAAGAATGTGATCACCTACAAGCATTATAAAATACTCTAGTCACTTAGGCAAAATGTAAGTTTATTTTCTCACATAAGAAGCAGCACCAGAAGTCAACACTCTAGGGCAGGTGCATATGCGCAGGGATGCCTCAAGGCACCCTGGATCTTTGTTCTGTTTCACTGGTGTCTTTGCTCAAGCTGGCCTTATGACTGTAATATGTCTGCTGCTCTTCTAGGCTCCCTATACTCCAGGAAGAATGAGGCGGAGGTAGGAGGGTTTGGGCAAAAGGCTTGCTACTTTTTTACTTTCTATCAGGAAAGCTAAAATTTTCCAGGAAGTTACATGGTGTGGATATCCGCTTATTTCTCATTGGTCAGAACTAGATTAGGTAATTACCCCAACATGAGTCACTAGCCAAGGGGCATGAGAATCCAGGACTGATCTAGAGAATTCTTTTACCTCCTGGGGCTAGGATAGGGGATCTGTGACAGGATGATCCAGAGTTGCCTGAACAAATTGAGACTATTATAGGGAAGAATTGGGAGGGATAGATATGGAGTAAGTAATAGCTAGTGTCTGCCACACCTGCTGGAATGAGGACAGTATGTACTAGTAAGTCCTGTGCATTTTTACTTCCTTGGAATCCTTGATTTCCTAGAATTAATTACACTTTTTTTTTCTTTTTTCCAAATGAGAAGAGGGGAGATAGACTCCTGTATGTGCCCCAACTGGGATCCACTTGGCAACCTCTGTATGGGGCCGTGCTCACAACTGAGCTGTTTTTAGCACCTGAGGTAGAGGCTCCACAGAGCCATCCTCAGTGCCTGGGCCAATGCTCTTGAACCAATCCAGCCATGGCTGCGGGAGGAAAAGAGAGAGAGAAAAGGGGAGGGGAGGGGTAGAGAAGCAGATGGTCTCTTCTCTGTTCCCTGAGCAGGAATCAGACCCTGGACATCCACACTCCAGGCTGACACTCTCCTCTGAACCAACTGACCAGGGCCAAATTATACATTTAAAATTAAAAAAAAAATTTTTATTTCAGATATTCTCATCTAGTCATAATAGCCTGTCACATTTTTTGGCGACTCATATTATGACAGCAAATACTGTTTTAGTCTTCCTTAATATGATGAAAAAATGGAACTTCAGTCATAATACTCTAAAATTGAATTTTGAAACCTGTTTGAAGAATTTGTACTTTTTAAAAGTTCATTTTAGTAGCTATCTAGAAGGTTAATTTTGTTTTACTTAGGATTAGAATACCTTGAAAAAGATGATTAATTTTCAAAATGTATGGACAGTGGTCATCATCATATATGTACAAATTCAAATTCTACTTTTTAAGCTTAACATACAAAGTGTTGCCTGACCAGGTGGTGGTGCAGTGGATAGAGCGTTGGACTGGGATGTAGAGGACCCAGGTTCGAGACCCCAAGGTCACCAGCTTGAGTGCGGGCTCATCTGGTTTGAGCACGGCTCACCAGCTTGGACCCAAGGTCGCTGGCTCGAACAAGGGGTCACTTGGTCTGCTGAAGGCCCATGGTCAAGGCATATATGAGAAAGCAATCAATGAATGAACAACTAAGGTGCCGCAATGAAAAACTGATAATTGATGCTTCTCATCTCTCTCCATTTCTGTCTTTCTGTCCCTGTTTATCCCTCTCTCTGACTCTGTCTCTGGAAAAAACAACAACAAAAAACCCATAAAACAAAAACAAAAACATATAAAGTGTTTTCCAGGTAAATTGGCTTGGTATCATAACTTACTGAACTATTTTCCAGTTATACATTTAGTTTACTTCCATTTTGTGCTGCTAATAATAATGCTATAATTTACATTTTTATTTGTGGAGATTAATTTTTAATGTTGTGGATTATTTTCTTTAGAATCTCCACATTTTAATGGCTTTTGAAACATTTTGCTGATTGCATTCTGATAGCATTATACTAAACAATTAGTTTGAAAATGTATTTATTGTACTAAAGTGAAACATTTCTTTCAAATTTCCTTTCTCTTATGAATCAACTCTTCCTGTTCTTTTCAATTTGTTACTTTTCTAAGTAACAACATATTGTTTTACATTGTAGAATGATATATTCTCACTATAGAACGATTGTTAGCCATAGTTATCACCTCACCAAGAACAGCTATTAATATTTTTCTAAGCAATTTGTGTAAGCTCTTTATGTAAGTAATTATATATATATTTTATTCATTATATGTATACTATACATTTGTCTCAATTTATGTGCCTGATTAATGTATTAGACCATGGGAATACTATAGTCAGTATAATAGCTATCATGTGAATGATCTCAGAAAAATGTTACTTTTGTCTCACTTAAAGAAATATTTGGTGTTTGTCATTTCTTTTTTGGTTATAGTGAATGAAAAATCTTTAATAATAATTAATGGATTTTTTGTTACTTAAAATAGGTACTTTTATAAAAAATAGAACCCACTCCCATAGAAATTTGTACAGAATGCTATTAAATGTCTACTTTGTGTTTATTAAGTGATCTTATAATTTTGTTCTTGTTTCAGTTATTTATGTGGACTACTAACAGATTTAATAATATTGCTTAAAATTTTATTTATGTATATCAGTAATATATGTAAAGTTATTACAGTGCTTGGCAAAAAGTAATTTCTCAATAAATAAACTTAATAACCTAGTTTACTTTTCTCTAATGTCTTGAGTGTTGCTATTGGAATCTATTTAACTTAAAATTGATGGGATAACCTGCTAGTTTTTATTTTACTTTGTTTTTTTATTGTTTGTATTTTTCCACTGTATATAGAGCACATAATGTATGATTTTTTATTTAATTAATAAATTAAAGTTTCTTCAAGTTGGAAAGAATTGCCTGCAATTTCTGTACCCTAAACTTGGAAAGTATTTTATTGATAATTTTTTGTTTCTTCTTTGGTTTGATTGGCCTTTTCTGTTATTCTACTTCTTGTGCTGTTGTGTTTTAAATAGGAAACCATCCATATCCTTATCATTCCTTTTCAAAATTTAAAAAATATTTACTGTATTCCAATCTTCAATTTGCTTCTCTCTTATTTCAACTAATGTGAATTTCTAGGGATATAAAGATTTTACCGTTTTTATCAAAGAATCACCTTTATATGTATATATAAATATTTATTTTATCAGTTGATATATATTTATAGTTCATTAAATTTTACTCTTTATCCTATTTCTATTTTCTGGTACTTTTCTGGGGTTTTGAGTTGAACTTAGTTTAGCATTTATATTAAAAGTTATGAATTTATTTCAGTGTATGATTTTGGCTTAATCTAGTAGGTTAGAAATTTTGCTTGTCATTTCTGGGGATTCTAAAGAATCTTTTTTGTGTTTCAGTGTGTTCTTACACATAGTTGTTATTTTATTTCTATTGGATATTTCTAAAATTGAACTTTGATCCAAGAATAAATATAGACTTGAGTTTTAAAAATAATTATTTTTTAGATCTTTAAAATACTTAACATTTGCTCAGTTTTATATATATACCATAGACCATTAATTGACCTGAAAGTTGATCTCACTTTTTAGGGCTCCGAGATCAGTATAACATTTGTTTCATTACTTTCACCCTTAGTTTCCTTCTGTCATTACTGAGTTTGAGCAGTGGGTCTGTGTGATGCTGTGACTGCCTTCCTCCATCCCTCCTGCTCTTGGCAGAAATGTCCACTTTTCTGTTCTGTCTCCCAACCGATTTTAGAACTGAGATTCCTTTTCCTGCTTTGTTATTCTTTATAACACTTTGCAGCATGTCAAAATTATTTTTATTTTTTGTGTGCCTTTCTCTCAAGACTGTAACTTCAAGCAGGCAGAGAATTTCATCACTTTCATTCATAGCCTGGGTGCCAAGAATAGCGCCTGGTATAGAGTAGAAACGCAGTAAATATTTGTCTAATTGACTCTTTTCAGTTGATTTTTTCCTTTATGTCCCAATTTTGCCTTGATTTCATTTATTACTACTTGACGCATAACATTTTATTACAAATATTTTTTATCATGACACCTAGTTGATATTTTTCTTTTTATCTTGACACCCAATAATATTGCTTCCTCTGTTTCATTGTTTTTTTTTAGATATAATTTTGTTAAATATTAACCTTAAAATTTTCTCTGGGTTTTTTGTTTTGATTTTCTTTTTTTTGTTGTTTTTTTTGTTTGTTTGTTTGTTTAAACATCTTGAAAACATGTTGGATTTTGTTTTTCTTTTTATTACAAACTGAGGTTCTTTCAATAAATTGAAGTAATTTGCTTTTGTTTTTCCTGTTTATATTTCTAAGTTGTTGTTTTTTTCCCTTAAATTTGAGAACCTGTATGATGGTTTTAGAGCGGTGAATCCTTAAGGATTATAATCAGTCCCTTCTGATTGTTTGTTTGACCATGATTTGTTTTCCTTTATATCTTTATGTGATTTGTAGTATAATCTCTGGATTAAACCATTTCTCATGACCTATTTATATATTGCATCTACATTCTTTATTATATTATTATTATTATTTTATTTATTAAGTGAGAGGCAGGGGAACAGGGAGGCAGAGAGACAGACACTTGCATTTGCCCCAACTGGATCCACCTGGCGAACCCACTAGGGGGCGATGCTCTGCCCAGCTGGGGCTGTTGCTCCATTGCTCAGGACCGGAGCCTTTTTTTAGTTCCTGAGGCAGAGGCCATGGAGCCATCCTCAGCGCCTGAGGCCAACTTTGCTCGAACCAAACCAATTGAAACCATGGCTGCAGGTGTGTGAGAGAGAGAGAAAGAGAGAAGAGGGAGGGGTGGATAAGTAGATGATCACTTTTCCTATGTGCCCTGACTGGGAATTGAACCTGGGACATCCACATACCGGCTGACACTCTACTGCTGAGCCAACTGGCCAGGGCTACTGCATCCACATTTTTATTCCTACTATTCTATTCTATAGACCTCACAATGGTGTTTTGATTCATCTCTTTCTGCTACAGTACATGCTTTTTAGTGAAATACTCTCCAAACTCTACATCCTAGCTATATCCAATTTTACTTTCAAGATTCAGCTCAATTGTTTTCTCTATGAAGCCTTCCCTAACTGTCTAGCAAATCTTAGGTATTTATCCTGTGTGTTCTTACTGTACTATGTGTATATTTCTTGTCATTTTCTTCTGAGAGTTCAAGTGTGCTTTCTATAGTCTCTGACATACACTACGTGCTCAGTAAATATTGCTATCTTTTTCTTTTCTTCTTCCTCAATACTATTTTTGTAACTTACAAGATAGTTGCATTTTTTTGTTCTCTATACTTTAAAGTTTAAACCCAGTTTTCTTTAGCTTGATATGAATTAATGATTTCATTCTTAGGAGGTTTTACTTTTTTTTTTGTAATGTGGAGGCCTCATTTGTTTCAACATGTGCTTGACTTAAACAGATGGGCAGTGTTTCTTCCCCTTCCTCATTGTCATCAGTTCTTGTTCTTGTTTCTTTCTATCCTATCCTCACCCTTTCTCCACTCAATCTTTTCCCCTCATTCTCTGAATCATGCCTCCATTTCTCTCTATAGAAAGATGAATTGGCTTTTTATGTCATCAAATTCAGAAAAATTAAAAGTTGTTGGGAGAGAATGTGGAGCAATGGGTTGTCTCTTGAAGAACATTGATTCTTTTCTATTTGTTCATATTTTCTTTTTTGGAAATTTTTATTTTTATCTTTGCTATTGGATTTAGTAATATGGTGGGCTCTATGGAGTAGACTCATTTGGTTTGCTAACATCTTTCATTTTCATATCCTAATGTCTTTAATTCACTTGATTTTTCTGATACTCCCCCCCTCACATTCTATTGCTTAACTTTTGTTTTATTACCGTACACAGTTTTTCAGTTGGGTCAGAGTGTTATTTTTGTTATTTTTGTTTTTTGTTGTTGTTTTTAATTAACTCACTAGGCCTTAGACACCTAGTCACCTAGAGTGACTCCTTTTTAAGTCATTTCTTTTTTTAAAGGTGTTTATTTTTATTTATTTATCCTGCTAACATTATGGCACTGGGCTGTAATAACACTATACTGTACTCTTTGCAATTGGATTTAGTAATATGGTGGGCTCTGTGGAGTAGACTCATTTGGCTTGCTAACTGGCAGTCCCTTTGTCATTGCACCACTACCCACATATGCTAAGATTTAGTACTTTTAAAAGTATTCTGGCCTATTTCCATGACTTTCTCATAGTTCTCTATTACTTTTCATAAGCATTTTAGAGAACATTTTACTTTCTTGCACATTACTTCGAAAGTAATTATGTTTTTTTCAAAAACTACTTTTTAGCAAATATTTATAAAGAAATAAACCCTTCTTCCAAACAAATCAACTTTTTATTTTCTCATATTCCCCTGAAGTCCTTGTGCTTTCGCATGTATAAGTGTTTACAGATCTATTTCTAAATAATATTGTAATTTAAACCATGTTAACTACTAGCCAACTCAAAGCAACAAAAGGAAAAAATGATCATTTTGCAAGTGATTTGTTGTCTAACTAGAAAAATTAAAGAGGACTATTAAACTATTAATACTAATAAGAATCCAGTAAGACTACTGGCTGTGAACCAAATAAACAAAGAATCAATAGATTTCTGGTATACTAGCACCAATATATTAGAAAACATGGTAACATGAATGATCCTAGTCAGAACAACAAAATATTATAATGTACTTCATAATAAATGTACCAAAGATATACAATGACTGTGGATTAAGAGATTTTAAAGGAGGTCGGAATAAAGAGGAGTTATATATGATACTGAATGGGAAGACTTAATATTAAAAAGAACATAAAGTTTCCTAAATTAATTTTTAAATTTGATGCAAAAAGAGAAACAAAGCAAGAAAACAAAGAGAGTTTGCCATGAAACTTGACAGAATACTAAAATTAATTGAAGAAACAGAATTAATGGGGTCAGCAGCCAGATTTATTGTAATTCTGTGATAGTTGAATTGTGGTATGTATGCCACACAGATATAAAACAGACCATCCATCCAAACAGAAGAGAGACCACACAAATGGACCTCCATGTACATGGGAACTTGATTTTGACATTGTTTTACAAATCTCTATGGAAAAGCAGGCTTTTCAAAAAGGAATGATGGGACAGTGTGGTTAAAATAAAATTATATTCCTGTAACTAAATTCTAGATGACATACATTTTAAAGAGACACTTGTAAACTTTTAGAAGAAAATATAGGAGAGCCTCTTTATGATATTGGGTACTGGGAGGATTTTTTAAAACAAATTCTAAAAAGCCCAAACTATAAAGAAGAGCAATAAATTAGACTATTTGAGAAAATTTAAGTACTACCTTAAACATCAGTAAAAGACAAGCTACAGAATTATGAGAATACATTCAGATACATATGTCTAATGAAGGATTAATATCCATAGTAAATGAAGGAGTGCTACAAATCAATAACAAAGAAGACAAGGACCTAGGAGAATAAGGGACAAAACATAGGTAGATTAGAGCAATAAACAAGTAAAAATTCTCCCTAGTTATCAGGGAAATGCCAGTGAAAGTAACAAGATAATATATATTTTGTACCATTTTTCTGGTGGTAATTTAAAGGCAAGATGTAGCAGCAAATGATATTTATGTTACTGTTGGACTGTAAAATTGTTAGAACCACTTCGAAAAGCATTTTGACAGTATCTACTAATGTTGGAAGATGCTCTAACGCAAGGTTGCAACAGTTGCCAATTCTAGAATCCTCTAGAGAAACTTTTACACATCTTCCCAAAAATGATCTGAGAGAAATGGCCATTCCATCATTGGAATAGCAAAAAGTTGGAGATAACCTAGATTTAATTGACAAACTCTAGTATATACACAGAATGGAAAACATACACAGATTATTATAAAGGATCTATATCTTTTTGTGTCACCATAAATAAATCTGGAAGACAATTCTGTGTGAAAAAGAAAAATAAAGCAAAGTTGGAAAAGGATGTGTGCCAAAGGATATTTCCGTAGAGATTTCATAAACATGCAAAGCACTCAAGGGAGGGGTGCACAGCATCTTCAGAAGTTTCTCTGGAGACACTGAGAGAAGAATGAAATACAGTTTAGCTGTATCTGTAACATTGTAGTTCCTTTTGATCTGAAGCAAATTTGGCAGAATATTAACATTTAAATTCCAGTGATGGATATTAGTATCTCTTAAGTTTTTGCATGTTTCAAATATTTCGTAATTGAAAGTTTTTAGTCCCCAAACATCAGATTGTACACATACTGGAGTTATTTACTTCTCTTCTGCAAGCCCTACCCCAGTGTTATTAAAGGATATAAAAAGATTCTAATATCCCCTGGCTGGTTGACTCATTGGAAGAGCATCAACCTGGTGTGTGGAAGTCCCAGGTTCGATTCCCGGTCAGGGCACACAGGAGAAGCGACCATCTGCTTCTCTACCCCTCCCCCTTGTCTCTCTCTCTTCTCCCCTCCTGCAGCCATGGCCATGGCTCGATTGATTCAAGTGTGTTGGCCCCGAGAGCTGAAGATGGCTTTGTGGAGCCTCTGCCTCAGGTGCTAACCATAGCTCAATTGTGAGCTTGGGCTCCAGATGGGCAGAGCATCGGCCCTAGATGGGGGTTGCCGGGTGGATTCTGGTCAGGGCACATGTAGGTGTATATCTCCCCTCCTCTCACTTAAATTAAAAAAAAAAGATACAAATATACAAGGATAAATTATAGCAACAGAAATAGGAGCAAATTTGAATGATGTACAGTTTTGGCCAGTGCAGAGATGGATGTATTGTAACTAAGTTAGAGATGGAGAGAGAGCTGAATGTGAATCCCTGTGCAGAGAGATTCTAGAACATGTTGACCTGTACAACCCCAGAATTGGAGGCCAGTTGGCTGGGAAGGTTGGACTGAGAGGTGGGACTGGTTATAGGTAGATAGTTGGGTCCTTTCCCTAATCCAGTGTTACTATAAAGGCTCTGGAAACAGGGAGGAATTATTTGAAACATTTTTGCTAAGATTGGTTCCCAGAATGCTGGAAGCCAGGCAGGCAGTGGAACCATTCTTCTCTAGAAAAACTGAGTGTATTTTAAAAATGACCAATGAAGACTGACATTTTGGGTTGCCCAGTATAGACGGAAAACCCTCTGATGTAAGCAGGAAAGGAATGTATAGAAATAGTATTTAGTGACTTGCAGAATCACTGAGAAGGCAGTAGAACTAGGTTTGGAAAATGGGCAAGAACAGGGGATGCCAAGTGGCCAGGATAACGCTCAGACCACACAAGAAGCCGCAGTGCTGCCCGAGCTCCGCTGTCAGCTCTGCATGGCCACCACCACACTTTACAGAGGTGCCTCTGCACGCCAGAGCCACCACTGCTGCCACCCACCGCCACGTCAGTGGGTTTGCTGCCTCTTTCCCTCTCTGGACACAACTTTCCAATTCAGAGTCCAGGATGTTAAACATCCCAGAGGCTGAGGGTCAGGCTGTATGTCTGCACTCTATCTGTGAGAATGGCTGGTTAAGTGATAATGTGGCATTTTCAGCTCCTATTTGGGAAGACAGACTCTATATAAAATATAAGGCAAGGAATTTCCCTGGATGTAGGAAAGCTCAGAGACTGCACAGACCCTAGGCAGTCATAATTATGATTCCCCCTGTGTCCAGCTTTCCCAAGTAAAACAACTGGATTCCTATACAGCTCCCTGCAGGAAAGTCTACCTAACAGTCAACAGGCCCAGCCCCCACATGGATAGTAAATATAAAAGGATAGTCAGTGATAGCAGACATATAAGCAAGGCCTTCCATGTGAAAACACAGTGATCACCACAAACAGAAGAAAAGTGGATTGCAAAAATGTTGCAGTTATCAAACATGAATAGAATTTTTTTAAGTGAAGAAACTATCAGAGGACACAGAATTTCTTCAAAATTGAGTTCTAGAAGTCAATATGAAAAATTAAATAGTCAGAAAATTTTAAAAATTCTCCCAAGTACCCAAAAGAAAAAGAAATGAAAGGTGTTCTATATGACTGACTATCTTTTGGGGACCAAGCATGTGTATGGGGTGGGGGAGTAGGGACTTGAGGAGAAGGAGTGAGTACTAATAGCTTCCCGGATGGAGATGGTGGCAGAGCCCTGGTCTCCTGCTGTAGGAGAGAAGGGCACGGAGAGCTGGCGTGAATGTGAGGAGGAGTCCCAGGGCCCAGCGGCAGACATTCCCTTCTGCTTCTGGCCAACCGAGTACTTCCAAATGTGCAGAGAGAGACTACAGAGCCCAACAAGATGGATATTTCCTGGCTTGCCCCCACTTTTCCCCCTGGAAGGGTTCTCCCCATTTCCGTTGCTTCTAGCAACATAAAGATGTTGGTTTTAACAGTAGCACCATTAGCATTACCGGCATTCCAAGCATTTTTCCTAGTAGCTGTAAAATGATGCAGTGTTGTTTTGATCTGTGTGTCTTTGTAGCTTATTATACCCATGATTGTTCTAACACTAGTTAGGCTTTTTCTTGTGCTTGTTTGAAATTCTTATTTCTTATTCCAACATATTCTTTTTTAAAAAACTTGCTTTAACTACAGTTTTGTCACCAAAAACCTTTCAAAATCAGTTATTTTGTCAGAAAATTTCAAACTGACAGTCCTCTTTTGTTATTGTGAGCAGAGCTGATATTAGAAGGTAATGTGACATAGTGAAATCATAATTTCTGTGAGGTAGAGAACCCCTATCTTGATTTTCAATTAGTCACCTGCAGTTCTTTCAAGGGAGGCTGTAGAAAAGGTGACATGGCAGGGGGTGGGGAAGGGTACGGACCCCTTCCCAGAACAGACTGCACCCAAATGCAATCTCGAAGGAGAAGAGTTGGGGAAACGGAGAGGTAGGAACACGCCAAGAGAAGGAGGAAAGAGAAGTGTATGAAGTCGTGTTCCAGCAGAAGTCGCCACTTGGTTTCTCCTGACAGCACATGCGTGCATTCAAGGCGCACCAACTAGTTGCTGCTGGATCCTTTTCCCTTTGATTGGAGCTAGAGTTCAGAGAGTATAAAGAGACCCGGCTCTTAATTAGGCGGATCTGTCATGCATGTGAGGAATTCCTTTATCTCAAAAGTGGAGGGAATTTCTAAGGGGGTTTTAAGCAAGAGAGTGTGAGTGTTGTGCTCGCACGCATGCACTTCGCACAGAAATAAATATTGAAGAGACAGAGTGATCGAATTTTAAAGCAAGTGGTCTGCAAACACACAAAAGTACATTTTATGATCAAACTTACCATTCCAGGTAGGGGAGTTATTTCACTTTACCACAAAGAAAGAAAGAGGGTTGCCAAGAAACAGAAGAACATTCTGTCACAAGGTTTGATCTTTGGACACATAGTTGGTTTGCCTTATACTTAACTTTTTTTCTAGGTTATAAGTGAGAGTTTAAATAAGAACATTAATACATTTTTGAGTAAAATCTACTTTAGAAATCAGAGATTTCTGACTTTGGGGGAATAAGTAAAAATGTTATTTGAAGGTTACATATATTGTGTATGTATATTTGTGTATGTACATACTTAGTAAAAAATGTGCTTTGTTTAAAAGTTATTTCATTTGCTCTCGTACATAATTTGTTCAATAAGTTGTCAGAAACATTTGTCTAGGGCTTCTGTTTTCAGAACCAGAGTATATATAAAAGACTGAAAATGTGTCAGTTGTGAAATGTTTCATCAGCTAATTTACTCTAGTTTGGGAGGGTCTTCACCTGTCCTGGGCTTGGTAGGCATTTTCATTCTTCTTCATCCACCCCTCGGCCTTTCTTCTCTGGCTCCATAAGTACTGGATTAAGTCTCTGCTGAAATGGGCTATTCTGTTCGCGGGTTCCTCTCTCTCCTCTGTTCTTACTCAGCGCCTGGTTTGTGTGTGTGTTCCACCCACACACAGTGTGGGCTGTCCTGAAGGAAAGGTATCTTACTCACTTTTCTGTACTATTTTAAAAAAATTTTTTTTTTCAAACGAGGATATAATTCATTTACTTAAAAACAATTTTGAAAAAGGCAGCAATGGGGAAGACTTTTCGATGGGAGAAAAATAACTTGTGGGTAAAAGATAATAATTTTGACGATCCTTAATATGATGGCGATGCTTTTAAAATTCTGGTTCCTGTCATCTCTACCACCAGTGCCCTGCTCACCACCCCTCCTTCCATTTTCCTGTGAGTGTGTTTGTTTACTCAGCTAGGATTTTTAATAACTGACTCAATTGTGCACTGATTTACCTTTTAGTTATCTCTTTGCAGTGGTGACTTATCCAGTTCTGACTCACTTCATACTGCTCTTTAAAGGATTTGTTCTTCTTTTTATGGTTATGTTTCATGGCCTTTGATGGTGAGTGGCTGAGAGGAGGGAAGATCATATTGCAGTTATTTTTCTTTTTTTGGTTAACACATCATTATTATATTTATTATTATTATTATTATTTTTTATAAATAAATTTTTATTTTAATGGGGTAACATCAATAAATCAGGGTACATACATTCAAAGAAAACATTTCCAGGTTATCTTGTCATTTAGTTCTGTTGCATACCCATCACCCGAAGAGAGATCATCCTCCACCACCCTCCATCCAGTTCTCTCTGTACCCCTCCGCCTCCCCCTCTCCCTCCTTCCTTCCTCCCACCCCCATAGCCACCACACTCCTGTCCATGCCTCTTAGTCTCACTTTTATGTCCCACCAATGTATGGAATCCTGAAGTTCCTGTTTTTTTCTGATTCGCTTATTTCACCCCGCACAATGCTACCAAGACTCCACCATTCCTCTATAAGTGATCCAATGTCACCATTTCTCCTAGCTGAATAATATACCATGGTGTATATGTGCCCCATCTTCTTCATCCAGTCCTCTATTTTTTTTACAGTGATTAAAAGCCTTTAAGCAAACTCTTGGCCAATACAGCAAGAATCCCTAAAAGAGTAGTGTCCTTAACATGTTCCCCAAGTCCAAGTTGGCTCCATCACCATGCCAAATCCCTGAAAAATGCAACCCAACCCCAGTTCAGTCTGTTAGGAGCTGTCACAGGGAGCAGGAGTCCAGGAAATTTTCCCACAGGAAAAGTCCGCATGGCACTGGAATTGTTGTCACCATTCTATACTTTGCAGCTCATGTCCAAGTCCCAATGATCGCTGCTTCTATCTGGTAATGATTCAGGTAGACTGGAAAAAGCCATTTGCAGCATGCATGGATATGGAGCTTCTGTTCTCCTCTGCCTGGAGAGTTGAGACCAGGTTGCTTTTCCCTGGAGCTCTGCGACTGTGGCATGGTAAAGAGAACCTTGGGATACACTAAGCTGGGTGGCAAAGGTAAATTCATAATACAAGTTGGCAAAAGGAGGAAAGAGAGCTCTAAATTAGGAGTAGGTCCCAGCCTGAAATATGAGTGGGGCATTGAGGTAGGAGGGATAAAGGAAACACTATATATTAAGCAAAGCAGCAGAAAATAGGACTATCAACACCCACAACAGAGATCTTTGAGGGAAGAATAAAAAACCTGACTGTTCAGGCAAAACATAGTTAGGTGGCCCTTGTGCGAATGAGATCAGTTTACCTGCTTCTTGGAAGGAATACCCTAGGCTCGTCCACAGTGTCGTAGATGGGGCCGACGGCCCTGGGCACCTTCAGCCTTCAGTGGCAAACCCCAGCTTTCTGGGCAAGGTTAGGTCATAGGTGGCTGGAGCAGGGCTGGAAGAGACTGAACCCTCCCTTAGAGGAGCAAGGGGGAAGCCCACCTTCCAGTGTCCCTGTTTCCTCACAGCAGAGGCGTGTAAGCCTGGCAGGCTTTAGCTCAATGACCTTCCTTTCCACTATTGAAGCAGTACCCATATGGCATCCTATGAGACCCCTTTGGGGTGTTGGAGCCTTTAAGGGTATATCCTAAAAGCTGGTAGTTCCCCTGATCTCTATTGGGCTTTTTCTGCCTCTAGGTATCTTAAAAGCCATTCTCAGAAGATCTCGCTGAGGGGTTTGAGGATCCCCATCCGCCTATATAAATCTTTTCCATATATCTGGAGCTATTTGGAAAAAAGACAGAACAGTGTTATTAGCTAGATCTAATAAAGAAGGTAGTAGTTTGCAGGCGAAAAAGATTTGGTGTCTCCTGTTCATCAGCGTTCAAAAGAAATGTAAATTTTTTTTTTTTTAAGTAAAAAGCATGATGTGGTAGACCCGTCGGAGTCATTGGCCTGGTGTGCAGGATTCCCGGGTTCGATTCCTGGCCAGAGCACACAGGAGAAGCACCCATCTACCTCTCCACTCCTCCCCCTCTCCTTCCTCTTCGTCTCTCTCCTCCCGCCTGCAGCCAAGGCTCCACCGGTGCAAATCCACCCTGGGCACTAAGGATGGCCCCATGGCCTCCGCCCCAGTTGCTAGAATGGCTCCGGTTGTAACAGAGCAACACCCCAGATGGGCAGAGCATTCCCCCCAGTAGGCATGCCAGGTGGATCCCAGTCAGGCGCATGCAGGAGTCTGTCTGACTGCCTCCCCATCCCCACCCTCAGAAATATACAAAAAATAAATAAATAAAAGAAAAAATACACACACACACACACACACACACACAAAAGGGGGGGGCATTCCCTTGTGCTAAAGCTCCAGGGAGCATGGAGTGAGCTTGAGTATGTCCTATGAAACATGGAGCTCTATGTTTACATATAAGTCTTTGAAGAAGGAGGAACTGCTGAAATAGTTTATCAGCATTTTTCCCTAAGACAGCAGTCTTTATAGTGGGAACACCATACGTAAATATTTGCTGTCTGTCTATAGATTAAGGGGGGCAATATGGCAAATGCTGAAAAGCCATGATCTTTGTGCCCCTCCCCTCCCCCAACCCCCTCTCACTCCTCCCCCCACCCTGTAACCCCAACACTGTTGTTCATGTCTCTGAGTCTCATCTTTATGTCCCACCTATGTATGGAAACATATAGTTCTTAGTTTTTTCTGATTTACTTCTTTCACTCAGTATATGTTATCAAGGCCCATCCATGTTGTTGTAAAAGATCCTATGTCATCATTTCTTATTGCTGAGTAGTATTCCATAGTATATATATACCAAAGCTTTTTAATCCACTCGTCCTCTGATGGACACTTGGGCTGTTTCCAAATCTTTGCTATTGTGAACAATGCTGCCATAAACATGGGGGTGCATTTCTTCTTTTCAAACAGTGCTATGGTGTTCTTGGGGTATATTCCTAACAGTGGGATAGCTGGGTCAAAAGGCAGTTCGATTTTTAATTTCTTGAGGAATCTCCATACTGTTTTCCACAGTGGCTGCACCAGTCTGCATTCCCACCAGCAGTGCAGGAGGGTTCCCTTTTCTCCACATCCTCGCCAGCACTTATTCTGTGTTGTTTTATTGATGAGCGCCATTCTGACTGGTGTGAGGTGATATCTCATTGTGGTTTTAATTTGCATTTCTCTAATCATTAGTGATGCTGAACATTTTTTCATATGCCTATTGGCCATCTGTGTGTCCTCTTTGGAGAAGTGTCTATTCATTTCTTTTGCCCATTTTTGGATTGGATTGTTTGTCTTCCTGGTATTAAGTTTTACAAGTTCTTTATAAATTTTGGTTATTAACCCCTTGTCAGACACTATGTCAAATATATTCTCCCATTGTGTAGTTTGTCTTTTTATTCTGTTCTTATTGTCTTTAGCTGTGCAGAAGCTTTTTAGTTTGATAAAGTCCCATATGTTTATCCTGTCTTTTATTTCACTTGCCTGTGGAGACAAATCAGCAAATATATTGCTGTGAGAGATGTCAGAGAAGTTATTTTTCATTCACTGCTGTTGAGCAAACTCTTTATGGGAGAAAGACGAAGCTGAAATCTATATTAAAGTTTTGTTATGTGGACTTTTTTTTGACATGCTTCCCTCACACTAATGTTTATGAGATAACCACAGTTACATTTTACATTACAATATAAATTCTATTACTGTATCAGTTAATTTCTAATTCATCTTAGCTGAGACTGTATGACTTTTGTTTTTCATGATTCCATTTAAAGGACACTGAATTTAGGTGCTTTGGGGATAAGATTGGACGGATCTCTGCCCTCAAGTACCTAAAAATTTAAATGTGGAGAAAAGGTTCAACCACGTGTGGAATGAGTCACAGAAATTCAGAAAGTAGTAGAAGGAGAGGCATTTTTAGGAGGGCGGACCCTCTTGTGTAAGGAACGTGATGGATCAGACCTCCAGGATCTTCTGAGTAGCAGGGTGTCCCTGTGCGGACTGTAGTGGGTATGCCCTGCCATTGCTGGTGGGGATAAATGAGGTGGTGGGCAGGAACAGGTGCATGGTGAGTGCTCACACTGTAGTGACAGTGGTGGCAGCAGATTGTAGGAAAAGCATATTCTGGAAAGACAGCATGGTGTAGCAGACAGGATGGAAGTCATGAAAGACGAAATCTGGCTTCCTCCTCACTGTTCAACCTTTGGTGGACTTATATTTATACTTTCTGGCCCTGAGACATCTTCTTTCTAATAACTCACAATTTTAAAAATCTGAGTGCAAAATCCGAGAGGGACACCCTCAATTTAGGCTTAGTCATCTGCTAGAGCTTTATGACAAGGTCCACAGTGTTAGTAAGGCTGACCTATTTTTTGCTGTTACCAGAAGAAGGAAACACTTTGGGGTCAGGTGTCAAGTGGTTCTGAATTCCAGGCCTGAATCACGACAACAAATTGCAGTTGAGGAGCCACCGAAGGTTCCTGAAAGGACAGTGACATGACCACTGCAGCACTGAGACGAAGTTCACTATCAGTATTTCCCCCCACTGGACGTATTTCTGCTGGAGGTAGAGATTCATGTCAGGGTTCTACTCAGAAGTGATACCCTGCTGTAAGGGGAGGCCCTTTTTCCTTTTAGAACCTATCTTCAAAGTAGTTTTTCTGCCATGAATTCTCTGCCAGCCCAGTATCTGTTGAGAGAGAGCCCACTATGTACTGAGTACTTTGTGTTGGAAACCGTCTGCCTGCCTGACTGAAAGTGGAGACACTCAGCTCGCAGGTGCTGGTGAGGACTGAAGGAATGAACAGGTGGCAGAGAGTGAGGTGGACGACAGGTTCTGCTTCCTCAGAGTCAGTCAGAAATAGGAGTGCAATGACAGGGACAAGCCATCTGTATGTGATGCAGTTTGTATTTAAGGAAATGCTAAGGCAATGTGGAATGATTTTATTTTGTAATTTTTTTAAGTCTTCGGTCCTTGGGTGGTATTTTAAAATCTGCTAAATGAAATATGGTTACTATTGATATTAATCATGATTAATAATGGTTTGGATATTGGAGTTGTGCTTAGAAGGAACTTTGTGTTCACCCATTCTTCCTACTGATGCTACATTCTGCTCTCTTCTTAAGGTAAAGTTAAGTATTTTTTTTTCAAGTGCCCTTAAATTTTTTTTTTTGGAATATAAATATTCAAATGGGAAAACCATGATATTTTTAATAAACTGGTTGTGACATTCTCTTGACTGAATCCTGTATCCTCTGGTTTCCCTCATTCTAGTCTTCTTTTACCAGTTATAATACAGGGGCCTGAGGGTGGACTGTTCCCTCTCTGTCTCCTCTTTTCATTGCCTTAGAGCAAGCACTGACCAGTGCTCAGATAGCCCATGTTGGCAGTTAAAAGTTGTCTTAGGGCCCTGGAGAGTTTGCTCAGTGGATAGAGTGTCAGCCTGGCATGCAGACGTCCCAGGTACAATCCCCAGTCAGAGCACAGATGAGAAGCAACCATCTGCTTCTCTTCCCTTCCCTCTCCCCCTTCTATTTCTCTTCCCTTCTCACAGCCAGTGGTTCGATTGGTTCCAATGTCAGCCTAAGGTGCTGAGGATAGCTCGGTTGGTCTGAGTTGTGGCCCCAGACAAGGGTTGCTGGGCAGATCTCAGTTGGGGTGCATGTGGGAGTCTGTCTATCTCCCCTGCTCTCACTTAAAAAAAGTTGTCATAGTAATGCAGATTCTCAGCCAGGGGTCTACACATGTGAATCAAAGGCAGTTTTCATGGCTTATCCCATTTAAATCTGACAAAACAGTTGAGGCCATCCTTGCCCTCTGACCTCTGAGGTGAAAGTCAATACCACTAGACCCTTCCTCTCCAGGTTAAATACACGGTTTCAGTTCCTTCAGCCCCACAGTCCTTTAATAATGCTTTCCAGAGTGTTGGCCTAGAAGTCCAAATGGTGACAACCTTCAGAGTTAGCCCAAATCTCCGCAGCTGGTTTGTGAAGACAAAAGGTGAGATATACACGGGATAGTAGATGTGTCCCAGGAAAGGGGAATGAGGGATGATGGCTCACCCTCTGCTTTGTCTACGCAGCCTACCTGGTTTTCCCAGGTCATCACAGCCTTATGAAATGAGACTCTTGGACATGAGGGGACTTTTATGTCAAAATTAAGTATAAAGCATCTGTAATTGAGGAAATACGATCCTCTATGAAGTAATTATTTAAATCCTAAAAGTACTGGTAATCTTATAATCTTCAGTACTCTACTCTTTATATAGTTCTCTTTGATCAGGGGATTTAGCACAAGATCATCTCATTGGAAAAAACTGACATCTGTTGAATTTTGACTTGTTTGGTGATTTGAATGGTCAAAGTTAGAGGTTTAATATGGAGCAGTATTTTATAATTAGTATTCAAATGTATGTTCATTATACCACATTCCCAGATCATATTTTATTGTCGTTTTTTAGCAACAGAAAGATGGGTTTATTTTTTTCTCCTGTTTTCTTTTTGTCTGATTATAAAAACTATATATGCTAATTTTAGGGAAGAATATAGACAGATATAAGAAAATTAGTCATAATTCAGTTATCTAAAGATGAGCATTATACATCCTTTGATGAACTTTCTTTGGCTTACTTATATATCTGTATGTAACTTTTAAAAACACATAGCTAAATTTACAATCTCTCTACAAATTTGTTTGTATTCTGAATTCTTCTAAAACTGGGCCTGTTTGTCCCCAATTATGTTCAATAGGATACACAATATAAAAATGTTCTGTTTCTTTCTTAAATGAGTTCATAGTCAGATCATTTAAGAAACCTCTTAGTTTTAGTGTTGTTGGGTTATTGTTTTTGTTGTTGTTGTTTGTTTTAGGTGAGAGGAGGGGAGATAGTGAGGCAGACTCCTGTATGTGCCCTAACTGGGATCCACCCAGCAACCCCATTTGGGGTTGATGCTCAACTACCAAGCTATTGGACGGACTCAGACCAACTGAGCTATCCTCAGTGTCCAAGGCCATGCTTGAACCATTCGAGCCACTGACTATGGGAGGAAAAGAGAGAGAGAGAAGGAGGAGAGGGAGGGAGAGAGAAGCAGATGGTCAATCTCATGTGTGCCCTGA
The DNA here is from genome assembly GCF_036850995.1 of Saccopteryx leptura. Taxonomy (NCBI): domain Eukaryota; kingdom Metazoa; phylum Chordata; class Mammalia; order Chiroptera; family Emballonuridae; genus Saccopteryx; species Saccopteryx leptura. The sequence continues at coordinate 29,787,001 of NC_089508.1, read as the reverse complement.
CCAGAGATTGAATCCAGGACGTGCATAGCATACACTGGGCCACCGTTCTATCCACTGAGCCACCAGCCAGGGCCTTTTTATTTTTTTTAGACTGGTGATTCCATGGAGCCTTTAAAATACTAACATGTATTATCATGTCCTAAGGGAGGTGATATATTGTGTCTTCCTGCCTTATTTAATCATAGAACCCTTTTCATGTGAATTAATAACTTGAAGAATTTGAAGCAGTTTGGGAAAAGTTGACAGGCATGTTCGCCTGGATATGAGACATTTATTGACTATCTGCCCTGGTGCCTGCTTCTCATATTCTCTTTTCCTTACATCATACTTGGTTATGAGTTGTTCTGTATCAGATCATATCTGATAATCAGCTGTTCAGTACTAGGTCACAGCTTATAGTATTGATAAACACGTTTTTAAATAAATACTTTTTAAATGTATTTTTTTATTTTTAGAGAGAGAGGAAGGAAGAGAGAGTAACATTGATTTGTTGTTCTACTTTATTTATGCACTCATTGGTTAATTCTCTCATGTGCCCTGACTGGGGATCAAACCCACAACCTTGGCATATTGGGATGATGCTTTAACTAACTCAGCTACCCCGCCAGGTCATAACTACATTTTTAATGTATTTTAAATGAATATTAATTTACAAATTAGTACATTAAAAAAAACCACTCATTGGCTTTATTGATCTAGTCTGGTTGCTTAATATCCTGGGGCCCTGATGAGTTGGTGAGCTCTGATTCTGCTTCTTTGAAAGTATTAGTTTATTGCACCTCAAACATGCATTTTTTTCCCCTCTGATAATTCTGATTCACTGTTAACTTTCTAAGTATTGCCTTTTACTAGAGAGGGATAGATAGGGACAGATAGGAATGGAGAGATGAGAAGCATCAATCATTAGTTTTCCCTTGCGACACCTTAGTTGTTCATTGATTGCTTTCTTATATGTGCCTTTACCACGGGCCTTCAGCAGGCTGAGTAACCCCTTGCTCAAGCCAGCGACCTTGGGTCCAAGCTGGTGAGCTTTGCTCAAACCAGATGAGCCCGCGCTTAAGCTGGCAAGCTCGGGGTCTCGAACCTGGGTCCTCTGCATCCCAGTCCAACACTCTATACACTGTGCCACTGCCTGGTCAGGCCTTTTACTCTACTTTCTACCTTTTACCTTCTTCCTGTGTTAAGCTTCTCAAACCTAGCTCTTTGGCATTAAATAATTGCAGTCATATTTAGTATGAGATAAATACTCCTAATTTGTATTCTTTTTTATTTTGCCAGCTGTTGGATCATTTCACTCCTTATCAAGAATTCTACCATGTAACTTGCTCCATACCTTCTTAGTTTCTATCACCCTCTTTGCCCTCAAGCATTCTGCCATTTTTTGTGTTTTCCCTCACTCTCCCAAGTACAGAGTATATTCAAGCCTTAGGAGGCCTTTGAAATGCACCTTTACTTGCTGAACTTTTTTAGCTAGAGAAGTAGGTGGGAAACAAGTGTTATTCTCTCTTTTGGTTCCTACTTGGCCAAACAGGCATATTTTAAATTGCTTTCTTATGTCTAAATCTAAATGTAACTCTTATCCTGTTACATACATTTTGTATCCATACTGCTTTTATTCATTTGATTAATTTCAGGGCACCTTATTTGAATCAGCTTTCAAATCAATGTTGTCTTTTTCAACACTTGATTTATCAACTAGATTTATCAACTCCGTTTTCCCCAGTCCCTCATGCTTTTTGTTGAAGGGGGAAATTCCAGTCTAAAAAGTTAGGTGCTGATTCATAAAGCTTAAATTATTCATGACATTGTACTTGAGAGGTTTGTATGGGTTTCAGGCTAACTTGAAAGAGTATGACGTCCCTTTATCTGAGATGTTACTTTTACGTAATTTGAGTGAAATTCAGAAAAGACAAGAAGGAACATAAAGAAAATAGTTTGCCTTACTTGGTTATCTTAGCTAATGTAATGTTTAAGCACTGTGAAATTAAATTTCTGGTTTAAAATAAAGTTTCCTATTATATTCTAAAGTAAGACTACTTTAGAGTATTCTAAATCTGTATATTCAACTTCATAAACTTGTTTACAATGATATTTTCATAAATGTTCTAAGATTGTATAGCTCTGAATATTGGAGTGTTTCAATAGTTATCGTTAAAACTCCTTTTGCCCTGAAACATTTGATGAGGAATGCCACATCATTCTGGTGAATGTATCATATTGTATTATAAAATATTTGGGAAAGAAACTGTATGTAGTTCTTAGTGTTTTTTATTTTTGTTTTGGTTTTCCTTTCCACTTTTCTTGTGTAGCCTTTAGACTGTTCTTAATGCCCTTGGCACACGGAAAGTTTCCCATGTTGTTCTTTTCATTTGGTTCCTTGAATTATTTATTGTTCTCACTTCCTTACCACCTATTCATTTCTGGGGAAAAAATGATTTTGTTTTCTTTTTCCTTCTTAATTGATTGTAGAAAATAGGTAAATAAGAAGATATCAAATGAGCACTTGCATATATTTGATCTGGTGTTCAGGGGAGAAGATCATGAGAAGAGATTTGGAAGTAACTGCATAGAGATGATATTTAAAGCTGCAGATACCTATAACATCACCAGATGGTACTGGCTACCATGCACATAGCTCCCTGTAATGCCAGTGGTTGAGCCCAAGCAGATTCACATTGGATTCAGGCAGATGGTAGAGGAACTGCGGAGCTGGAAAGCAGTGGGCCATTCCTGTTTATTAGATTCTTGTAATGGCGGATGAGCAAACAGACAGGGGAAGACCTCTTCTTGCAGTGGTGGGCAAGTGATCCACCTAACGGCCCCTCGCAGTGGCGGGCAAGCAATCCCTCAACACTGCTCTGAGAGAAAGCACCCGTAGCCTTATGTAGGCTAGACACACGTGGCTCTGCCACGTGCTCATGCACTAATGCAAAATGCAAGTGAGCGAGCCTCACAGAGCTGTTTTCCCTACATCAGAAAAGGGTGGTAGGTTATGTTGTGCTAAGCTTTGAGTGACAGACTTTCAAGTAGTAGAATTTGAATGGATATTCTCGTTTTCTGGTAGTTTCCAACAACTCACTGAACTAAAAGTGGGATTGGTATTCTAGCTAAATGGACCTGCCATTGATTCAAATAGTATCTACAGCTGTGAAATTAAACATATAACAAGGAAATTTTTTATATAGCTTGCTCTTTCAACAGATGGGGGTGATGTGTCAAAATTAGTATTGCGCTTCTGTTTAATTCTATTGCTGTTTGCCATAGTTAGTGATGCTTAGGCAGGTTTGCTGATAATCAGTAGAATTACTAATAATTGTCAGCATATGTTTGCTAGTTCCCCCAATCCTAAGGAGTAGGTTTTAAGTGTTACTGATTTGCCATCATGCAGGCATACCTCATTTGATTGCCCTTTGCTTTACTATGCTTCACAGATGAAGCGCTTTTTACAAATTGAGGGCAAGACCCTCCCCCAGCAAAAAGATTACAGCTCACTTATTGCGGTACTTGCTTTGTGGCGGTGGTCTGGAACCGAATCTGCAGGATCGCCAAGGTATGCCTGTGACAGCTCTAGTTTTTACTAGTAGTTTAATAAGTCCACAGCATACATATTTCTATATATGTTAGTCAATGTCCAAAGTTTATATTGCACCAAAAGGAATATATTGATGTAAATAAGGATGGGGAAAGAAAGAAAGTAGGAAAGAAGGGTGAAAATATTATTTAACTTAGTTGTCTATCTTGAACCTCCTTAGTTTTTACAAGTTATTAAACTGTGGACACAATCTAATCCACCCTTTTCCCCATCTATATTTTGAAGTTACAAAAACAAATATTGACTTGTAGTTACAATGGGAGGTTTGGCATTTCTTTTAAATTGTGAACAGATTTTTATGTTTAAAATAAGATTTTTAAAATCCATTAAAAATATTGGAAGCATACCAGATGTTCTGAAGACTAGTACTCTGTAGTAATGGCCAAGATCAGGCTTTTCCAAGTCAGTTCAATTTGTTATATATTAGTGCTGGCTTTTAGTTTCTTCCCACAATGGGTATATCTTCACATATCTTTAAAAAGACAGTCTTGCAACAAACTATTTTCTAAGAGAAATGAAATGTGGCAAGAAGGAGTTTTTATGACTGGTGTGTTGGCCTTTTTGAAAATGAAAGTTCTGGCAATAATAGGTGATGTCTCTTGATTTCTGAGATTGTGAGAACTGTTGAAAGCATCTGGTTTTTATAAGAATCTACTTAGAATTATTCTTTATGCTTGTGTAGTCTTTCTCTGAAAGATATTTCATTGAAATGAATAGCATTTTTTTTTTCCTTTGGAGATGGACTGGAGGTTACCTTGCATTTTGGTTTAGTTGACTGGTTTTTCTTCCATGTTATGAGTGGCACCTCTTGATTCTTAGTTGTGTCCACATGTGCTGCCGTTGGACGCAACAGTTAGCAGTTTCTTCCACTTGAAGGCTTACCATTCGGTAGGAACCTGTAAAGTTCTGAAATGGAAAGTAAATCAGAGCGATCTGACAGCAGAACTCTAGAAAGTGCAAAAGCCAGGTTTAATTAGGTATCAGTACGAAGCCATTATCCCCTTAACAAAAGGTGGGGAAGGGGAGGGGGGTGAGAACAATTGGCGTCTCTCTGAGGCTGCCTAGCGCAGCCCGGGAGCCCAGCTGGAGCTCGGCTGGCCCTGCATTCTGCAGGCAGCGTGCAGTTTTTGAAACACCCCTCAATGTTCCAGCCCTTAAATAGCAGCGAGTCTTCCAAAGTGATGCTGCGCACTGTTAGAGAAATGAAAGCAGCTGCCTCACAAGCAGGAAGCTGCCGAGCGAGATGCTTAATTATCGTGGAAGTAAGTGCTTGTTACTGCTGCGTGGAGCGCGGGGAGCGCGGGCCGTCCTCGCGGTGTCAGCCGTGATTTATAGACAATGCAGCCCTGTCGGCGCAGTGCTGGTTCAGCAGCATCTTCCCAACGTGGATTTGGCAGGAATTTAAAGGCCACCTCTGGTGTCATTTGTGGAGTCTTGGAAAAGGGTCCTCTGCCTTTCTTTTCAGGATGTACGCCACCATGCAGGATTCTGTGCTCCGAATTTGTGCCTCTTGCCTCCCGACTGATGTGCCCACGAGGAAGTTGGTTTTCTTCGGCAGTCACCTGGAAGGACGTTAGCAGTTCTCTGTCGTCTCTGGGGGAGTATGCAGAGGTCTAGCTACAGCAGCATTTTGTTTCTGCTCTCTTCAGAAATTAGCGCCAAAGGGTGGGGTAGGTTGCAGTGCGTAAGGAAATGCAGGCATTTTGTTAATCAGTGAAATAGTCCGAGTAGATGAAGCAGGAGAGAGAGCATGGGAAGAGGTGGTGGTGAAGGCTGGATTCGTTCTGAACTATTCCTGGTCGGGGTAAGTAATCAAGTAGAGGCACATGCAGAGGAATGCTCAGGGATGTGATGGCTCTGGGAAAACACCGTTTATTTTCTGTTTTGTATTTGCTCTTGTCAACTATGTTTAGCCTTTGTAAAGATATGGAAGACAAGTTAGGATTTTGAAATATAGAAGGTGTTAAAAAAGTGAGTGTTGCAACCTACTAAATAAAATAATTTTCAGTTTTTAATCTTGTTAACGAACTGTGTGTTTGCTCTAATTGCTGAACTCTGTTGACTGTGTTGGCTATGTCTCAAACTTTTGGTCAGCACGGTGGTTCGTGGTATTCTACATTGTTAGAGGTCATTGTAATTCTTACTTGGTCTGTAGTGGGGGTTGGAGCCTTGGTGTCCTGGAACGAGATACTCCCTGCCCCCCCAATTATATGAAACAGTTCAATTAAGCTCAAGTAGCAATAGTCTTTTAAAATACATATAATTTAAAAGATAGGCTTTTATTAAACACTTTTACTTTCTTTCAAACCTGCTTTACTAAAATATTGGGTTATGAGCTGTGAACCACATTCGTTACCAAGTCTTTTGTTTTCATGAGTCTGGTTTTGGCAATTGCATCCTTATTTTTATATGTATTTATCAAATGCTAATTCCAATTGTCCTTTTCTCTTTTAGAGAAAGCATGGGATTATGGTAACCACAGAGTCCCAGTAATACAAGTTCCATTCAGTTTTTTCTGAAAGAAAGCCGTCTGTTAAAGTGAAGCAAAGGAACTATTGTGGATTATAATGTTTTGAAGATTTGGATTTTCAGAAGTTTGAAAATAAGGCATCGTTTAACCTTTTAAATGAAAAAGATTAAGATCTTATGCAACTGCTGTATTTGCTGGAAACCATTTTCCAAAAGGGAAGTGCACATTTAAAACTTAGATATAATGGTCCTTTCTGCAGGGATTTAAGTCTGATTGCTTTCCCATCATGACCAGCTTGAAACGGTCGCAGACGGAGAGGCCTATCGCCACTGAAAGGGCCTCCGTTGTCGGCACAGATGGCCCTCCCAAAGTCCACACTGACGACTTCTACATGCGACGCTTCAGGTCCCAAAATGGCAGCTTGGGATCATCGGTCATGGCTCCTGTAGGGCCCCCCCGCAGTGAAGGTCCTCACCATATAACCTTGACCCCAGGAGTCCCAAAGATGGGGGTTAGGGCAAGGATCGCAGATTGGCCCCCAAGGAAGGAAAATGTAAAAGAATCTAGTCGTTCAAGCCAGGAAATAGAAACCTCAAGTTGCCTTGAGAGCATGTCCTCCAAAAGCAGTCCTGTGAGTCAGGGAAGTTCTGTTAGCCTCAATTCCAGTGACTCAGCCATGTTAAAAAGCATACAGAACACGCTGAAAAACAAGACGAGACCGTCGGAGAACATGGACTCCAGATTTCTCATGCCCGAAGCCTACCCCAGCTCCCCGAGGAAGGCTCTGCGCAGAATACGACAGCGGAGCAACAGCGATATCACCATAAGTGAACTTGATGTGGATAGCTTTGATGAATGTATCTCGCCCACGTACAAGACTGGGCCATCATTGCACAGGGAATATGGTAGCACATCTTCCATTGATAAGCAGGGAACGTCCGGAGAGAGCTTCTTTGACTTGTTAAAGGGCTACAAAGATGACAAATCTGATCGAGGTCCAACTCCAACCAAACTCAGTGACTTCCTCATCACCAGTGGGGGCAAGGGTTCTGGTTTCTCTTTGGATGTTATAGATGGGCCCATCTCACAGAGAGAGAACCTCAGGCTCTTTAAGGAGAGGGAAAAACCACTCAAGCGACGGTCCAAGTCTGAAACTGGAGACTCATCCATTTTTCGTAAATTACGCAATGCCAAAGGTGATGAACTTGGGAAATCATCGGATCTTGAAGATAACCGATCAGAAGACTCCATCAGACCCTGGACATGTCCAAAGTGCTTTGCCCACTATGATGTCCAGAGTATATTGTTTGACTTGAATGAGGCAATTATGAACAGGCACAATGTTATTAAGAGAAGAAATACCACCACGGGGGCTTCAGCAGCTGCTGTCGCGTCCTTGGTTTCAGGACCTTTGTCCCACTCGACCAGCTTTAGCTCCCCAATGGGCAGCACGGAGGACCTGAATTCCAAAGGAAGCCTCGGCATGGACCAGGGAGATGACAAAAGCAATGAACTTGTAATGAGCTGCCCGTATTTTCGAAATGAGATTGGGGGAGAAGGTGAAAGGAAAATCAGCCTCTCAAAATCAAATTCTGGCTCCTTTAGTGGGTGTGAAAGTGCCTCCTTTGAGTCTGCACTCAGCTCCCATTGCACGAATGCAGGAGTGGCAGTACTTGAAGTGCCCAAGGAGAACTTGGTGTTGCATCTGGATCGAGTGAAAAGATACATTGTGGAACACGTGGATCTCGGCGCTTACTATTACAGGAAATTCTTCTATCAGAAGGGTGAGTAGAGATCTTTCATGGTTTAATTTTCTGTGCTGTACTTTCTGAAAGAGAGTACTATATGTTTATTTTAGCATTATGTCGTAAGATTTTCCTGTATTCCTTCTTTTCTCTTGATGGTAAAATAGATAGGTATTTATTGCAATGTATTATTTTTTTGCATTTTTTTGAGCTACATCTTCCTTTTAGGTATTTAAATGTCTTGTATATATTAAATATTTGTTTTTTCAAGAATAAACCCTTTGATTTAGTGGATGAAATTATAGTCTTCATGTAGAAAATTAGTTTTACCTTTTGGGATAAAGGATCAGTTAATGGCAATTGTAATACATTTCTGTTCATTTCACAAGAATTGTAATGGGAATTAATTTCATTATTTGACTAAAGTCACAGAGCCAATAAGCTTCAGAGCCAGGAATCAAATTTAGGTCTTCTGTATTTGAGTAGAAAAAGCACTAAAGAGATAAGTACCCTTACGTGTTGACTTCCTTCAGAAGGAATCCTAGTCCTTTTTGTTCTTTCGGGGAAAAATACATACATACATTGTTGGATTACACTCTATATGCAGTTTTATCTCATACATACTTTTAAGAAAGGCTCTGTGATTTATTAAAAAGTACAGTAGTTTAAACGAACTCTTAAGAGCTTTTGAATAGTGCTTTTGAGCAGCATTACTAGTTGAAGAAGGAGTTTATCATACAAGCGTCCATGCCAGGATGCAGGATGCAGGATGCTGACCAAGGGAGGACACACACCTGTGGCCCATTGGCTGGCTCAGTAATCCCTGTATGCAAATGACTACAGCAGTGTTTTGATTTCCCATTTACTGTTTTGAAGTTTTTAAATGTTGTTTGGATCCAGTCTTCCAAATGACCTTTCATTTCCAGTACTCATTATAGCTTTAGAATAAAATTTACCGTAAGGTTATTGCATGATAGACTTCATTTAAGAGGATTTATTGACTAAAAGGATCTTATCATGTCACAAGTATGTATGTCATTTAAATATCTGTGGCAGTGGTCCTGGAATCACTATAGTAGTGAAAATCCCAATTTTATTTTTAAATAATCTTTACTCTCTCAGAATAGTTTTCTGGAGTTCAGATTTTAGAGACCACTTTTTTCTTATACTGTCCTTTAAGATACAGGGTTTCTCAGTGTTGCCATCTTGGCAGTTAGGGCCAGATAGTCCTTTGGAGGAGGGGTATCCTCTGCATTGTAGGATGTTTAGCAGCACCCTGGCCTCTCCACCCTAGAGGTAGAGGTGTCCCCTCTCTCTGTCTCAGCTGGGACAACCTAAACTGTCTCCAGGTATTGACAAATACCCTTTAGGCAGCAATATTTCACCTAGCCAAGAATGCCTGATTTCTTGTACCTGGAGCTGTTTTCCACAGGTGTTTCTGAGCTGTCTGTAGGTGGAGGTCACCTTGCTAAAAACTGATATTTTAAGTCCAACATGAGAGAACATATTAACTATAATCTTATTTCTGTAGCGGTAGGCACTTTTTACCAGGAGGCAGGCCAGTATGGTAATATTAATAATGAACTTTTCTGAGCACTTGTTATGTACCAGGAACTTTGCTGAACTTTTGATATGACATGCATTTTCTCATTTCAACCTCTCTCTGCCCATTGAGGTAGGTACTGTTACTGATGACATTTTCCAGATGAGAAAACTGGGCTTAGGTGATGTTAGTAATTAAGCTGTCATGGAGCTATTAATACTAGAACCAGGATTTCTTTGCTGTGTCCGACCAGAGTCACTCTGCTCTGCTCTCTACTGTATGAGTCTAAAGGGAAGTATATTTTTATGGTTAAATTTGGTAGAAATTTGTTTCAAGTATTTTTATCTCTCCAAAGTTTGGGATAAAAACTTGAATGCCTATATTCCAGAGTTATCCAACATAGCTCATGACACTTCATAAATTTAAAAGCCACCAATTCAAACTAGTTTCTAATTTGAAGCATGGAAACTACTCTCTTACCCAACATAATTAGAACTGGTTAATTGAAAATAACGGTTAAATCAGGAAATCTTTAAAAAGTGTACATGTTCAAAATATTTTCTTATCATTAAAATACATAAGAATATGTTTGCCAAATTTTTGCGAGGTTGAGGGCTTTTCTTTGACAGTGATTCTACTATTTTGAATCCTAGATTGTATTAATAGTAGAAACCAAAAGTGCAAAAGCAGAGACACTAGCAAGGCAATCTGAATATTATAAAATCTTAGGTTTCATATTTTCTCTCATTTTTTTTGTAGCTGTCTCACCCACATCTAATCCAGCTTTCTTTTTAGTGACTTGCCTTTAAGTCTTTCCAGAGTCAACTAGTTTTTAGTAGAAACAAGATTTATCATTTGTACTCATATTCCATAAACTTTCATAGTATTTAATTAAATTGCATAATTACAGTAATGGGTCAACTGACATCAACAGGTTTGGGAAGACACAGCTGACTTTGTCAGCACGAGGTTCAGCTGGTGGGAGCCGGAATCCTACGTGTGGTGCTGGAGCTTGCCTGCTAGTGCCACTGAGTGCCATCACCCTGGTTCACAGAGAGACCCAGGGCAGGCCAGGAAGCTGGTTCAATGAAATGCAGTTATATAGAGCACCTGCTGTGTTTTCTTGGGCCACATAACTTAGACTGTTTATATCAAACAGGTCATTTGTCACAATATGATAATATACAACAAATTATGACTATAATGAATAACATCATTTGATGCTGATATTAAGCCCCCCAAAGTATAGCTGCATATTAAAAACATAATATCTATTCTTTATCACTGTATAAAGTAGTTAATTCTGTCCTATAATTTTTATATAGAAATGGATTCACTAAAATTAGAGCACTAACTCATTTTTCCTGATCAGAACCTTAAAGCGAATCAATCCTTTTGAAGGAGTACATCAATGCCCAATGTGATTTACCTTCCAATAATAGGTATATACGTGCTCCTGACCTGGTTGTCACTCTAACCTCTTTATCACCATATATGTTCCATTCTTCTGTGTAATGCATTCTTGACTTCATGTGACTACGTCTCTGGGGAAAACAGTCCCCTTAACCATACTCTACTGTCAACATTATATGAAGAATTTAATTGTCTTTGGCTGATGAAGTTGCAGTCACTTTTTAATATTATGTTCTTTATAAACATCATTATTTTGAAAATTTAGTCTTTAGAGGATATTTGGCTTCAACATGTAAGCCCAGTCTGTTGCTGGAAAGATAACTGGACCAGTAAGTGCCCACTGTTTGCACTTATTAAAAGGAGCAATACAACATTTGTGCCCTTTTTCCCAATCCTTTCTCTTGCCCACTTCTCTTTGCTGTTTTGCTAGTATATGTGATGTGTCTACTGAGACTCACTGAGGATTAAATGATAGTATGGCTAACATTTATTGTGTTACCACTATGTGCTTTGTGCAGACCTCCTCACTTAGTGCTCATAGGTCCCCAGGGTGAAGCTGTCATTGTGATAAGTCCAAGTGATGCAACCACAGACTTCCTAGAGAGGCACAAAGTTGGCAGTGGGATAGCATTAAAATTAATCTGGTCATCTCCCTTTGAGTGAAAATATATTCTGTATTTAGCTTTTATTTACAGAGTCACCATGATCAGAGTACCAAGGGAAGGTGTGAGCAGAAACTACTGAGTTGTAGAAGAGTTGTTACCTATAGCCGACACGGCTTATTGAGGAAACCTTTTCCTGGCCATTATTGACCTTACTTGCTGTGCCCATACAGGGCTTTTCCAATTTTGCACTGAGTACACAATTGTCTTTAAGCATGAGCTCCCCAAGTCCCATCTAGAGAGCTGCATTAATAGAAAAGAGAGGAGCCCATGAGTTGCCTTGGCTGTGGTGTTTGTTGCTCCATTGACCAAAATGTTGATAGGCTTATCTGATGCTAGGTGGGGTGTCACCATGTCAAAGTCAAGTTATTGAAAATGCTCTGATAGGGAAGGGCCTCTTCCTGCCGCCAAGTGGCTGGGAGATACTGCCATTATCTAGTCCAGAGCTCATCCAAGAATATTTTTCCCCTCCTGAAAAGAGGGAAAATTTATGCTGGTGCACCTGATTATTCTTCTGATAACTTGAAACCACTAGATCTGATTTTATTGTTCACTTTCCTCCTACACCTCCACCTCTCTCCACCCCACACCCATGTTGGGGTGCACATGTGCATACCCACACACACAAATCAGGTTCACCAGCAACATGGACCACAATTGCTATTGTAATGCCCAGTTTTAATTATTCACCTCTCACCCTCTTGTAATCCGCCATCTTTAATAGCATACTTACTCACCTTCATTTGTGCTTAAAGTGACAGCTTTAGCACTCTCGTGTACTTTTAAATTTTGCTCTCAGAGGCTGTGCTTCAAGTTCCAGCTTGTTAAGTGAGTATTATTAAGTAGCTGTTGTATATTTTAGTGGAGTATTCTATGTACAATAGAACATCAAGGAACACCGCATACAGCTAAGCTTCTTTGTAAAAATATTGCTCATTTTGTTCGTTTTCATTTTTTTAATCCTGTGAGTATAGCAGCATTCGGCTTGAAACTACTATGCTGTATGTCTTATAATTCAGCATTGTTAAAAGATAATTAATTATTCTATATTTAGTTTTTTGAGATAGACAGTGTTATTTCAAGGAAGTGATAGACGCAAGTCAACAAGTCTGTCCCACTGAAACCACATTGTACTCTATGCTCTTGAACTTAATAGTTAATTTCTGCCAAAATGAATAAGGAAAGGTTGTGTAATTTATTGTTTTAACATCTTTATCTTTAAAATTTTTTTTATCGTGATCACGTAAACTGTGTATAATTTGTTTGAATAAAGCGCTCTAGTTATGTAGTCCTCAGGGAGATCTGGGGCACCAACTTCTTGAGACACTAACCTAGCATGGTCTGCTGCTGTCTTTAACCTTCCCAGGGCTTCTGGTGGCAAGGAGGCCGTTATATATACATGAAAGTTTGCACGTTTATTCCTTTGAAAACAAACATCCTCTCCCTTCGTGGCTGGGATCTCCTGAGTCCCAACACTCCTTGTCTGAACTCTGACCTGTAACGCATTCAGCACGTGTCACCTGTGCCACGTCAGTTCAGAGGCTCGTGGAAGTTGGTTGAAAGGGCATGTGCCTCGCCTCCTCCTCATGTTTTATTTTTAAAATCAAGCTAGACTGTCAGAAGGCCACATTTATTTAAACACTTGACTTTAGTCAAGGACATCTTTTTTTAAGACCCAGTCATGTAAGAACGATTTGCATTAAAACCGATGAAGACATTGCCGTTATGTCCTTCTTCAGCCCTTGTGGAAAGTTCCATGTGAGAGAAGCGTTTTAGAATTTGATGCCAGGAATTGTTTTCTAGTAGCTACCAAACGCCTGCCTTTCTGATGATAGGCATGTTGTATTTGCTGGCTTATTTGGGTTTATTTTTACTGTATTTTCTGTTTGACCTCAACTCCCAGAGCCGGATTTGATGCTCAACTAGACAACCTTCATTAATGCCCTTGTTTCCACTTGTCCTCTTTTAGTTTTTCTATTTCTTTTGTTGGCATGTTTTATATATTTCTTTTATTACTAATGACCTCAAAAATTCTTTTTGGAAAAGATAATCTGTACACACTTATACTCAAATAAAAGACTTCTATTCCTTGCTTTCTCCTCAGTTCTGGCTGCATTTCTCACTGTTACCTGCTTCCACCTGGATGGGTATCTGGTTGGCAACTCGGAAGCATCCACACAAATTTTGACTTCATTTTTCTTCCCAAACGAGCCTCCCTCGCCATTGCCCTCTTGCTGTAAATGCCACCGTTATTATCAGCTACTTGGATGTGCAGCACTGAGGCCTCGCTGTTTGTTTTTCAGTCAGCCTTAGAATTGCTGCTGACTTTGTTTTTTATGTCTCATTCCTGGTTCTAGAACTTCAGGCCCTTGTTGCCTCTTGCTCAAATTCTAGCAATAGATGTCTTAGTGTCTCCATCTCTCGCCTGCCGTACTCAAAATCCAACCTCTTGCCTTTGCCAAAGACAGTCTAATCATAGAATGATTTACATTGTACATGATTAAATTTATGATTTAATCATGTGACGAGTGTTTTGTGTTGGTTGAGCCCTCTGGGTTGCAGACGCTTACATTAGAGGCATGCAGATAGTTTGTTAGGGGCTTGTGAAAGAAAAAAGGAGGAAGCAGAGCTTACCGGGGAAAAGCCTTTGATCCACAGTGCAGATCTGACACCAAGCAGGGAGGAAGGAAGGGACGCAAAAGTGGACAGAGGACACCTCAAACCACAATGCAGATCTGACAAAGACCCAGCCAGTGCAGGGGAGCAAAGAGGGAGCATTAGAGAAGTCCCTTGTTGGGCAGGAATTGCCAGGCCCTGCTCTCATGGGCATGCTCATTTCTAGATGGAGCTGCTCTGGAAGAGTGTTGTTGGGCTGGAAAACAGTAGCGGATTCAAAGACGCTACAGCCAGAGATGTCAGCTGGTTGTATTTCCCATGGTTGAATCAGTTGCAAATCCCTTCTGGAAGGGAGCTCTGTGTTGCACCTTCCAAGCTGCCACATGTGCGTGAGTGCCTACGCCTTCTTGGCATGGTTTTGAGAAACAGACAATAAATCACACAAAAGTGTGTGTGTGTGTGTGTGTGTGTGTGTGTGTGTGTGTGTATGCTAATTATAAGAATCAGCAATACAAAAATGGAGAAAGTAATTCTCTTATTCTAATTTGGTTTGTAATCTATACTTTTTCTTATACACACAAATTTATCATCACATTTTATTTGTAATTAACAAGAGTGTCTTTCATATTTTAAGTAACTTTAAAAATGAACAGTTGCACATTTATACTCATTGATTTGATAAAAATATTTCTTAAGCACCTACCTGGTGGCAGCTGCCGTGCCTGGAGGAGAACAAAGCGGGTACACTCCTCATGGTGCTTGTGTCTGCCATTTGTGCTGTTAAGATGCGTGAGAAGATATTGAACCTTATTTTTTTTTTCCTGATTTAAAAAAGTATACTTTAAAAATCTTCTACAATTTCTTTGTTCCATTTGTCAGGAACTCCATTTCAATGGATGGTGTAATCTCATCTTTAGTAATTTTAATTTCTTTTCATTCTTGTTTTATATTTATCAATTTTATGTTATGGATAAAAGATTGGTATGTAGCTCTCTGCATTTTATTATCTCATCCTTTCACTTTATTTCAGCAATACTGTTTTTATTCCCCAGGAACGTATTATTTTTGTTTTTCTGTAGTTATTTTTCATAGTAGCCTATCTTTATTTTATATGCCTCACATTTCCCCATTAGTATTAATTACAAATTTTTATCGCAGTTCTTTCCCTTGAATGATCTGTATCCTCTGAGCTGTATTTTCTCTTCTTTCGTGCTATTGGTTTTCCTTAGTTATCTACTGATCTAATCACATTTATGGACAAAGACCGAGGAGGATTGGTATAGGGAGCAGGCTTCCCGCAGCGCTGTGGGTCGCGTTCCCCACCCGGCCTTGCCTTACAGGGAGGGCTGGAGGCCAACACCAGCAAAGTAGTGAGACTTCGGAACAGGCAACAGGGAACAGTGTCTTTTCAGAGTGAGAAGGCCAGTGAACCAGGTGGAATATGCAAACCCAAGTGGGTGCCAGAGTTGGGGGGCTTTCTCTGCTCCACTCCTGCATGGAGCTGCCCCTCCTGCTCTGCCCAAATGCATGCATTAGGATGGGCTGTTCTCCCTTCTTCTCTTACCCAGGTGACAAGCTCCTGCTCCTCCTGGGCTTGTGATACCTATGTAACCCCCTTCCTCCCAAGGTGCAGATGCTCGCCCACCACTGCTCTGAGTCGCACTGCGCCTCTTCTGCACGGTGCTTTCCATGGTGCACTGGTTCTCAACCAGTCTTAAGTGCTACTTGAAGGCAGGCCCAGGATACGTTCCACAGTTGAATGAATGTTTGGTTCTGCTGTGAAGTATAAGATTTACTGAGTTGAGGAGCCAGTGTATCTGATATTTGCAGCATCAGGTAGAGGCATTGAGGGCCAGCCCTCTGTGTCTATGACTTTGTGTTATGTGCCAGACATGGAATTAATGTTATAGTTCCTTCTCCTCTCTTTTCAGGAAATGAGACCACAGACAAGTCTTTGTGTGGTCACGGTGGTTTTGTGGAAATTAACCAAGACCACCAATTGATCCCCACAGGCCCAAAACATCATTATGGAGACTGATTTTTGTTATTGTAAACTTTATTAGACACAACTGATGGATGCTAAAATCAGGGGTGACAGTTTGAGCAGAAACGGGAGAAGCAGAATTTGAATAATTTCAAAGCTATCTCCTTGAAGATATTTGTAGGCTGTAAGGGGAAAGATAGTGATGTTGTGTTGAAGACACCTGGCAGATGCCACTTTAACCAAATGTATCAAGGTCTGTCTCATGAACCCCATGAAATGATGAATTGAGAGAGTTACGTTATTTCTATGGTTCTCTTGCCCAAAGTGCGTAACCTCAGACCAATCATGAAATCAACAAATCCAAATAGAGTAGTAAAATCTCTTCAAAGGTGTGGAAGTCATAAAAGATGTAAAGATTGGAAAGCAGGGGACTAAGAAATAACATCTGAATGCAACATGAGTGGGATTTCAAAACCAAAAAAAGGACATAGTGGAAAACTGGTGAAATTTGAGCCATATCTTTAGATAATGGGATTGTGCCAATGTTAATTTCCTGGTTCTGATTGATGATTGTACCGTTTTTAGTTACATAAGATGTTAACATCCCTTGGAGGAGACTGGGTTAGAGATTTATGGAAACTCCCTGTACTATTTTTGCAACTTTTCTGGAAATCTTTTAAAAGCAGTCAAGATAAAAAGTGAAAAACAAACAAAGAAACCCTTCAGGTACAGTCAATAGCAGTGACTAATATATGAACTGTATGCATGAAAATGGCTATGCTTCCTCAACTTGCTGTGTCAGAGTGCATCAGTGTGACAGCCATGCTTACTGATTCCCATATTCCGAAGAATTCTGTGCTTTGTTTTGTAGTCTCAAGGAAATAAGGGCCCATTACACCTGTTATTTTAGTACAGTTTACATAAAATTGAGCTTGTCACCGGTTTTCCAAATGCAAACTTCTTTATAACTTCAAACATCAGTGAGCCCCTTATCCTGAGCATCAACATTTAGGTGCTCAGTAAATACATATTGGCTTTATCAGTTTCTGTCCTGGTCTTCTCCTGGAGCCTCCTCTTCTCATAGGAAGCTGCAGGGCAGTGAGAGGAAAGATCTTCCTAACTGAATTCAAGTCAAGTAGAAGCATTTGATGATGTCAAAACACCAGTTGAAGCAACCTCTAAGTTCATATGGACAGTGTGAATATAGACAAGCATGTAGACTATGCGTGGTGTCTGCCCTCATGGGCAGCAGTGACTTCTGCCTTGACTGAATTTCTGTCTCTGAGGGACTTCCTTCCAAATCCTTCAAAAACATGTTATATAGCAAGATATCTTGCTTCAATACCCCTGGTAAGGGGTAACAAAGTTTTAAACAGAAAGAAATTGAGTTAGGAACAGGTGCCCCATTGTAATTTCTTTCATTTGGATGTTAAATACCTTTTTCCCCCCTGAGCTGGCATTTGAATTAGTATTAGTTTTGAACATTAAAAGTGGAGTTGCATGAGTATGCAACCTTTTAAAATACTTTTTACTCATTGACCATTTGCAAACCAAATACATTTTTATACTTTTAAAAATCTTCCTATTATAAAGGTTATATAGTGTTCATTACAGAAAAATGAGGAAGTCTAGAAAATAAGAAAATTAATCTTGTTTGATTACTAGTGATTTTATTTCTCATCATTTTTGATACATGCATTTATTTTTTAAGTAAAATAAAGATCATTAAATACAGTTTTATATATTTTTTCATGATTTTTTTGGTATTTTTCCAAAGTTAGAAGCAGGGAGGCAGTCAGACAGACTCCCACATGCGCCTGACCAGGATCCACCCGGCATGCCCACCAGGGGGCGATGCTCTGCCCATCTGGGGCATTGCTTCTCTTCAACCAGAGCCATTCTAGCGCCTGAGGCAGAGGCCATGGAGCCGTCCTCAGTGCTCGAGCTAACTTTGCTCCAATGGAGCCTCAGCTGTGGGAAGGGAAGAGAGAGACAGAGAGGAAGGAGAGGGGGAGGGGTGGAGAAGCAGATGGGCGCTTCTCCTGTGTGCCCTGGCCGGGAATCGAGCCCGGGACTTCCACACACCGGGCCGATGCTCTACTGCTGAGCCAACCAGCCAGGGCCTCATGATTTCATAATTGGTTATGCTATCATTTATTTAAAGTTCCCATCTGTTGTAAATTCAGATTCTCTAGTTTCTCATTATTATAAATAATAATAATGCTTACATCAGATGTTCTTAAGTTTTTTGCTTTTCCCTTTATTGAGCCTTTTTGCTGTTAGGTGAAATCTATGGACGGTCCTTAGAATAATTTTTTAAAGTACATTAAATAAAAGTACAAAGCAACACAGAATATTAAAATACATTTGCAAAATTTTTTAAATTTTTGTGACATCTATACTTTTTATTGCATTAACAAAAAGATCTAACTTCAGGTCTGATAACTACCATAATTTCAAAGTAGTGATAAGCATAATCAATATTTTGGTATGTCTGTAACAAGTATAATGAGACATAAAAATATATATGATTTACATTGGTGTCAAAATCACATATATAGCTAATGTTATTTTAGTTTTTTGCCTACATTTATAATGAACAGAAATGCTGCATTTCATTTAAAGTTAGTGAAATTATTTAATTTTTTAATTGAAGTTCATGGAACCCCTTATTTCTATCCGTAGAGAAGTTTTAAGACCTCTGGCCTTATATAAATGATTATATAAGGTTTTTTCCACATGTTCAGTTATTTCCATAATATAAAGAAAGCTCTGTAAATGAAATGGAGTTCATAAGAAAGCTTAGACCAGAAAGGTCTGACTGGTATATTTAAGACTGTGTAGTTTAACATTTTCTTGCCTGCTTTGAATATTTACAGCTTTTATTTTTGAACATCTATTCTAGGCCCAAAACATTTTTACTTCTTTGACCACTAGTGAGATTGAGGTTAATAATGTACAGTAAAAAAATCTCCCGTTTTGTATCTGTTACTCTTTATTTTCTCTTTGTTTCAAATAGGTGTGTTTTTTTACCTTTTTCTTTAATTACATAGATAAAATTTATTAATGCCAACATAACTTTATATTAAAGCCTACCTTTTATTGGCAAGTTAGGGGACTGTTACAGGCTGTTTAGTCACATGCAGTTTTAAGCCCCACAATTTCATGCAGTTTTGGCAAATAGACCAGCCTACTTTTCCTTTTTTTAATTTTTATATTTTAATTATAGTTGATATTCAATATTTTATAATAGTTTCAGGTGTTTAGCATAGTGGTTTAGACATTTATATAATTTATGAAGTAATTCCCCTGATAAGTATACTACCCACCTGGCTTTTTTGTGTGTGACAGAGAGGGGAGGGGGCAGATAGGGACAGAAAGACAGGAAGGGAGAGAGATGAGAAGCATCAACTCCATAGCACCTTAGTTCATTGATTGCTTTCTCATATGTGTCTTGACCAGGGGGCTGTAGTCAAGCCAGTGACCCCTTGCTCAAGCCAGAGACGTTGGGTTCAAGCCAATGACCTTGGGCTTCAAGCCAGCAATCTTTGGGCTCAAGCCAGCAACCATGGAGTCATGTCTAAGATCCCATGCTCAAGGCAGCGACCCTGTGCTCAAGCTGGATGAGCCAGCGCTCAAGCCGGTGACCTTCGGGTTTCAAACCTGGTTCCTCAGCGTCCCAGGTTGATGCTCTCTATCCACTATGCCACCACCTGGTCAGGCGACCACCCTACTCTTTAAATTACTTAGGGAAAGAAGAATTGAACTTCAGAGTGTTGTACACTTTGCAAATGTGGACAATGACTCTTATGTGACAATAATTATAAGCTTAGGAGAGTGCTTTGGGACCAATTTCTGGCATGTGGCCAATCCTGTGTATGTTTTCCCCATCCATTTTTCTGACCTGCTTTTGATTATGATGCACAGTCTTAGGCTATTTAGTTCTCAAGGAACCTCCACCCTTATAATTAGGTGAGCCCTTTGAGGAAGAGAGTCTGAGCACCTGTGAGTGGTAAACATCTCTGAAGAAATTGTTCATGAACAGTTGGACTTTTATTCCCTCCACTTTGGCAAACCCATGTTTCATTTGAAGAGCAGAATATGCTGCTGTTTTGTTCTCTTAACTTTTGGACCTGTCCTTGCTTTCTAATCTGGTTGTTAGTTATACATGTTAAGATGCAATAAGTTGTATAAAAACAAAAACAGCTTAACAACTTGAACCCTGCAAGTGGAGATGAGCAGCTTTACAGAAGCATGGACTGGTTTCATCCCAATTCTTCCTTGTTTCATCAAATTTTTTTGTCTCATAAAAATATTGAGCTAATGAGAATATTGAGGGTCAGAATTCATGTTGTTGACTGCACTGACAAGTGCCTACTTATCACCTACAAGTAAACTATTTTAAGAAAAAATATAGAGGATCAGGTAACATACAGATACTCCAGTACTTTCAGCCTTTTGAATAGTGCATTTTCACCAATGAAATAAAAGTTGGTTTTACATCTCATTTGCATAATCAAACAACTTTCTTGGACTTGTCGTTTGCTTTTCTTTCTTTTTTCTTTTTGTATTTTTCTGAAGTGAGAAGCGGGGGTGGGTGGGCAGAGGGCAGACAGACAGACTCCTGCATGCACCCACCAGGGGGTGATGCTCTGCCCATTTGGGGCATTGCTCCTTTGCAACTGGAGCCATTATTGTGCCTGAGATGGAGGCCATGGAGCCATCCTCAGTGACCCGGCCAACTTGGCTTCAATGGAGCCTTGGCTGCGGGAGAGGAAGAGAGTGACAGAGAGGAAGGAGAGGGGGAGGGGTGGAGAAGCAGGTGAGCACTTCTCCTGTGTGCCCTGTCCGGATATCGAACCTGGGACTTCCACACACTGGACTGACACTCTACCACTGAGCCAGCTGGCCAGGGCTTGTTTGCTTTCCTGATGTTCTTGTTTAATAAAAAAAAAATCAAATACTTTTTTTTATTGCTTCATATTCATTTAGAAATATCCCCTAATTTTTGTGAGCAGTATAGTTTAAAATGGTGAAGTAATTTTAATTTCAGCTAGTAAAGTTCAGTTGTTATTGTTCCAGTCTTTCCTAGTATCTTTAGTGTCCTCCCTTATATGACAACTTTAGATACCTTTCCTAGAGAAAATGAAAGTTTTTATTTTTCCTTCTGTATGGTCAATTAGGGCAACTAAGAGCAGAATATGAACCTTTTTTGTGATTTTAACATCGGTTGCTTTATTATATATAACATATGGCCATACATATACAAATACTTTCTGAAATGTTTGGTAACAATTCAGTGCCACCAGGAGTGTATGAATGAGTGCATTACACCTCTTCTGAGGACCCCTTTCCCACTTCAGAAATGTCACTGATTTTCTTAGGTGTGGGAGAGTGGTTAAGTAGTACTTGGTTTTTGGTTTTTGTTTGTTTTAAATTTATCAGTTTATTTTTCACATTTAAAATTTTCAGTTAACAATTCTAAAGAAATATTTAAGCCATTAAGTATAACTTTACATATTTTTAGTAAAAAATAAAAATATATTTTTGTTATATACAGTCCACATTATGCTGGTCTCCCTAGGGAAATGTACAACTGAACGTTAACGCAAAGTCTGCAACTATCATGGAAAAGCCAGTGTAAGCAATCAGAAATTGCTGGTGGAAGCCCTACAACTCTTGTGACTGTATATTTCTTTCCTTTATTGCAGTTAAAATGCCAGGCTTCACTTTTTTTTTTGGCCTTGTGTGCACATGCTTACCTGTAGATCATAACCAGGTGGTAGGAGCTGTATTTGCTCTAATTATTTGGAGCTTTGAACAATTTACTGTTTCCCCTGTATAAGAATATCAAATTATTATTTATTACTATAAATGTGTCAACCAAAAATGTAGCTCTTTGTGTGGAAAATTCTGGTGATGGCAGAGCTACTCATTGGCACTCTTTGTACATCCTTGTTAAAACTCAAGAACCAGAACTAATAAGAACACTTCAGGCTAAACATTTGGCTAGCTGTTAAATATGAAAATAAAGCAAGGGGAAAGCACTCATATATGAAAAAAACCATTGCTACAGGTATTTCTCCCTTTACACATAGTGAAACCTTGGCCCAATAATACATCAATAAATAAAGCTCTATGTGTGTTCTGGCTAGTTAATCCCGTTAGGTACCAAATTTCATTTAATTATTTTATTTACAATATAACTTGGGAAACTTTTGGGAAGATACTATTACATATGATGGCTAGGATTAGTAATTAAAATAATGTGTGTGAACCCTGGCACTGCTCTTGACTAGTGTGGCTGGGAAGTAACTTACTCTCTAAGTTATAGTTTCCATACCTATAAAAAGGAAGGAAATACCTGTATTTTCATGGTTGATGTGAAGGTTGGAGTGCTTGGCAAAGTGCCTCGCTGCTGTGTTATATCATTCTAATAGTGACTGCAGTTTTTGGACCTGTAATACCTGCATTTCAGTGCATCCTTCAGTGTATTCGTCCATTCTACTAGCCAGTTCCTCTTCCCTTCCTCTGACTTTCGTCATTCTGAATTCTCTCATCAAAGGCTTCCCAGCCTTTCTGTAGCACTCATGGGCTGTAGCTTGTTCTTTTCCTTTCCTTCTGCACCCCTTCCCCGAAAGACAGCTGATAGTGGATCTGGCTCCCTGGAACTGATGGGCCACCCCATTAACAAAGTGGGGAGACAGGTTAGGAATACATGGAAAAGGCTGCAGCCCATAGCAGGAAGCGCTCTACCCAAGGCTGTGTCGGGGGTGGGGAGTGCTGCTGTCCAAGGAGAAGGAAGGACAGGTGGAGCAGAGAACAGCCAGGAGGGCGGGACTGAGGCTAACTACGAAAGGCAGGGTATTTTTAGTTAAAAGAAAAAAAATCTGAATCTTTTTATCTTGAGATAAAATTTTAAGGACTCAAATTCAATTTTAGGTGACTTGCTGTGAACTAGTCTCTTCTGCCACTGCATTAGGATTTTGAATCAAATAAAGTTTTGTTTGTGTAGAAAAGGATTTTTCCCTACACCTCAGTAATGTTCAGGTATAAACAGTGGACAAAGAAAAGGCTTTTTGTTGTAAGACTGATTCTTACTCAGGTTGACTTTTTGAATAAGTCGAGTTAAATCATGATAAGTAGTGAATTTAACACAGGAAACCTGACCAGAATCGTCATCCACACCAATGAGACTGAAATAGATGAAGACTAAAGGGAAATGCTTTTTGGAAATAATAGCTAAGGCTCTCCTTTAGTTTAAAAAAAGAAAGATTGCTGTTTCTGCACAAACACACGGAGAAGTTCTGAAGATCTCAGAGTTGTCAAACCAGAGAAGGGTTTGTTTAAAGATAGTCTGAAGAAAGTGTTAGAAGTTGGTTTACAATTATCTCATCACCATTCCCCTAACTCAAATGTACTTCATAAGCAGCTGGAGAAAATTACACAAAAATACAGTTGGATGTTGATGATGACACACACAAAACATTTAAATGATCTTTAATTTTTTTGTTTTTTTTTTAAATTAACATTTGTCAGTTTAGTATAGGGTTTAGTTTCATTTTAAAATAACACTTATTATTTTATCTGACAATTTATACTATAATGATTGTGTTTAATACTTATATTTTTATAAATTTACATTTTTGTGCTATAACATTTCTAAATTTTTAAATTTGAAACATAGTAAATATTTTGTTTCACTATTTGTATTTTTAAGAATTCTTAACACTGTCTGTCCAGGTGGTGACATAGTGGATAAAGCATTGGCCTGGGATACAGAGGGCCCAGGTTCAATACCCTGAAGTTACTGGCTTGAGCAAGGGCTCATCCCGCTTGAGTGAAGGATGCTGGCTTGAGCGTGAGATTATAGCCATGACCCCGTGGTTGCCAGCTTGAGCCCAGAGGTCGCTGGCTTAGGCAAGGGATCACTAGCTCTGCTGTAGCCCCCCAGTTGAGGCACATATGAGAAAGCAATTAATGAACAACTAAGGAGCTACAAGGAAGAATTGATGCTTCTCATCTCCTTCCCTTCCTGTTTATCCCTCTCTCTGACTTAAAAAAAAAGTCTTAACACTTTAAAATTATTAGTATTAATATACAAAGTAAACACTTTTATTTTGCTCAAGTGTTCAATCACTATTTTAGAGGTTTTGTAAGTAATATTTCAGATTAGAGCAGTGGTCCCCAACCCCCAGGCCACGGACCAGTAGCGGTCCGTGGGCCATTTGGTACTGGTCCGCAGAGAAAGAATAAATAACTTACATTATTTCTGTTTTATTTATATTTAAGTCTAAACGATGTTTTATTTTTTAAAAATGACCAGATTCCCTCTGTTACATCCATCTAAGACTCACTCTTGACGCTTGTCTCTGTCACGTGATACATTTATCCGTCCCACCCAAAAGGCCGGTCTGTGAAAATATTTTCTGACATTAAACCGGTCTGTGGCCCAAAAAAGATTGGGGACCACTGGGTTAGAGGACTTAGTCAAATAAAGAAGAGTTGTGGGAAGAGTATTCTAGGTATTTCTTTAGGTGAGAAAGGGCAGAGTGAGAGAAGTTCAGTATAGGTGGTCTTCAGAGTTCAGAAGAATGATGGAAAGGTCTAAATTGAAACTTCAGTGATTGCTGGGGACAGGTTGTGAGGGCCTTTATAAAGCCATGAAAAATATGCAAGGACCCTTGGGAAACCCCCAGGAAGGATGTTAAATTTAATAGTGGTCAGATTTGCAGGGTCATCTGGCAGCTGTATAAATGAGCTGGATAAAAGCAAAGCAGTGAGAAGACTTACATTCAGGCAAGTGATGATGAGGGAAGTCACTGGCTGTGGAATGGAGAAAAGGTAGATAGGTTCGAGAGAAATTTAGGAACTACCATTTGCAGGGGATAACAGTGGATCTGGCATGAAACTAGTGAATGTGGTAGTAGTCGGTAGAAATCAGACTGCAGGGAGAGCATCTTAGGTTTGGTGGATGGAAGGTGATGGGTTCACTTTTGTGGAAGCCTTTGGGACAGACAGATAGAGTTCCACTAGACAGACATAGAAATTGATGGCTTTAGAGCAGTCTGGAATAGGCATGGAGTCAACGTCCAGACGGCAGTTGAAGTTCTGAGAGTGGACGGAATTTTGAGGATGGGAAGAGGAAGGGAAACTGAGTTATAGCCAGAGCGGTGGAAGGAAAATCGGTAGAGGATGCTGTCACAGAAGCCAGGAAAGGTGTTTCTAGAAAAAAAAAATGAAATGATCAACTGTGCCATATGTAAGGGAGAGTTTGAGCAAGGTAAGGACTAACACACCTGATTGTTTCTAACCTAAAGGCTATCATTAGTTAGTGCAGATGGAAGTCAGATTACAGTGATTCTGAGGTGAGGAAGTAGGCTGCTCTTTGAAGAATTTTCCAATGGAAGAAAAAGAGGAGTTATCCTGAGGGAGGAAAGGACTTGAGGATGTGTTGTTATATTTATTGAATAACTATGAAATGAGTCTTGAGCTTGATGAAATGATGGGAATATGTGAGTAGAGAGGGACAAGTGGAAGATCAAGAGAGAATGGTCAAGGCAGAGTCCCTGGGCAGATGGACTTCACGGAGGCCAGAACTTAGAGTGAGATTGAGTTTTGGATTGTAAAGAAAAGGAAGCGGAAGTCTGGGTCCATGTAAGTTTGTATGTATGATGGAAAATGAAAACATTTGCTTCTGAAGTGACTTCTTTATTTTCTCCGCGGTTTAGACAGCACTATTATTTGTTGAAATTGAAGAGAAAGCAGGTGGTGGTGGTGGTGGGGTTTGAAGGAGGATAGAGAATGTTTGACACACCTGCTCTGGAGAAGGGGAAGCTGACCAGGGTTACCTTGGGAATGAGTTGAGGTTGTTGGAGGTAATTTGACAGTGGCCAGATCTACATAGTTGTAAATTTCCTCAGTGGCAGAGAATAGCAGCCTCACCTGGCCTTCCTGAGGTTTGTTGGAGTATTGAAGAGTTTCTAGAGAGTAGGGTTTCAGTTGAGTCCCTGACACGCAAGAATAGATTATAATGCATGTGTTTCACACCCATCTTTGACCCCCTGCGCTGTTATTCTGTGCTGCAGTACTAAATTAGTCTCGGAAGTTCCTGAAGTGTGTGAAAGCTCTTGCTCCTTCAGTAAATGGCCCCAGACTGCTGTCTTGGATTTCTTTTAAGTTCTTGTCTGCTTTTTTATACTACATGTCTCCTCCCTTTCTGTTTTCTTCCTTGTTGTCAGTTGTTCTATCACATTGCTGTCTGCATGCAAGTCTCTATCAGCCCTACAATCTGGACTTTGTCAACATCTGGAATTATCATACCTCTGAAATAAAGCTGTGGGCTTGAAGACCAGATAACCAAGCTTATTACAATAATGTGCAAAGTTAAGAGTGAAGCACCTCTGAGTGCGATTCTTACGTGCTGTGCTTTGGGGGTGTACATGAGCATTTGTACATAAACTTTGTGAACATTTAGCAGGTTGTTTCTCAGTTGTCCATGTAGAGGTGTTTATTGCCTGTATGTATTCCCACGTGCTTTCCTTTTTTGAATCTCCGTGGATTATGATAGTCTTCCTATGGAGGTCTCAGTATTTATGATTATATCTTTTATTGTTGTTCTTTAGTGCTTGCAAAGTATTTTCATATGCACTGTTTTAAAACTACAGATGTTTTTACTGTAATTTCTTATTATTCTCATGGATTTTCAAATACTTAAATATTTTGTATGTGCATAACATATATTTTCAAACGTTTATGCATTTTGTGTGAGAATACCATGCCATGTCACAACTCAGTCATTTAGTCATATCACATTTAAATGAAATAGATCAATATAAAGTATTTTGTAAGTTTGAAAAATAAGTGATCTACCCTAGCCTTTCATATATTTCTATGTTTTATGGACTTCCTCATCTCTGAACATCTCATGTATACATCAATAATTTTCTTTTTCTTTTAGCAAGGGAGAATCAGAGGGACAGAGCCACAGACAGGAACAGAAGCCAGAAAGGGAGAACAATAAGAAGCATCATCAACTCGTTGTTGCAGCACTTTAGTTGTTCATTGATTGCTTTCTTACATGTATTCTGATTGGGGGGCGGAGGGGGGGGGCGCCAGCCAAGCCAGTGATTCTTTGCTTTAAGCCAACAACCTTGGGCTTCAGGTCAGTGACCATGGGGTCATGTCTATGACCCCATGCTCAAGGCGGCAACCCCACACTCCAGCTGGCAACCTTGGGGTTTCCAACCTGGGTCCTCAGTGGCCCAGTTCGACACTCTATCCACTGTGTCATGTCCAGGATAGGAAATAATTTTAATTTTTTAAAGGAAGTTTTATTTACACACACATACTCAGGTGCATGGTAAATGATCATTTTTTTAAATTTTCTGTAAACAAATTTAATTTTGATCCTGACCGTGGTTCTTGTCAGAAGGAAAGTAGACTCAGCACCAGACATAAAGAGACTTCCCTTAACTCCCTAGGCTCTGATAAGGTTTGAAGTCTTGAAGAGAGTTTTTCCCTACATTATAGTAAATCACCTGCCACACAGGTTACCTAGGAGAGGCCTTTGTCCCCGGCCACACATGCCCTTTGGGTCCAGTAGCTTTGTGGAAGGCTTTCCTCTGCTCACTACATGGAAACAACCATTGGTGAGGCCCAGGACTCAGGGCCTGGGCTCTGCCTCCCAAGGGCACGGAGCTCTTTTCTCTGAGCTCCTGCTCCATCTTACTTGGGCTCCCAGAGCTGACGCTGCTCGGTGACTCACAGACCTTTCTTCTTGCTCCAATCCAGGGAAGTCTCTTTTTAATCTGGGGGAAACCCCTCTCTCTTCAAACTCTATTTTCAGTAGATTTAGGGTTTTGTTTTGATTTTATAGACACAAACTTTCCCTTAGGCAAGGAAGAACACGCAATGTAGCCTATTTAAATAGTAGAATATAGGGAGAAAATAATTTAAAAAAATAAGTAGTACAGCCTGACCAGGTGGTAGAACAGTGGATAGAGCGTTGACCTGGACACTGAGGACCCAGGTTCAAAACTCCGAGGTCACTGGCTTGAGCGCGGGCTTATCCGGCTTGAGCGTGAACTCATCTGGCTTGAGTGTGGGGTCCCCACCTTGAGCATGGGATCATAGAAGTGAGTCCCTGATTGCTAGCTTGCCAACCCCCCCCTCCCCCATGGCCATGGTCAAGGCACATATGAGAGATAATCAATGAACAACTAAGGTGCTATAACTACAAGTTGATGCTTTTCATCTCTCTCCCTTCCTCCCTCCCTCCCTCCCTCCCTCCCTCCCTCCCTCTCTCTCTCTCTCTTGCATGCCAGCGCGAGCACGCTTGCTCATATGTGCGCATGCAGTAGTAAGTTGGAGAGTAGTAATGCCAGCTGAACAGGCCACCTCTCTTCAGTGTTACCTGCTCTGAAACTAAACCTGTGGAGTCAAGTCCTTGTTTTTATAATGCATTGAAGAATATCAATATTTGTTAAATGTGCTTACATTTTATTAAAAGTCAAAGTTATTTCTGAGTGCTGTAAATGTCAAGCAGAACATAACATTTTAATTTTGTCTTATTTTACCTAAGAACACTGGAACTATTTTGGGGCTGATGAGAATCTTGGTCCAGTGGCTGTGAGCATTCGAAGAGAAAAGCCAGAAGAAATGAAAGAAAATGGATCTCCTTACAACTACCGAATAATATTTAGAACCAGTGAGGTAAGTTGCAAATGAGAAAGATGAGGCTTAATGGAAGTGAGAAAAAAAAGTACAGCAGTAGCAATAGCAAAGCAATT
Source organism: Saccopteryx leptura (assembly GCF_036850995.1). Taxonomy (NCBI): domain Eukaryota; kingdom Metazoa; phylum Chordata; class Mammalia; order Chiroptera; family Emballonuridae; genus Saccopteryx; species Saccopteryx leptura. The sequence goes on along the minus strand of NC_089508.1, from coordinate 29,758,185 downwards.
AAATTTAATATCGCACGGTTGCAAATGTCTTCTGAAGAAACAAAGTCCCCTTTCATTCATTCTGCTGGTGATAAGGGTGGACGTAATGGCTAGATCTGGATCCTTTCTTTCCACTTAGCTCTGGATAGATCCAGTAAATGAATGGGAGTTTTGATTCAGAGAAAGATATGTCCATTAAATATGACCCGAGGAAATTAGAGCCCTCAATCCCAAATGGGATATTGCCTATCCTGCTCGGTCAGCCAGAAAACACCTGAACAACCACTTGAGGTGCTAAGGTACTTACATAGAAAGAGGGTCACCCAGGACTTAACTCCCTCTTCCAAACTATTGCTTAGGACATTTCTTGGCCCAAGAAGAGGGGGAAAGACTTTTCTTCTACCACTTTCATAGCATTATCTCTTTTAGATCTATTTTCTGAGGCCTAGAACATGAACTCTTAGAAACACAGGCTATCTAATGTGGATGAAAAAGGCTCTTGGGGCAATTTAGGAAATCTACACTGAATATGAGTTTTTATTTTTAAATGAAATTCAGGTTAAAAAAGAAAAGGAAAAAATAGTCAACAAAGCATTTCTTAAAAACTCACAAACCAATCTAGGATTATAAAGTTCTCTTTTCAGCCTAAACATGTAGAGTTGTGCCAGTTATCCATTTATTGCCTCTGAGCACTTTAGAATTGTTATACATTAATGTCTAATACCCCTTTGGGCTATCTAGAAAATAATAGTTTTGAAACTCGTTCAAATAGGGCATTTGGCTTTATTTCCCTCATTGAGTTTCAGGGGTTGGCCTCACTTAGTCATTGTTTCTAAGCTTGAACTCTGGGGAAATTAAAAATAAGATTTTTAAAGGCATGAGTTTAATATTTAATGTGTTATATATATAACGGCCAGAGTGAAATGAAGAACTAACATGTCCCAATGTACTTTTTCTCCATGCCGGAGCTAATTGTTCAGCAGCGTAAATTCTTTTGTTGAACATGAAAAACACAGAGAACACCCTGTGTTTCTTTTTTTTTTTTTTTTTCCTTTTTTCATTTTTCTGAAGCTGGAAACAGGGAGAGACAGTCAGACAGACTCCCGCATGCGCCCGACCGGGATCCACCCGGCACGCCCACCAGGGGGAGACGCTCTGCCCACCAGGGGGCGATGCTCTGCCCATCCTGGGCATCGCCATGTTGCGACCAGAGCCACTCTAGCGCCTGGGGCAGAGGCCACAGAGCCATCCCCAGCGCCCGGGCCATCTTTTGCTCCAATGGAGCCTTGGCTGCGGGAGGGGAAGAGAGAGACAGAGAGGAAAGCGCGGCGGAGGGGTGGAGAAGCAAATGGGCGCTTCTCCTGTGTGCCCTGGCCGGGAATCGAACCCGGGTCCTCCACACGCTAGGCCGACGCTCTACCGCTGAGCCAACCGGCCAGGGCCACCCTGTGTTTCTGAAGTTGGATGTGGGTAGTTGGTCGTTTCTAGCTTCTCAGATCCCACCAGATTTCGATGAATCCCTGCTCATCATTTTTCTCCTCCCAAGGCCACTCTGATTTAAGCCCCCTGTCATCTTCCTTTTTTATGTTTTCAGTCCGTTGAAATTCCACTTCTTGCCAGCTACTGTCCTATCATCCTTCATGCCAGAAGTCGACATTTTCTAAATCAGCACTGTCTCAGCGCCTGTCGCTGGTGTCCAGGGTTGTCCCTTTCAGCCGGCCTCGCGGGCATGCCACACCTGGTCCCAGCCTCGCTGTCCAAGCCCCTGTCCTACGGTGACATGAGCCCTGCACTGTGGTGGATGAAGCACACCGACTCTTGCCTTCCCTGCCTCTGTTCTTGCATCTCTTGCTACCTCCGTCTGGTATGCCCCACCGGCACCTCCCTGCAATTCTCTGGTCTTGTACTCAGTCCTTTTCCTGCTAACCCATTAGAGTGAATTAGGTCCCTTGGGGCCACTTCCGTAGCCTTTGATTGAAACATCCAAGTCAAATGTTGTTCATGGCTCAAAAAACCATTACCACTTGTTTTCATGTTCAAATTAAAGTTTAGCTGATGACAACTCTATTATTGTAGTTGTTCAGGCCAGAAATCTTGAAGCCATACTTAACTCTTTTCTTCCAACCTACCCTCTCCTAATATCTTCTCCTCTCTCTAACCCCCCAAAATATAAGCAAAATTTGTTGACTTTCTCTTTAAAATATGTCTGGAATTTAACCACATCTCCCATCCCGTTGCCTGGGTCTAGGCCAGGACCAAGCCAACATTGTCTTTCCCTGAGAACTGTTCTTCCTGCTTCGGCCTTAAAACTCTGCATTCTTGCAGTCCAGCAGTGATCCTTTTGAAATGGAATCCAGATCTTGTTATTTCTTGATTAAAACCCTGTAATGGTTTCTCATCTGCCTCTGAGTGAAACCCAGTCTCTGTGGTAGCCGGGAGACCATGCGCTTCTGCTAGGGACCTCGTGACCACCGGCCCCTCTTTAGTCTTCTCCAGCCACAGCGGCCTCCTCCTCCCTGGGCAGCCTCAGGGCGCCTCTGCCTCAGGTCCTGGGTGCTCCCTGTTCCTCTGTGGTGTCGTGTTCTTCCCCAGGCATACTCTTGGCTACGGCGCTCATGTCCTTCTGGCCTATACTCATAAATCACTGGGCTCTGGCCTTTTCCTCATAAATTATCTAAAGTTTCTGCTCCCTCATACCCCACTTCATATCTAATTCCAGGCTTTATTTTCTCATGAATACTTGACACTATTTCACATATTGTACTTAGTTTTTGTTTTTCTTTTTGTATCTGTCTCTGCCACTAGACTATAAACCCAGTGAGGATGGGACTTTTCTCTGAGTTGTGTATTACTACATGTGTAATGCTCCAAATAGTTCCCTCCCTCCCTCCCTCCCTCCTCTCTCTCTGATATTTATTTAATTGCCACTAGCTTTTGTGTAATTTTTTCTTTCCAATAAAAATAATCCTTAAGCCTGACCAGGTGGTGGTGCAGTGGATAGAGCGTTGGACTGGAATGCAAAGGACCTAGGTTTGAAACCCCAAGGTCGCTGGCTTGAGCAGGCGGTCACTCGCTCTGCTATAACCCTCCAGTCAAGGTGCATATGAGACAGCAATCAATGAACAACTAAAGTGCTGCAACAAAGAATTGGTGCTTCTCATCTCTCTCCCTGTCTGTCTGTCCCTATCTGTACCTCTCTCTGTCTCTTTCTGTCTCTCACACACACAAAAAAATCCTTAAATGTGGATTCATTGTAATATCTTCATGAGGCTCTTCATAGAAAGAAACTAACAAAATTCCTTTGCGTAGAAATGCTCTGGATGTTGGTTTTAGTCTATAGCTCCTGGACTTTGTGGGACAGGCATATCTAATAAAATAAGACTTAGTTTTCACGGTTTTTCAGGACTTCTCATGCTATTAATTTCTAATGTTAATAAATACATTGAGAAAAAAGAACATGGTCACTACAGTGCCTCTCCAGTTGCTTCAGTAATTAGCATTAAGATAAGAGAAATACATACAGATCTCTCTCATTTCAGTAGAAGTAATCATTGCATAACATTTTTTTTTTAAACTTGCATATATTTGTAAGCATGACAGTGTGTTTATGAATGCAATCTTAGGGCATGAGTGTACTTTTAAGCCTTGGTGCACAGGAACTTACAAGGATCCTGTACTTCCTGGAAGTCATTAAGGGAAATATCAGTTATACTAGTGATTCAGGTAGAAAAACTAGTCATTCTCTAAAATTTTCATCGGCTTTGTCGCTCTTGAGACGAGCAACTATCTGTGTGGCACCAAATTAGCAATAATTAGCATTTCTGGACTTGGTTTCTCAACTGAGAACACTTCAGCCTTTGTAGCTTCCTATCCGCAGTCACATGTGATCTCATGCAAGAAGTGTGATAACTGAGTTGTTCAGTGGTTTTCCTTGTTTTAATAAACAAAGCGAAACTATTTCTGTTATATTAGATATTAAGTCATAAGAAATTGATGTGGTTTTTTATTTAATTCTTTTTTTTTCTTTTTTTACAGGGACAGAGAGAGAGTCAGAGAGAGGGATAGACAGGGACAGACAGACGGGAACGAAGAGAGATGAGAAGCATCAATCATCAGTTTTTTGTTGCGAGACCTTAGTTGTTCATTGATTGCTTTCTCATATGTGCCTTGACCGCAGGCCTTCAGACCGAGTGACCCCTCACTCAAGCTGGCGACCTCGGGGTCTCAAACCTGGGTCCTCTGCATCCCAGTCCAACGCTCTATCCACTGTGCCACTGCCTGGTCAGGCAGAAATTGATTTTTTTTGACTGACCAGGCGGTGGTGCAGTGGATAGAGCGTTGGACTAGAATGTGGAAGGACCCAGGTTCAAAACTCTAAGGTCGCCAGCTTGAGCGTGGGCTCATCTGGTTTGAGCAAAGCTCACCAGCTTGGACCCAAGGTCGCTGGCTTGAGCAAGAGGTTATTCGGTCTGCTGAAGGCCTGCGGTCAAGGCACATATGAGAAAGCAATCAATGAACAACTAAGGAGCCGCAATGAAAAACTGATTGATGCGTTTCATCTCTTTCCCTTCCTGCTGTCTGTCCCTATCTGTCCCTCTCTCTGACTCTCTCTGTCTCTGTAAAAAAAAAAAAAAAAAAAAAAAAAAAAAATTGATGTTTTTTACACAAGTGTTTGAAAATGTTATAAATGGAAGAAAAGATGCTAATCAGATGAGTTGACTGCATATATCTCAAGTGCCCTTTTCTTGTATTAAGAATAAGGTGTTAGTGAATTCACTTTGCCTCCCCTCCTCTCTCTTCTCAGTCAGTTAACAAATATTACAGACTTTACATCCCTGGTGATTTTTCTTGTGTTTCTATTTACCTGCTAGTCCTGTATCTTGCCCTCGGTGCTTGTTACTTGGACACTGTTACAACTTCCTCCTAACTAAATTCTCTTCCTACAGTTTCTTCCTCTTGCTGTTTGTTATTTGCCAGCTTAATTTCTTTAACATGCCCTGGCCAGATAGCTCGGCTGGTTAGAGCATAGTCCTGATGGGCAAAGGTTGCTGGTTTGATTCCGGTCAGGGCACATACAGGAACTTATCGATGTTTCTGTTTGTGTCTCTGCCTCTCTTTCTCTCTCTATCCTTTCCTCTCCCTCTCAAAAATAAAGGGGGACAAAAAAGAACCAAGATCCTTTAAAAAGAAATTTCCTTAACACGTGTGTCATTGTCATCATCTCAGTTCAGAGGAGTTCTGAGATTGCGCTTGGAGTCAGATGAGGTGCACGCCCCTCAGTTGGCATCAGGGTCTCCGGTCCTGGGGCTCCTCCCACCACCCGCCCTCCCCTGCGCTCTGTAGGTCAGGCTGAGCTCTAGCAACCCCTCTTTCATGCTTACAGCCTGTTCTTTCTCATCTCCATACTGCTGCTCTCTGACATTCTGTTATTTTTTTTGTAGAAATATTTCTAGATTTCATGGCCCCTTTATTAGCCATCTCTTTCATGAGGGCCTTTTCTTATGCTTGGAACCACAACTCTCCATGTTCTGCCTTTGGACCATTTTAGAACTTGAACTTGCTGCCCTTTTCTTAGTAAATATATCCTTCCTGAGTTGCAACTTTTTATTTGCTACCTCTCACCCAGTGGCACACCATACCCAGCCACCCACCCATCCGTCCGCATATCAGCCCATCAGCCCGTCCGCACGCAGGTGCTCCTCCTGTTAGCACCGGTATAGCTCATGTTGCAGGGCAGCATCTTAGCCTGCCTGCTGGATGGGAGTTTGTTCCAAGTGCTGGTGTTTTCCATAAATCAGCGTACAGTGTTTTAATTATATTAACAACTTTGCCATGTGAACATTTTTGGAAATTAAGAGTACTTTACGCTACATGTCTGGTTAACTTTGCTCCAACCAATTGTTACATAGAGAAATTTCTTTGCTTATGTTTATATTTCATCCTAATGGGAGATGTTTTAAGAAATACGGGAAAACCTAAAGTAATTTCAGTGCTGTCAGTTTTGCTGCCAAACTATATATAATCATTGTCCTCTTATCGAAGCCTTTGGGAATATGAATAGTTTATGCTTGCCAGCAGTACATTATGAAATTTAAAAATTCTTCCTCTGCTTACCTTTCATCATTCAAAAAGGGGAAACATTTTATTTGATCTTTAAGTAAAATGTCTGCAGAAGTCTTGATCCTGAGTTCCTTTGGACTTGCCTTAGTCTTCTTGAAAGTGTTGGCCTAATTTTCATATACAAAGTGTCTTATACGACTTCCTTCACCCTTTCTCCCTCACTGGCTTGACCAATCAGAAGTCATTTCCAAATATCTGATAACTAAGGAGGAGCACAGTCTAGGCTTTCAGTGCATTTGATGTTCAGTAGCCATCCCCGTATCCGTAGTTTTGCTTCCCACAGTTTTAGTTACCCCCAGTCAACAGCAGTCTGAAAATATTAAATTTCTACAACCATCAACATGGTCTGCTCCTGACATCCAGCCGTCAACATCACCATGGCTCGATGATCCAGGATCACCCAAAGCAGGTGATCCTCCTTCTGACATCGTCAGATGCTCAGTGTTAACGTCACAGTGCCTACGTCATCACCTCACTTTATCTCATCATGTATGCATTTTATCATTTCAAATCATACAAAAAGGGTGAGCACAGTAAAATATTTTGAAAGAGCCAGAGACACCATGGGCACATAACTTTTATTACAGTTTATTGTTATAATCATTCTATTTTATTATTAGTTATTGCTGTTATCTCTTACTATGCCAAATTTATAAATTAAACTCTATGCATAGGAAAAAAAACAGTGCACATAGGGTTCAGTGCTATCCTCAGTTTCAGGCATCCACTGGGCGGGCGTCTTGGAGTGTATCCTCACTGGATCAGGGGAACCCACTAGATTCACTTCTCTCACCAGAACACGTTTCTCTCCTTCAGCTCATGACACTGAGAGGCTCAGTCCTGGAGGATGCCGTTCCCTCAACAGCAAAGCACTCGACAGCCAGAGGGCTGCCCCTGAAGGAAGTGCTGGAGCACGTGATTCCCGAGCTCAACGTCCAGTGCCTGCGGCTGGCCTTCAACACGCCCAAAGTCACAGAGCAGCTCATGAAACTTGATGAACAAGGGGTGAGTGTGGCTTCCCGAGAACATTCTTAATGCTATTGTAAATGTTTCCCATTAGGCTTCCAGAGTATAGGCCTTAATATTTCTTTTTTGACAAAGAAAAGTGATGTCATTTATTGTGAAGGATATTCTCTTTGCAATTACTCATTTTCATTTTTCTTGGCTTTCTGAACTCTGAACATCTCTCATCTGATAAAATTTTCTATGCCAGAATTGATAGATAGGATACTTAAACTATGTTCAACACTTTTGGTAATCTTCCATAAGTGCCGTGAATTTTTCAAGGACTTTAGGAATAAGTACTAGCAATAGCAATAGTGATAATAGCTATCCAGGCTCTACTTTAAGTGCCTTAAATATATTATTCCCTTTAATCTTCCAGCCCTATGAGAATGGTACTATTATTATCCATTTTAGAGACAAGGAATCTGAGGCACAGAGAGATTAAGTAGTAAATTCAAGTTCACACAATTAATAAGTTCAAAGCCTGTACTGTTAGCTGCTACAGCACACTGTCATCAAAGCTTAACATTTTGAACTCTATTAGTACCACTTACAAAGTATTTTAGATGAGACTAAGTACAAAATTTTAAAAATTTGAGATCTAATTAGTTTCACAAAATGAAAATAAAATTTTCTCACTTCCATATTTTCTAAACTTAATGTGGGGGCCATTTGGTCACGATGCAAATGCCATTTTGTGAATAAATTTTGGTGGTCATTCCATAATTAAACATTTCAATTTTATTAAAATAAATAGGAGTTCAAAAAATCAGTTTCAAGGTATATTTATTCTTTTAATTCATTCAATAGGATATTATGAACCAATAGTTGGACATAACTTTTCTAATCATTGTTCTATCTATTCAGTTCACTTTCATAAAGCACAGATAACATCTATTCCATATATAGATTTCAGTTAGGCTGTGAGCATTCATGAAGCAGTTTGAATGCTTTAGAAGACGACTGATGCATAAACTTAACTATTTGAGGGGTTGTTTTTTCAGTAAAGATTTTAAACCTTGATTCTAACAAAGGAGTAGGAGAAAAAGGAAGATTAAGTTCAACTTGATGGATTTAGTCTTTTTAGTTACCATGGATTTTTAGGGGAATGACAACATTTAGACATTGATAGTATAATTATATACTGAATATTCCAAATTCTACATTAGAACAAATTACATAAAGGAGTTATTGTCAGTTTCCCCTTGTTTTACCCATAGTAAGTAAAAAATGGGTGCGGTATATTTTATGCCATCTCTTTATAATTGCAAATGTTGGACCACAGATGGGCTGATCTGTGAGGAACATTCCTTGGTCCCATCAACACAGGAAGGTTAACACTATAAGTTTAATTTAAAGCTAAATTTAAATTAACTGTCCATTATTCTGAAATTAGGGGCTTTTTATTCCTGGGAGGTATTAAAATATACTTGCTTTCATAAAATATTGATAATATGTGTTAGTTGTTTTCTTTAATGCATTTCTTGGCAGAATTAAAATTTGGCAATCTAAGTGAGTTTCCCCAGTTTTATTTTGGAATTTTTACTAGGTATTGTAGTCTAGGAATTTAAAACCTGCCCTTTTATACGAGCAGCAATACATCTAGACTAAGAGGCACCTCCACTTAGCCCCTGTCTTTTCATTTATATCTTCATAGCATTCAAAGCCAGGATTAGACTGATAAAAAAAAACAGGCATATAACTTAGGCATTTAGTCTGGGGAGTCATTTTTTTTTTTTTGGTACCAAATCTTATTAATGCCTTGGTATCATTTTGAGAATGATTATTTTGATGCTTTTGCAAATACAGATTTTAAAACAGAAATGCTTATAAATGCAATAGCTTATGCATTTGAATCATTGCAAAGCACTTTTGGGTTCATATGTGTCATCATTTTTTAAAATTTCATGCTTTGTACATCCTTATATTTGAAGAGATTCACAGTATGATACTCAGAAACTGGACTCGCTAAAAGGTGATTCTAAATCTCCTTTTAACGTTTACTTAAATGATTTTTTTTGTGACAGAGAGAGACAGGGACAGATAGACAGGAAGGGAGAGAGATGAAGCATCAATTCTTTGTTGCAGCACCTTAGTTGTTCATTGATTGCTTTCTCATAAGTGCCTTGTCCAGCAGCAGGGGGTAGGGGGCTACAGCAGAGTGAGAGACCCCTTACAAGCCAGCGATCTTTGAGCTCAAGCCAACGACCTTTGAGCTCAAGCCAACGACCATGGGGTCATGGTCATGTCTATCATCTCACACTCAAGCCAGCGAACCCATGCTCAAGCCGGTGACTTTGGGGTTTCAAACCTGTGTCCTCTGCATCTCAATCTGACGCTCTATCGACTGTGCCACTGCCTGGTCAGGCTAAATGATTCTTTTAATAGCTTCTCTATATGACTTACATAATTATGCTTGGAAAAAGAAAACACTGTTTGCTTGCTATATTGTGACATTCTGCCTTTCTGATCTTTGGTGCCTTATTTTCTCAATTTACCATTTTTAAAAACAAGTGAACTTAAGAACAAATGAAAATTTTATCCATAAATTATGAAAGAAAGCCTTTCACAAAAATATTTTAAAAATCAGTTTTTATTTGACTAGACTCTGACACGTATATGGGATCTGAAGTTTGACATTTTCATTCCTGAAATTTTAGGAAATGAATATATGACTGTGACATAAACTTTCACAGTCTCCTTTCTGAAAACTTTCTGGGCCCTTCACTGTTTATCGATGTTCACTTCCATTATCCTAGAAAGGTCAATAAGAAGATGAAACTGACTCGTCGATGATTTCACACTGTCAAGAATTTAGAACTGGTTGTGACTCAGGAAATTTGGTTCCAGTCTGGACTTAGTTTATCCATCATGATCCTAGATCTTCCCTTATTAGATAATTGAGAGCACCTCTAGATATGCTAAGAGTTGTTATCCTGTTCTAATGTTCTAAGCCCTTCACCGGCATCGGACTTCACCCACAGAGTACACTGTGTCGTAGGTTCCTGTTATTGGCCTGTTTTATAGTTGAGAGGAGAGACTTGGAGAAGTTCTCAGAACATTTTTCTTTAGTAATCTTGAACACTGAATATAAATTTGCATAATACTACCTTTTGTTTTTAAGATTTGCAATTCCATACACTTTTTTATAAAGCATCAAAACTGCACTGTGACATATCAGGAATTTCATTCATTCTCGATTCAAGCCAACTTTTTAATAATATGGCCAATTTGGTTACGTTCAAATTTGCCATTTTTCTTCATCAGTCATTTAAAAAACACTTTTAGCTCATGTATTCAGTGTGAGGGGCATGTAAGGTTGTCATGCTAGGTCCTGTTTCAAGTTCACACGTGTAAAGCACTTAGTACAATGCTGGGCACATGGTGAATATTGAAGAAATAGTAGCTGCAATCGACAATGATAAAATGCTAACTCATTAGTCGCCTTTTACAGGCATTATCTCATTTGATCTTTACAAGTATCCTGTGGGAGAGCTGCTACTATAGGTAGTCGAATGGACTAGGCTTTCCAAAATAAGTGTCACTGTTTCAAACTAATAAAGGTTTATTGAGTAACCGTTCTTTGAGGATTGTTAAATACTGTAGAGAATAAATAGGCTGGTAAAACATAGTCCTTACCCATGGAGGAGACAAGGTCATAAATTACTGTAATGGAAGTTAGGGTTAATGTAATGAATATAGTAAAAGAATTGCAAATGAAGAGCCAAGAAGGTGCAAACCAGTGGGATGAGGTCATGATTGGTCAGGTGGGTCAGGAGGAGATGGGCCTTGGAGGGAAAGACATATTTGTCAGGCCAGAGAAGAAGCACCACAGTGCTTCTCAGAATGATAAGAACGAAGCTTAGAGAGACAAAAGGGCGACAAGCAGTCTAGCCGATCAGGAGTGTGAGGCACTTGTAAGAGATTAGTAAAAATAGACTATTTCTTATTGAGTAGTGACTAAGGCAGATACTATGTGTACAACCTTCATGGATTATTTTAATGAATTCTCAGCAGCCTTTGATGTAGGTGCTCCTGTTGTCCTTGTTTTACAGACAGGAGCACTGAGTGAGGCACAGAGAGGCTGAAAGACCCCCTAGATCACAAGTAGAATCTGGTGGAGGAAGGTCTCAAATCCAGGCCTTCCAACTGCAGAGCCCACACTTGTAACCAACACCCCCCACAACCGCTGTCCTTCCCTCCTCGTGAAAGGGAGGAGGAGCCGGAAGGATGGCTCCCTGCTGCTGGCTTCAGTGCCCAACATTCAGTAAAAGTTGTTAAACCCAAATAAAATTGGAATAGAGCTTAAAAATATTTAAAGTACAAGTGCTAGTTTGCAGTAAAGGAAATTGGTAGTCCTGTTTTCATTAGGAGATGCCAAGTTTTAGGTACACAGTAGTGATTTTACCTAAATGAATATCTCCACTGTTTTTTTTTTAGATTATTATTTAAAGTACAAAGAAATGAAAACACTTATTCAATTCTCTATTCTTTAAAAGTTAACCTTTGAGCTATTGAAGTTAAAGGGGAAAAGTCCCTAATTAGGTCTGCAATATGCATCTCAAAAATAGATGTAAGGAAAGAAGCAGTGTTTATTTTACAATGAATAGCACTCATCCTTTGATTAAGGACATGGGTAAACTCTTTGCTGACTTAGCCTATTCATTGTCCTGGTGAATTATTTTATTGAAGATAAACGAGTTTGACCAGCCACTGTCTTCTTTGATTTAGACAGCTAAATTTAAAGAATGAACCATAGGAAAAATATTTTTTTCCAAAACCCATTTTCTGTGAATGATGTTTTGGCAGAATAATTACCATTCCTGAAATTTTAATCTTTTCTTAGATTATGATATCAGCTAATGCATGTTTAAGCTTCCGAGGGTCACCAAACTGGTTCCAGACTACTCATGGACCTGTATAAACATTATCAGGAAGGAAGTGCACCCGACAGTCGTCAAGTCAGGGGAAGAGGGCAATGACATTGGTAGCCTTGTCTTGTCTGTTCAGAAGTCAAGATGACTCTGCACTGGCTCCTCCATGCTCTGTCCCCATCTGCGGTTGGATTGGATGACTGGATGAAGTCCTTTCTAGTGATAAGATCCCATGATTATCATGATGGATAGCATAGCACTTGGGAGTCGTTTGGCTGTGGTAGGGCTGCACTGGACACTGAGGGATGGAGCTCCACATGGCTAAGACATGCAGGAAGGGTTCTTTGGTTTACAATCCAAAAAGACAGAATAACTGATTGTAGATATTTCAATCTCCTTAATTTTAAGTTGTGGATTGTGTTTTAAATTTAAAATATAAAGTTAAACTAATTTTCTTTCCTATAGGACTTAACTAGCTGTTAGCTTCAAATCATCCAAAAATCAAACTAATTGTGTTTACATCAGGGGCTCCCGTTTCTATCTTGTCCTATGTCCTCTCTTCCCCATAAATTACCACTTTTATTTTCCTTATGATTTCTTTGTTTCTTTATACAGATCTCACCAAATAGGCCTATGTAATCTTACTTCCCCACTTTCTTATACAAAGTAATAGCATGCTATAGAAATTTGCTCTTTTACTTAGTAAAATATTTTGGAAATCTTTCTGTGCCAGTACATAGATTGCTTTCCCACTGTCTTGACTGCTGCATAATATTCTATTCTATTGCTATACCATAGTTTATTTCATCAGTTTCCCTATTGGTGGGCATTTGGGTTGATTCCAGTCTTTTCCTATTACCAACAGTGCTGCAATGAAGGCATTTTTCTACATCCTTGAAATTCACCTCAATGTCAAATCAAAATGGGTGCATTTATTATCAGTTTAATACCTAATACGAAGCTTTCTTATTTTGTGAGAAATTTTGCACAGCATAGTTTTAGAGAAGATGGAGATTATTATGTATATAGAATACTTCCTATACAGTATGCCACAGATAAAAATAGATTAGAATATATCTATGCACATATATAAAAATAATTTTGACAGCATTTGTCAGATTTTTAAAATAACTGTCCTACCCAGTATCCATATGTCATTTTTTAAAGCAATTTGATTTTTCTTAGTAATTTCCAATGAGGATATATTTTCTAACTAGCATTTTTTCTTCCAACACTGAATTTTTTCAGACTCTTTGACATTGTTTGTGAAGGTCAGTATAACGATGAGTATTTAGGAAGTAGTTAAGAGTTATTTTTATGGGGAACAAACCAAAATAAATGCTACCAGTGTGAATCATGAAAAATTGTTTTAAATGACCAAGATCTTCATGTTCAGTAATATCGCAGCTTGTCTCAGACTAGCCCACCTACTGAGAATAACCAGGAACACTAGATAAAATATTTTAAAAAAAATAAATTTAGACTTTACTTCTGGAAATAAGGAGTAGATATATCTTTCCTATTCTTCTTGCTTCATGCAGCTAAAAACCTTGTGCATTGTGATGTACAAAGTGAATCTGAACAGTGGAGAGAAGAAAGCCAATTAGGTAGTGACCTTAGGATTTGAGGAGTGACCCAGCAGTCATTCATGATCAAAGCTGAAAATACAGAGAAACTTTCTAAACTTGATTTAAAAAAAGAACCTACAAAAACTCTATAGCTTATATCATACTTAATGAAGAAAGGCTTAGTGATAACAAGGTAAGGATGGATCCTCGCCACTGCTATTCAGCATAGTACTGGAAGTTCTAGTAAGCACAGTAAGGGGAAAAAGGAAATAAAAGACATATAGGTAAAGGAAAGGAAAATAACAAGACTATTTCAGATAACATAATAGTCTATGTACAAAACTCCATGGAATCTATAAAATCTTCCTAGAACTATGAGGCATGTACAGCGAGGTTGTATATGATTCAACATCAACTCACTCAGATCAGTTAGTTTTATTTTAATGAACGCATGGAAACTGCAAATAAAATATAATACCTTTTATAATCCTTCAACAAAAAATGAAATACTTGAGTATATCTCTAACAAGATATGTATAGTACTTGTTTGCTGAAAACTGATGAAAGAAATCAAAGAAGACCTATGATACAGTCTTTTTTTTTTTTTTTTGTATTTTTCTGAAGCCAGAAATGGGGGAGGCAGTCAGACAGACTCCCGCATGCACCCGACCTGGATCCACCTGGCATGCCCACCAGGGGACGATGCTCTGCCCATCCAGGGCGTCACTCTGTTGCGACCAGAGCCACTCTAGCGCCTGAGGCAGAGGCCACAGAGCCATCCTCAGCGCCCAGGCCATCCCTGCCCCAATGGAGCCTCGGCTGCGGGAGGGGAAGAGTGAGACAGAGAGGAAGGAGAGGGGGAGGGGCAGAGAAGCAGATGGGCGCCCCTCCTGTGTGCCCCGGCCGAGACTCCTGCATGCCAGGCCAACGCTCTACCACTGAGCCAACCGGCCAGGGCCCTACGATACAGTCTTAACACAATTAGTATCAAAATTCTAGCAAGAATCTTTGTAATTATAGACAAGAGTATTCTGAACTTTATATTGAAAGGTAAAGGAACTAGAATAGCTAAAACAATTTTGAAAAAGAAGAAGAGAGATTATTCTACCAAGTTCAAAACTTACTGTATAACTACAGTAATCAAGACTGTCTTTTTTATTGGAGAGCTAGACACATGGATCAATGAAACAGCATAGAGAAACCAGAGGTAGCCCCACACAAATATATCCAACCGATTTTTGACAAAGTAGTGTGAAAACAAGGGAGAAAAGATGGACTTTTTAAACAAAGGAGATGAGACGATTGTATATCCATAGACAAAATAATGAAATTGACCTAAACCTTACACATTATATAAGAAATTACTCAAATGGATTATAGATTGAAATGTAAAACTATAAAAAATTTTGACAAAAACATAGTATCAAACTACAGATAAAAAGTTCGGTGACCAATCAACTTTCATTGATTTCATGGTGGCTGCAGAAATAAAAACTAGTTCAAGGGTCACTGGAGAACTCAGAGCTGTTAAAAAATCAAATTGAAATTCTAGAACTAAAGAAACACAAGTTAAAATCTCAGTAGATGAGTTTAAGAGCTTATTTGACACAACAGAAGAGAAAATACATGAATTGAATACAGGTTACCAAAAAAATTTAACTGAAGAATGGAGACAAGAAAACATAAGAAATACAGAAAAGAGCCCAAAAGGGCATGTGAACCACAGTGGAATATATATATAAAATACAATTCCCAAGAGGAGAAGAGAGATTAAAGCATTATTCAGGAATAGAATCAGTGTTTGAAGAATTCTTTTTAATAAAGAGAAATTTCCAAAACTGATTAAATTCATGATTTAAGATAGAATCAAGGAGCGCTGCAGATAAATACAAAGAAAATCAGATCAAAGCCCATTATAGTAAAATAAAATATTTCTGAAATAAAATAGACAAATATTAAAAATAGCCAAAGGAAAATAAAGTACCTTCAAAGAAGGACAGACAGTTGGCTGTTAAAATTAGCACTTGCTGGCTATACAGCGTGAAGGAAAGGTGGAAATCAGACATATGCAGAGTGCTGAAAGAGAACAACTCTCACAATGAAGTTTACCCAACAAAAACATTGGTTTTAAATGTAGGCAAAACTAATGTATAGTGGGAAAACATGGCACAGTGGTTGTTTGAGGCTTTTAGTTAGTGCAGGGGTACATTACAAATGGAAACCAGGGAACTTCTGGGGTGATTGAAGTGTTCTGTACCTTGATTTTAGTGGAGGTTATTAGAACTCATTAAATTGTATGGCTTGAATGAATGCCGTTTCCTGTTTAGCAATTATATACCAATAAGGTTGGTTGAAAAAACAACTTTTAGAAGGCAGATTTCTACTTTTGTCCATTTAAGAAAGAGGGACTAGATTTATCCTTTTATCTGAAACAGCCTAAAGACGAGATAAAACAAGGAAACTGATTTTTACAACATTGGACATCAGGCAGTGAAGAGCAGTGATCTTTGGTAGGTGGGAAATGAGTAAAGTGGACCCTAAGATCACACCAGCGTTCTGCCTGAAGGGGGTCTCCAGGCTGCAGTGCCCAGAGGTGAGACAGATGTGAGACCCAAGGAAGCTGTGTTCACAGAGCTGAGTGCTGATAAGTGTGTGCATTTGAGGCCAGGGTAAAAATCTCCCTAAAGGTAGAGAAGGGCAAATCCTCAGTTCTTCTGTCTGCAGGTGGAGTTCTCTAGACTGTGAAAAATCAGTCCAAACAGAACGGTTTCTGCTCTGAGTTCACATGGCATTGGGCAGAGTCCCAGAATGGTTTTGCTGCAGTAGTGGGGCAAATTAATCCTCAAACTCTGCTCTGGTGCGACCTGACAGCAAGAACTGAGAGGATCAAACTAGTTCTAAGCAACCATACCCCAGAACAAAGCTCAGGCACCCCTCCAGGGTGAGAACGCTATACAGTGAAATACTTCATCGTGACTATTTAAGTAAATCGGACATTTTGGTGGTTTTGTAAGAACGGTAGGAACCAGGTCATTCCCATGATCTGGGCCACCTCAGTGGCCTTCCTCTGGCCAGGACACCAGGAAGAAAAGGTGACAGAGGCCGCATTTCTGGAGAGGTCTCTGAGAACTTGGTGGTTCTCATCTGTTTCCACCGGAAGGGGACACCGACTTCTCATCCGTCCTTCCAGGAACTCAGGGCTGTGGAAGTTAGATTGCACTTCCTGTTTCTTTGATTTGATGTTAAAGTGTCTTTTTTTATGAGAGGAAGAGCAATTTTATGTGTTGTTTGTTCCCAGCTGTGGGAAGCCATGCTGCTCTTGATGGGTGTTGAAAAGCACTTTGCTTTATTGAGATTCACCTTCATCTCAGATATCATCTTAGTCCTATAATCAGGTAGAAGAAATTTTTTCCACGTTATTTTTCAAAATTGTGTTATATAGTTTCTTTGCCTTTCCATATAAATTTCAGAATAATCTTATCTATAATAACAAAAAATCATTCCTTTTTCTAATACAAGCATTTGTTGAGTGCCGAGGCCCTTCCATCGATGCCCCCTGTGAACAGCTGCTGTGCAAGCATGGGTTTGTGCAGCATCACCCCGGACTCTCCAGAGCAAAGCCCTACAGTGCAGAGAAACCCAGTCTGTTCCCAGGACGCCTTCTGGTGCCTTCACAGCTCCATATTGAGCATTGCATGAAAGTACTGTATGTTTACACGCATGAACCCGTGCAGATGTGTCTCCAAAAAATGCTGTTTTATATAACTCATAATTCAGAGCCCTCCAATGATAGCTCTAACTGCATTTACATTTGCTTTTTCTCTTGAAGTGTTCCTTTGTTGCATTTACATAACTCCCCCTTAACAACTTCTCGCTCTGGCAGGGGAGCATAGCTGCTAACAGAGGATTCTAAGAGCCTGAGTTCAGAGCATGCCACCTACCTTGATTTAATTGGAGTGGATCAAGTCATTTCGTCACCGAGCAGTGACATTTGGCACAGTTTCAAACCAGAGGAAACTTGACATTCTAACAAATTTCCTAATCCTCTTAAAGGAGTCTTCCTTTCACAACCAGCAAACCCAGTTTGTTCTTCTGTCTGCAGGTGGAGTTCTCTAGACTGTGAGAAATCAGTCCAAACAGCACAGCACATAATCTCATTGTCCTTGGATTCTGCTTCTCCAGTCGTTTGGTGGAAGTTTCTTTTACTTATCTTCTCTCCTCTGAACTCTTTTCTTTTTCTTCTTCTTTCTCTTTTTGTTGTTATAAATGACTTCTTTTGAATGTTGCACAGTGAAATCTTAGGCCTTTATCTAAGAAGTTAAAAAAGAAAGAAGCCATCCACAAATCCAATGCCACTGATGCTTTCTATCGAACAGGGTGACTTTTGTCCTACATTGTTGCATGAGAAGGCTGATCTGGGAGGCACAGAGCCAGACGGCAAATAACTCAAAGCCCCTTCCTTTCTCTGGATTGCTTCATCTCTGATCGTTCTCCCTGCAGGAAGAGAGTGAGGACCTGACTGTACTGAGGACTCCTATTGTAATAGATGCAGAGCTTACCACTACTTTTTTATTTGTTGAGACCTGATAGGGTGGGTACTCAGCTTAATTCTAAAGCCAGGATGAAATTTCTACCTGTGGGAGTTCCCCTCTAAGCATCAGCCACATTCAGACACTTGAAGCAGGCTGGCTGAGATAAGGCTGAAATGTCAGTGGTGTGCAGTAGGTTTTACTGGGTTTTCTTTTGTTTGTTTTTTCCTACATGTGGTATACAAAATGATTAAGTCCTAAATCTGTTTCTCTTAATAATTACAATGAAGCCACAATAATGTAAGGCTGTATGCCGCTTTAAAAATATTCCAGTATAGCCTGACCAGGCGGTGGCGCAGTAGATAGAGCGTCGGACTGGGATGTGGAGGACCCAGGTTCGAGACCCCGAGGTCGCCAGCTTGAGTGCGGGCTCATCTGGTTTGAGCAAAGCTCACCAGCTTGGACCCAAGATTGCTGGCTGAGCAAGGGGTTACTCAGTCTGCTGTAGCCCCCCAGTCAAGGCACATATGAGAAAGCAATCAGTGAACAACTAAGGAACTGCAACGAGAATTGATGTTTCTCATCTCTCTCCCTTCCTGTCTGTCCCTCTCTCTGACTGTCTCTGTCTCTGCCACACACACAAAAAATATTCCAGTATATCTGTATATCCAGTTATTTGCAAGTTTCAGACTGAAGCTTTATCCTCCCACTCCCTGGAGTAGGCAGACAGACCTTCTGGGGAGCCCTCATGGCCATGGCCACGGGGCATTAAAGGCCACTGAACTTCCTTGTCAACTAGGGAGCATGCAGTGGAGGGGGAAGCAAGAAAGAATTCCCCCCCATGACATTTTCTGTGATATCACTGTTCTGGAACATTTGCTCTGGAAGGTTGGAGAGAATTGTCCAGAGTCACAGCCCCTCGTATGAAACAATAAGTGCTGGGTGTGTTTCAGGATTCAGAAATGTCCAGACTTTCGCAGGGAAATAAAATGCACACACCATGTAGTCATGTTCCCAGTGGGATCAGGGACAGTTCCCCACAATCAAACACATTGATATTCCTACAAGAAAAAAAAATGAATATTCACTCAAAGAGGAATAAATTAAGAGTACTATGTCAGCTCATTTCAAGGTTTGCTGCCAAATGTGTTTGCTTAAATTTGGTTTTTATCTTTCAACTTTTGACTTGCAAGTAAGGGGCTGTGGACATGTCGCAGTGACAGAAATGGAGCAGGGCAAGCCTGGTTGAGTCCCGGTAATGTTTATAGAGCTGAATCACAGGTCTGACCGTGGTGATCGGAGACTCCCCACTGGGCCAGGCACTTTCTCTTCCAATACCTGTGCTTATCTGTCAAACAGGTAATATTTGCTTTATGGGCTGTTGGAGGGATAAGCTGATGTTAAACACGGAACACAGTGATTGGCATATAATGAGTGTTTATTAAACGTTAGCTATTAAAATTTTGCCTCGTGCCTCCCCCCTTTCCTCTCCTTAGCTGAAAACTTAGGGAAGCAGAGGTTTGCAGTGCTGCTTGGGCGACAGGCCCGAGGGATACAGGTTAGCCTGCTTTCATGGCGCGTTAGAACGCTGACTCTTTATACTGAAAACTCATTTCTTGTTAAATAACTAAAACTGCCTTAAAATTCCTTTGCAAAATGATTAGGCTTTTCAGTGATGAATAAATGTTTTGATTAACATTATATTTAAATCTTCAGACTACTTTGTATTAACTGTTGTCCTAAGGAAGGGATATTTGCCACTTGCTAATTTGCCATAATGATGCCCCTTTTACAGTTTCTATTTAGGCACTCATCTTTTAGAAAATTATTTGAAAAGGACATTGTAACCCTAATTGAGGTTTATAAATTTAATATACGTATTGGAAAAATGGCATTGGAAGATATCTTTTCCAATCCCCCCCCCCCACCACCACCAAATTGCAAGGACATTAGTGGGCTTTTCAGGGCAAAAGATTTTATTTTAAACTATCTTTTGTAAAGTGAGCTTTTGCTTTTAAATTTGCAAAACCTCCATTTGTAAAAGGCTGGCGGTGTGGGGGGGGAGGTCATTGAAACAGAATTGCCTTTCATTGTCAAGTTGTTTTTTATAGGCTTACCTTGTATTTTGTAATCCATTAACAGAAATTCCCTAGAGTAGCAACATCTGTTCTGACGATGCCTGATCTTCACATACATGAGATTTTACTTTTCTGGCCTTTCCTCTTAATTCATAATTACAGATGCTTGCTGTATTGTATTGTTTGGGTGGGAGACAGAAGAATTAAAAAAGAAGGATCTCAAGAGAATAGGGATGTTAGCTATTTGATGGGTTTTTGCTCTACAGGACTTATTAACATTTAAGTGGGCCAAAGTACATCAGCTTCTGTTGATTTGCATTGTGTTGTCTGCCTTCACAGCTGAACTATCAGCAAAAAGTCGGCATCATGTACTGCAAAGCTGGACAGAGCACGGAAGAAGAGATGTACAACAATGAATCAGCTGGCCCAGCCTTTGAGGAGTTCCTTCAGCTGTTGGGAGAACGTGTTCGGCTCAAAGGTTTTGAGAAGTATCGCGCACAGCTTGACACCAAAAGTAAGAAATACTCGCACCCTCCTACTAGGTTTATTTTCCTCCTGCTCCTTTGATGTTCACCTGCTAAATTGCCTATAAAACAACATTGCCACTTACTGCAGAAAACTGCTGGTGTTGGAGGAGAGAGCCAGAGAGGGCGGTCTGTGGCCCCAGAACAGTGGCAGACCATAATCGGAGTAGCTAGGCTTAGACTGCACAAAAAGTGTTATCAGAGGTGTGGATGTAATCAGGCAGTGGGTACAGATTTGCTTCTGGATAGTGTGGCATAAATTTCACTATATTTAGCTGAATGTTAAAGTGACTAAAAACTCTAGCAACTTACAACCATCTGGTCGTAAGTCCTAGAATTTTCAACTTCCATTAATTCTTTAATCCTCATGCTTATCTCTGAGTCAGTCTTTGTATGGTTTTTTTTATTCATTTTTGTATCTTAATATCTCAGAGGGTTTTGCTTGCCTATTTTCTATTATTATTGCCCATAGTCTAATTTAATCTTTAAGAAAAGAGGCTTTTATCAATTTAGCTCATACAATGTGTTGATTCAAAGCACGATAGTGAAGCAGTCTGCTTACTTACAGTTCATGAAGATACAAGGTTGTCCACTTCCATTCCCCAAGTCATTAATAAAATAATTAAGTTCTCAAGTATCTGTTTTGGTTAGAGTGTGCTGATTACTGCTGTGTGTTTGTGTGGAGGCAGTTTTACATTTTATCTCCAAATCCATCCATGGACATCTGTGACCTTTTTCTTTGAAAAGGTCTTTGGATTAGCAGATCTTTATTGCAGTCTATAGTAAGCTCTCTGATTTTCTGTACAGGAAATTAAATAAGGAATTGAGTCATGAAAACAGAAAAGCATTCGTAAACTACTGTAGGGAAGAATTTCCTGTTGCCATGGTTTTGCTGTTACCAACTTGGAAGCAACATGCAAGAGAGACTATTAAAACCCATAAATAGCCTAGACTGTTAAATATTATTTTAACGTTCCATGCTCTGCCTGCAACTACACAAAATGTTAAATCTCAATATGCCCTTAAACTCTTTTTACCCAGATATTTTGACATTTACTCTGTATAATTCATTCGTGTTGGCCCAGTTTGTTGTGTTGTATAAATTATCATCACCACAAAGAACTATTGAAAAGGTCTAGGAGAATGTAATACGTGCCCTGATTCTATAGTAACAGCCAGATTGAGTGTAGATAAGATTATGTATTATTTGTGTGTTTATACATTATCCGCCACCTCTTGATGAAGGACAATGGGAGAAATGTATAGCAAGGCCCTATTTCAGCAATATGGTGCATCTCAATATCCTAGTGACTGTAAAGCCTAGAGGGAGGTGAGCCCAGATGAGCAGTCCACCTCTGACTACATCGTTGTCCAGTTGTGTAGTACATTCAGGAAGGGAGGGTTCCTCTTCACTAAACTACTCTCCTTTAAGGTTCCTGGTAACCTTTCAGAGCATAGCTTCGGAGCAGAAGAATTCATAGTTTTTCTTTTCTGTTCTTTTCACAGAGCCAAGTTTCCTAAAGTGAATGAAAAGTAGGAAAGTGTTTTTATTCTGTAGCCCTGAAGAAGGCAATATGCACATTTATCTCTCTCACTCCAAGCTAATAGGGTCAAAAACTAGAGAGGACCATTAGTGTCATCATTTACACAGGTATTAAGAACAGGCTGTAGAAATAGGGTGAAACAAGTCTCGGCACTCCCAGCAGCCTCTTACTGGCTGTAGCACGGCCAGAGATGAGATGAGACTTTGTTCTGTGTGCTGGCAGATAATAAATATCACCACATTTTGTCTACCTTTATTTTGTGTCAAGAACCTTTTTCTTTCAATATAATCCTTAAAAAGAGAAAATGCTTTCCAGAGCAAGCATTCCTAAGTGATTATGCCATCTATATCTGTGGATTTGTAGTTTCATCAAATTAAAATATGATTTGTCCATCTTTATTTCTCTATTTTTTGCCCTCCCCTTCCTTCAGAATCTGATCTGGAATTACACATACATTAGATCACTTACTAGTGTATTGATGACTAAAGAGACTGTTGATTTAATTTTTTAACCCTTTTTTTTTCTCTCTGCTTTTGTTTGGATAATTTCTATTAATATTTATTCAGGTTCACTGTTTTTCTTTTCTTCTATGGTGTTTTAATCTGCTATTAATCCAATTCAATGAAATTATCATTTCAGATGTTTTAATTTTTAAGGCTAGAAGTTGAATTTGATTCTATTTTCCATTTTTTCCTTATTAGGTTCATATTATCCTTGAAATCCTTGAACATATATAAATAATAGTTGTTTTTAAAGTCTTCTCATGCTAATTCCATTATTCCTGTCATTTGGGGTTTTTCTCCTACTTTTAAGTTACATTTTTCTGCTTTATGTGTCGGGTTTTTTTCAAAATTTTTATTGAATTTATTGGGGTGAAATTGGTTAATAAAATTATACAGGCTTCAGCTGTGCAATTCTATAATACGTTCCTTCTCTGTTGTGTTATGTGTTCACCACTCCAAGTCAAGTTTCCTTCCATCATCGTTTACCCGTGCCCAGCCTTCCTCCCCCTGCTACCATCCCCCTTTCCTCCTGCAGTTCCCACACTGTAGTCTGTGTCTGTAAGCTGTTTTCCTTCGCTTAATTCCTTTACCTTTCTCACCCACCCCTCACCCCCAGCCTCCACTCCCCATCCCCCATCTCCTCAGACAGCTGTCAGTCTGTTTTCATTTTCTATGAATCTTGTTTCTATTTTGTTTGTTAGTTCATTTTGTTCATTAGATTCCATATATAAGTGAAATCGTATGGTACTTGACTTTCTCTGACAGGCTTATTTTACTTAGCATAATATTCTCCATCTATGCTGCCACAAAGGGTAAGATTTCCTTTTTTACAGCTGAGTAGTATTCCATTGTGTAAATGGACCACAGCTTTTTTATCCAGTCTTCTGCTTTTGGGCACTTGGGCTGCTTCCAAGTCTTGGCTATTATAAATAACACTGCAGTGAACACGAGGCTGCATATATTCTTTAAGATTAGTGTTTCAGGTTTCTTTGGATATATTTCCAGAAGTGGAATTGCTTAGTCAAAGGCTATTTCATTTTTAATTTTTTGAGGTAACTCCACACTGCTTTTCATAGTGGCTGCTCCAATCTGCATTCCCACCAGTAGTGCAGGAAGGTTCCCTTTTCTACACATTCTCACCAGCACTTGTTTATTGATTTATTGATGATAGCCATTCTGCCAGGTGTGAGATGATATCTCATTGTGATTTTAATTTGCATTTCTCTGATGATTAGTGACATTGAGCATCTTTTCTTTTTTTTAAGATTTATTCATTATAGAGAGGGGAGAGAGAGAGAGAGAGAGAGAGAGAGAGAGAATGGGGGAGGAGCAGGAAGCATCAACTCCCATATGTGCCTTGACCAGGCAAGCCCAGGGTTTTGAACCGACAACCTCAGCATTTCCAGGTTGACGCTTTATCCACTGCGCCACCACAGGTCAGGCCAGAGCATCTTTTCATATGTTTGTTAGCCTCTAATCTGGTCCTTTGCCCATTTCTTAATTGGATTGTTTGGTTTTTTGGTATTAAGTTTATAAATTCCTTGTAAATTTTGGATATTAAGCCTTTTGATTGGATGGTGGACATTATAAAAGTTTCACTGTTGAATGTATGGATTTTGTTGTCTTTAAAGAGTGTTGAGTTTTGTTTTGATAGTTAAATCACTTACGGAACAGCCTAATGTATATGAATCTTGTACTCTAATTTAGCCCTACTACTAGGGCAAGACTTTTCTTGCACAGGGATACCTGCATATTCAAGGAACTATCTCTATTCTGGGTGGTCATCCCCATGTGAGCTGTGAGAATTATTTTGCTTATAATTCTCTGGTAGTGGTTCTTTCACTAATAGTTATTTTTTGGACTGCTTTGGACTCTCATTCTATATGCAATTTAATATTCAGCCTGCATATTAGGGGGACCCTTATGCAGATTTTAAACTTCTTTCACTGGGTATTTTCCTCCTTTTTGGTACTGTTCTCAGGAAATAGCCCCCAGAGGCCTCCTACACACAAGTCTATTTAGGCTCTCCTCCTCAAAGCCCTGCTCTGTGCCCCTGTTCCAAAAGTGCCTCCCGGTAGAAAGCCAGGGAGAATCGTAGGACTCACCTTTGATTTTTCTTTTCTCAGGGATCACTGTCCAATGCTGCCTGTTGTAAAATGTCTGAACAGTTGCTTCAGATACATTGTCAACTTTCTACTAATTAACAATGGGAGAGCAAGTTCTGTACTAAAAGTCCTTGTATGGCCGGAAAGGGAAGTCCCAGATACTTTTTATAGATGCCATCTCCTGTAATCTCCACAAACCTAGCTAGATATTAGTTAACACCGTTTTACAGAATCGGCTTCTTTATATTAACATGTCCAAGGTTAGACAGCTAGTAAGCATTAGGGAAAATGAACAGATCCTGGTGGTGCAGTTAATGAAGTATTCAGAGAAAGCATAAATGTGGGATTAAGCACAGTGAAGCCCAGCGCTCTGCCTGTGGCTATGTCTTCCCCTCTCTCAGCTCTTGAGCTAAAAATACCCAAGCCATCTCAGGAGACAGCTCTACTTGTCATGTGTTATAACTATATTCAGATTTTAGTACTTTGGTAAAGGGAGAGAGAGGCTCAGGAGAGGAAGAATTGATGGAATTATTGAACCATCCCCCCCCCCAATTTTTTGTACAAAGTTTATTTTCCCATTTCAGAAATAAGAATTTCTAGCTAACAAACTACAAATGTGTCAGGGGTTGGAACAGTTCTATAATGAGGAAATTTGCAGTAGTGGATTTTTTTTTTTGATTCCTTGATTTCTTATTTGGATGACATAACCTCTAGATACTTAGAATCCTCTCACACTGCAGTAAATACAAAAATAAACTTCCCACCAGGCAGTTAGTTATTTGAAAGCTGGAGACCACCCTCATTTTAAACTGCATATGGATTAATATTTAGGACATTCTTTTCTGCCTGAGGCTTGTTTATCAAGTCAGCACAGAGGAGATTTAGAAGTCCTTTGTTAACCATTCCTTCAAAGCCTTTGTTAATTTGCAACAATATTAGTGAATGCTTGTTGCTTCTCCTTTTTTTAGCAATGTTCATTGTAAAAAACCATTGAGAATTCCGGGTCTTAGAAGATAGACTAAGGTAAGACTTTTTATAAAGAAAATAAATCCTTTATTTGGAATATTTAAACTTTGATAGGGAAAAGGATAAAACTAGCATCTTTAAAGGCTTTGCACATGCAAAGAGCTATTGGAGTCCTAGAGACTGATGAAGAAAAGGATTCTTTTTCACCTCATTAACTGAATTGTGTTCTAGTGTAAGGTTTTCCTTTGAGTGTTCCGAGATGCACTTGCCAAAGAAATGAAAATGTATAAAAAGACCCTATTTAAGGAAACTATACTCTTTTACCTCAACTGCAGAAAATTCTACATTCTAATTAACACATTTCATATCTTTTAAGGGCCGGCACTTTCATATACATTATTTCATTTAATCCTCAGAACAATGAGATTATAGAGGAGCAGAGAAGTGAAGTGACTAGTTTGTTTTGTGGTAATTTTCCAGATGATGCTCCCAGCATTTCAGTTCAGATCTTCTTACTTCCAAGGTAGGAATCCAGGTGATTGCATGTATCTTGCAAAGTGAGCAGTAGGCAGGAAAGAGCAGTGGCTGATTCCTAAGCACCAGCCTCACAGCTTCTATTGTCCTTTCCTCTCAATATGTTAGCTATTTTGAAAAGCCTGGACTACCATGTTTATTCACATGCACACTCACAGATCCCTTGAGGTGACACAGTATGAATTTTCCTGCCATGGGGAAGGGACTCTTCTTGACCCTATCTTCATTGAAGTAAGGTAACTTATCTCCTGATCATGGCTAAAGGTATGTTGAAAAAATATTAGTAAATATGGTAAACGCCAGAGCAGGTGGAATTCTGGCTTTCCCAAATACTTCGTTAGTGAGTAGGATAAATAGTACCATAAGGGCAGACGTGCGCCTCAGCACAGATACATGCCAGTGTTCCAGGTCAGTACTGGCCCCTGGCCGTGTTGCCAAGCATTAACTGATGCATCTCCAAACCCCGAGGCAAGGTTGCATAGATGGGAGATCTGGGGGTCTTAAATGGATGGCCCCCAACAGCCAGCTACGTATTATAATATTTCAAACTATGGGTGAGAGTCAGACCCACAGCCTGTTTTTTTTTTTTTTTTGTCTTATATTTGATGTGTTCTATAGTGGTGAGGACATTAATACATTGAGCTTAAGCTTTCTTCACTCTATTGACTTTATTAGTCTACATGCATTTACTTAAAGAGATTACTTTTCTCCTTGTGTTCATAAATCTTTAAAACTAAGGACTTTCCAAAAATCAATTGCATAGGCCTGTTTTCCTTCATTTAGCTTTTTTTTAACTCAAATATATCCATTAGTGACCATAAAATGGTTATATAAAAGTCTAATTAGCTCTTCCTGATTCAGATTCATTCACATTCACCTCTATCATCCAAGTTTTAGATTAACTAAAAGAGTTGAGTCAAAAGAGCATTATGTCGAGGATGAATATGACATTGACTTTGTCTGAAACTACTCTGCAAACTCATTAACCTGTTCATACTGTCTTCCAATGGAAGTGCCTAATGTAGGCTATTATCACTTATCTATACTTTCCAAAGCAGCAGAGAAGAATATTCTTATCATTCCTCAATTATTCAATGTCTTTTTATCATCTAGTTTAAATATTAGAAATTTTGCTTTCTATAGTTTCGTGTAGAGTATTGACTTTACAAATGGATATAGTATGTCACTTTCTGGTAGGTTGATTTGGAGGCAAATCACTTGATTATTAAGATGACCTATATGATGCCTGAATTTACTTTTTAACTTTTAAAGCTTCATACAAATGTGAAGCATCATTATCTCCTTTTCATTCCTCTTCTACAAGCATATTTTTCCTGTAGAAATTACTCAGTATACTCCCCAACCAGAGAATAAAAGGATTTTCGTCATTTTCCTGATTTTCGTTCTTTTAAATCTTTTATGATTTTAGGATTTTTAAGGTCATTAAAAATATAACAACAACAGTGGATGCCTTATTGTTTAGTGAATATAGCAAACCTTCATTTTCCATTCTCTCTGGTAAAGTTTAGCAATTCTATTATGTATATAGCAATTTCAGGATTTGGGAATTCCTTTCTTAGAAAGGAAAATTTCATTGTTTTGGTTCTAGCTTCATCTTTAAAACTTCTGAAACTGTTTTAAATTAGTAGCAAAACTGGGGTTTTCTAAGGTCCCCAGAATAAGGCTGATCAAGGAGCACACATTATGTAAACTGAGGCACACACGGGGAAAAAAAGAAAGGCTGAAAAGTAGAAAAACAAATTATCTGCAATGTTGTCTTCAGTTTTCCTCTCTGGCAGTAATACTTTCAGAATAAAACAGATGTGTAAAACAAACTGTAATAAATGAATACTGAATGACAAATTCTTTTTCTAGGGGTTCATTAATTTTGCTTAAAATTGACTTGAAACACATGTAAGTACACATCAAAGCTGACACATTCACTTTAAAATTTTTAAATGTACTAATTTGTTCTAGAGATATTTATAGCAAGGGACCCTTAGCAATAGGTAAGTTCTTCTGACTCAAGACCTGTCTTAAATAGTTCGGTAATTTATTGTATAATTTGTAGTTTTTGTGTGGGTGTGGTGGTAGTCATTAACATTTAGAAGATATTTTTTCTTAGAGAGTTAAGAGTTACATGTTGGCACATATTTTTGCAATTTTTTGAAAAATAGTCTTGACTTTTCTTTCAGCTTGTTTTTAAAACCCTTCACATGTTATGTCAGC
Source organism: Saccopteryx leptura (assembly GCF_036850995.1). Lineage (NCBI taxonomy): Eukaryota > Metazoa > Chordata > Mammalia > Chiroptera > Emballonuridae > Saccopteryx > Saccopteryx leptura. The sequence continues at coordinate 29,729,627 of NC_089508.1, read as the reverse complement.
TTCAAAATTAAGATCCCCCAGGAAGCTCAAGGTTGAAACTCAAGGATCTAGAAGTTCTCTGCAAGTCTGTCTGCAAGTCACCCCTGTGGTCTATTCTTAGAGCAGCACCTAAGGGCAATGAAGCTACTGCATTACAGTCACCATGGGGGTGTTGATTAAAATAGATTTCTCTGCCTAGCCCACACCCAGTGAGCAGTGTTTCCGGGGGTGAGGCATGGGAATGTGCCTTTTAAACCAGCTCCCCAAGAGACTGCCTACTAAGTTCCCAGACCTACTACTGCCTTTTGGTATTGGCCAGAGGCTTTGTCTTGGAGCATCTTTCCCTAAATTTCAGGGAAGTGTTTTGGTCCTCAAAAATATCGTTGAGAGGGGCTTGAGTTGACCCAGAATGAATGCATTCAGTTCATTTGTCAGCCTGTAAGTCCAGGTCCTTCAAATCTATAGATATTGCCTCTCAATTGGGCAGTTAATAATTCTCTTCTCTGGTTTCCAGGTATTTAGGGGCACATTGATTTGTTAATGATTAAGGGGGTAGAGGTCCCCCTCCTTTAAGGAAGGTAAGGGCAGAACATACTTAAACAATTGTTGGGCTTTGTTATAATACCTTTGTTATTCAATGATACAGTCTTGTTAAATTTCCATCTATTTGTTAAGAACAAAATAGATCTCTTGCTTGAATGACATATATTGGAAAAGATGTTCTTGATGTCTGTGCAAAGAATTCAGGAATTTGTGAACTTGAATGGGAAGTAATTTTACATTTATTTTCACTGACCCTGTCAAACAGTGGTTGCGGTGCCAATTCAACACCAGCAGAGATCCCCAGTTTGGGGTGTGGTAAAAAAGGAAACTTGATCCAGTGCAAACAGCTCAACAGTGTTACAGCTCAATATTGAAACAGTACGCTGTGGAATGATGTGGCTATAAGGTAGCCCTGGGCTGAAGTAGTCCTGGAGCAAGGCCCCTCTCCAGCTAGACAGCTCTACTCTGCCTGCTCTTCTCCACTCTGGTCCAGCAGGATGTCTTTGGTGTTTTGTCTGTAGTGTTTCAGCTCCAGCTGGGAAAACACTGTCTTCCATAGAAAGGGAAGTGCACTCCCTGAGCCAGCTGGAAGCTGACTTATACTGAGAGAAGTCCCCACCCCTAGCTCCTGATTGGCCCATCTTCATGCAAATGAGAACTCCAAATCCTCACAGTTTGATTAGTCCAAAAAGCACTGTCCTAATTGGTCAGTGAAAATGTTAATGGAGCTATGTCTACACAGCTTTGATTGGACAGGGAAAGTCTTAGCTCTGTTGGTTGAAATGATTTCAGGAACACCTTTATAAGGGTTAGCTAGGTGACAGGAACACAGCACAGGCAGGCAGTTTAGTTCAGGCTTCTCCCTAAAGGATGGCTTACATAAGAGGCTTATGTTTAGAAACAGCTTCTAGACTCTGTTTTTAAATTTGAGCTTAGGCCTGACCTGTGGTGGTGCTGTGGATAGAGCATTGACCTGGAGTGCTGAGGTTGCTGGTTCAAAACCCTGGGCTTGCCTGGTCAAGGCACATACAACAAGCAAGCAATGAACAACTAAAGTGAAGCAACTATGAATTGATACTTCTTGTCTCCCCACCACCACCCTTGGTTCTCCCTGTGAAATCAATAAATATTTTTAATAAACAGCCCTTTTAGGCATCAGGAGTCCTTCTTGGTGTAGGTAATCTTCTTTCTCAGGGTCCATACCCGTATTTGAAATTTAGCATTTTCCTCAATTATGAAGGTAGTCAACAAGCCACAGTAATTATAATTAGTATAAGCTCGCCCTGTGATTCTATTACCAAAAGAAAGCACAGGTCTTTTCATACCATACTGTTTGTTGTTGTAGCCATCTCAAAATATTGTATCACTACTTTAAATTTATAGTAGATATTAGACCAACTACAAAAACTTGTTATATAAATCTTAGGGTGTATCATCTTTTAGAGTTATTTTGATAACTAGATTCTCAGTATAATTGATTTCTGTTTAAAGCTATGTATTTTACTTTATGCATTTACATTCTTCTGAGAAGGCATCCATTAGCTTCACTAAACTGTCAAAGGGAATCAGATACAAATAAAATGGATGAGAACACTTAGCTCTCGTTTAGGATCATTTTGTCCTAAACTAGTGGTCAGCAAACTGCAGCTTGTGAGCCACATGAGGCTCTTTGGCCCCTTGAGTGTGGCTCTTTGGCCAGCTTAGGAGTACCCTAATTAAGTTAATAACAATGCACCTACCTATATAGTTTAAGTTTAAAAAATTTGGCTCTCAAAAGAAATTTCAGTCATTGTACTGTTGATATTTGGCTCTGTTGGCTAATGAGTTTGCCGACCACTGTCCTAAACCATCATTTTTTGTTGTTGAGATATTTCTCTTAACTATTTTTCCTATTCTTATAATCATCTTACCATTCTTTTTTTTTTTTTTTTAACTGTAGCTGACTCCACTGGAACCCATTCTCTGTACACAACATACAAAGACTATGAAATCATGTTCCATGTTTCTACCATGCTGCCATACACACCTAACAACAAGCAACAGGTAAGAGAGATCTTTGTGTTATCTGTGTTTCTTCACCCTTGTTTCATTTCCCCCAGGACCCTAAGTGGCAAGTTTGTAAAATCTTAAACCAGCATTTTTTGTTGCACCTGTCGCAGCAGCAGGAAACTGTACTGTTGTAGAAGTAAGGAATAGCAAATGAGCTGAAAACAAATGAGGAGACACAAATTCTAGGTGAACAGCCGGTGGATGGCTTTGTGAATTAATTGTTTGCTCTTCACCCATGGGGTTTGAGGTTTTCATGAAATCTGAAGAGAACAAGTTGAAATCTATGGTGTTTAGATGACTGTTGTTAGTATTGCAAATAACGTATATGAGTGGGTGAAGTTTCAGCTTAAGAGGCCAATTTACAAAGCAGGAAAGTATTGATGTTTCATTTCCTTCTGCCAAGGAGGTTTGGTATATGAATATGGAGAAAAAGAATAAGTGGCCATGGGCCTGACCAGACAGTGGCTCAGTGGATGGAGCAGACTGGGATGCAGAGCACCCCAGTTTTTGAGGCCCCTGGGGTCGCTGGCTTGGGTGCAGCCTCATCTGGTTTGAGTGCGGGCTCACCAGCTGAGTGCAGTCGTTGGCTTGAATGTGGGATCATGGACATGACCCCGTGGTCACTATCTTGAGCCCAGGGTCGCTGGCTTGAGCAGGGGATCACTTGCTCTGCTGTAGCCCTGTGGTCAGGGCACATATGAGAGAGCAGTCAATGAACAACTAAGGAGCTGCAATGAAGAATTGATACTTATCATCTCTCTCCCTTCCTGTCTGTCTGTCTCTATCTGTACCTCTCTCTGTCTCTTTCACAAAAAAGTATGTGTGCGTGTGTGGGTGTGTGTGTCCGTGGGATCTCTGAAAAATGCTCTTTCTTAACATGCTTGTCAGGAGATAGCAAGGAACATAAATAACAATTATATTTATGTATATCATACACAGAATTTCTTTGTAAAACATCTAGAAAGCACAATGCCTATTACTAAAATGTAGCCACTGAGAAACTACAGTGCAGAAACTAAGAAGTGACAGATTGTTACGGAGCAAAATGGAGGCTGGCAGCATTGTTTTAGAGTGTATGGAAGTTGTTTTGAAAACATCCTTCAAAATAAAGGATTACCAAACTGAAGAACCAGAACTACTCTCCTTTCAATAGCTATTATAAACATAAGCATGCCAGCATTACTTCTGACCCTGAAATGGCTATGGATTTTGTTATTGTCAATTATACTAACAGAACACAGGCCTGCTGCAGAATGAATCATATCCTCTTTCATAGACTTGAACCAAACACAGATATAATCTAACATTCCATCACTTTATGTTTAAGTCACAAATATAGGTAAGAAAGTTTTGCCTCTTATGATTACCAAAGTAATCAGAAATAGGAAGCAAAGCAATAAGTCAGCTATAACTTGAAATAAACTGATTTTTCTGACTAATTCCCTGATCTGGAATTTGTTGACAACTTGTTTCATGCAAATTCCATGTTCCTAGATAACTCTGAGAGGAACATCATGCTAAGAAAAATATACTAATTCTGACCAGTCAGTAGACCCAGAATTTAATACCATTAATAAATGATCTTTAAAGGAGAGATAAAAGCTGATTCTACCTAATTAGTCAGTGGGGTATGGTTGTTCCGCTTATTCACTTATTTATGCACTCATTGGCTGACTCCTGTATGTGCCCTGACTGAGGATTGAACCCCACCCCACCCCACACACACACACACAACCTTGGCATAACTGGATGATGCTCTAACCACCTGAGCTACCTTGCCAGGGCTAATTACTTGTTTATTTATAACTAAATGAGTTGAAATTCTGAGCAGAGTGAGTTGCCATTTAAATGGACAGCTAGCTAAATTATTTAATTTTGGAGTACAATCAAGGCAAAAGTATTATGTTCCTAAATCAAAATGAAAGAGTAATTGGTACAGTTATGTATTAAGAAATTTTAATTTTCTAGCTGAAGAATTTATTTCATCTATATAGATTACTTTATGCTTGGGGTAAAAAATACCAGAAAGAATGTATCTTCTTAAATCCTTTTAAGGAATTTGTCTATAAATATTTTTGTTATATTTAATGTGAGATGGATTAGATAGATTTATTTCTACTTGAGTCCTTTCTTATGACATTGTAAAGCCAGCAGCTGTGGCCACCATCACAGCCGCCTGGCCCGTGCAGGTTTAGGTTCGCATTTAATACGGACAGATAGTAAAGAAACAATTGCACCAAGAACTGGTGGGCCATTTTCCTTTATTCCTGCTCTCAACCAGCCAGCGAGAAAATACACGCAGCAGGAAAACACTTCCCTTTCCATTCAGGGCTCCCAAAGCCACTGACTTTCTCCTTTTTGGCTAGAAGCAAAGACCCTCACCAGTCCCATTCACCTCTGTTCCCCAACTCCTTCTGCACAAACTGGCTTCTCCTTCAGCATTCTACCATTTTGGCTGGCTCCTCTCCTCCACGTGACCTCTCTGCCCTGCTACAACATGGGCTCCTCCTCTCTCTACAAGAAATGGCCTCCTAGCTCCTCCTTTTAAAACTTCTCCGTGGGAAAGCCCCTTCTCAGCACACATTAGCATAACCAAGCCCCTTCCCAAGCATGAAGGTAATTAATATTATCACCTAGGCGATGGCCATCCACGTGGGCAGTACCATCTTAAATGAAGTGAGCATAAAATAACATCTTCCCAACAGACATTAATATTACTTATCAAACTGTGTTTTTTTGTTTTTTTGTTTGTTTTTTGTATTTTTCTGAAGCTGGAAACGGGGAGGCAGTCAGACAGACTCCCACATGTGCCCGACCGGGATCCACCTGGCATGCCCACCAGGGGGCGATGCTCTGCCCATCCTGGGTGTCGCTCTGTTGCGACCAGAGCCACTCAAGCGCCTGGGGCAGAGGCCAAGGAGCCATCCCCAGCGCCCGGGCCATCTTTTGCTCCAATGGAGCCTCGGCTGCGGGAGAGCAAGAGAGAGACAGAGAGAAAGGAGAGGGGGAGGGGTGGAGAAGCAGATGGGCGCCTCTCCTGTGTGCCCTGGCCGGGAATCAAACCCGGGACTTCTGCACGCCAGGCCAATGCTCTACCACTGAGCCAACTGGCCAGGGCCTCAAACTGTGTTTTGCAGAAAGAATGTATCAAAAAGACAGTGACTTTATGTATGCAGGAATAACGTAATACACAAATTATATGTGTTTTTGGTATGTCTGTGATCCTGCATATATAAGTCATCTTTAATAATGGGTATATTCTATATAGCAATCAATACAGACCAGCCTTTATTTCTGTAACATTTGATAATATATCCTGTTTATAATGAAGTAAATGGACTCATTAGTAGATAATTTGGGACACTTTAAAATTCCTAAGATCAAAAGTACATTTCCTGAGCCTTCTAACTCCCAATTCTCAACCCTAATCTAAAAGGCCATTGTTTCCCCCAGCTGGCAGCCAATACTAGACCATTGATTTTACTGGTATGTAGTTTATGTAAGTTAAAGTCACTGGAGAATTTTGTAAAAGTTCTATAAATGCAAGTTTGTGTCTAATGGTGGGTAGAGTAGACAAAAATCATGTTATTTTCCTTCTTTTAAAGGCCTCAATGTAATAGACAGGAGAAATACAAAATTTGTTTAATTTTTTTCCCACTATTGAATTAAACTCTCTAATAAGTCCCTCTTGGAAAGGCAGCAGCCTAGGATGATCCGGATGCCAGAACTTGAAAGCTGCCTTTTCCCAAACAACATATAATGTGAAACAGAAGGTGGTCTTAAGTAGCTTTCACTATAATTAAAGAAGCTCTTGAAACTTGAAATTGAACCTGCTTTTAAATTGTTGCAACATTTTGAAATATTAATTTCTACACTCCCAGCTTGTGACACAAAAAGTGTATCAGAAAACACCTTAGCCACATTTCTTTAATGAAGCTACTTACACCAGACCATAAATTGTGTTGTAATTACTTTCTGCCATTCTCATCTCTAAAAAATTTTCCCTATGGCAAGTTCCTTTCTTATATGAAAATGGAACAAAACTGTTGTTATGGAAACTAAGGATTTAGAGAGGCTGGGACTTAGCATAATATGCCAGATATTGGATAGATCTGTTTGAATGGACTATATATGTTATGCAAATTTCAGAATATTCATTTCCATATTCTTCCTTGGTGAGAATGAGACAGGCTAAAATAGTGACAATAACTGTGGATTATGTACGCTAATAAGTACTGATTAATGTTTTCAATACTGTTACATAGGGAACTGAGGAGGAAAAAGCAAAGGGTTGTCATTCATGTTGTTTATTTTTTCTTTATAGCTCCTACGGAAACGGCACATTGGAAATGATATTGTTACAATTGTTTTCCAAGAGCCTGGAGCACAGCCATTCAGCCCGAAAAACATCCGATCCCACTTTCAGCACGTTTTTGTCATCGTCAGGGTTCACAGCCCCTGCACGGACAGTGTCTGTTACAGGTATTGGTGCAGCCGCAGTGGCTGGGTGTGCTTTGGCTGGGTCACACCGAGGGCACCACCTAGCTCTGCTTTCTTAAGGGGCCGTGGGAAGTCTATTACTATTTATTTTTTTTGTCTTTAACCTGTGCCTGTGGATGGTTAAATTCACACGATGACGTAACCTGATGGCATTGACATTCCCCAGACATGTTGGTTAGACGCCTGCCGTTTCCATTTGCACCTCCTCCTTAGGTGGTATCCTTCCTCCATGCCATCTGGTCACCAGCTAATTACTCATACTGCTAATTATATTTTGCTGTTGGCATGGCAAGAACAGAGAAGAATGATCCTAGTAAGCAGGGAAGAGGGGTTTGTTTTTCCTAAATATTTAAAAAGCCCAAACTCTTGCTTAGAACTGATTCACGCTAACATCTCTGATTACAGTCTTAGAGGCATTGCTGTGCTTTATTCAGCATTTGGTGGAATTGTTTCAGTGTCCCTCGTTGAGCTGGTCTCGTGAAGTCTCGGGATTCAGGCATCTAGCTGTGAAGGCCTATGCAAGAACGTGGGAGGGGTTTGTCGTTGGGGACAAGATGCTGGGTTGAGAGGGGCGTGGTGCCAAGAAGATGTGTAAGGATGTTCTAGCCTTAGCAAGATGTTTCCAACATGATTCTGTCTTTTCAAAATGTGAAATTCTATCATATCTTTCAATCCTGAAAATTTGGAATATGAGGCTTTGTTAATATTTATTTTTGAATTAAACAGCCACCTGTGCAAAAAGTGGCCAACACAGCCTGGTAATTGGATTATTGTGAGAGCCACAACTGTCTAGTTCTAAGTGTAATGCAAGATAATTATAGGCATAGAGCAAGCAAGTTCAGGGAACAAAGTACTTTGGACTACTTCTGACGGCCACCATGCTTGCACATCCCGCAGTAACTACATGTGTCGAGCTGTTATAAGCCAGCCCCGCACTATTCTAGGCGCTTTTCATGGATTCCCTCATTTAGAAAAACCTGTGAGGTAGGTACTCTTTTCACCTTCATTTTCCGATGAAGGAACTTGAGTACACAGGGAGGGGTACCTTGCCTGAGGTCAGCTGGTCCTGGGCAGAGCTGAGAGTCACATGCATTGAGTCTGATTCTAGAGCCCAGCCCCTTAATGCCTCCCTCACATGCGATGTGAAGCCGAGGTCTTTGCTGCCCCTGCCGCTGACATACCAGCTATTCCAGAAATTTTTGGATGCCAAATTTATGTGAAAATCCAAAACCAGGGAGGTCTGTGGTGCCCTCTAGGCTCAGGGGTGGAAATGCATATAGAGGGGACCTAGATCTCTTCTCAAGAATATGGCCTCTGAAAGCTGCTAGGTGTGGAGTAAAGGTCGGACATTTAACAATAATTGGGATGGATACTGTTTGCATTTAGAAAATATCCTAAACCCATAAAACATGCTATGTGCTGGATTCATGCACAGGACTTCATGCTACTTTGTAGACAGAAGCTGAACCCTTTTGAATGGTTACTACTAGGAAGTTTGGGAGTGGGAAACTATGTAGGTTCATTTAAGGAGGGATTCGTCTTTAAAAGCCTTTGTCTAAATAAAGTGCTATGCAATAGAAATATAATGCAAGCCACATGTTAATTCTATTAATTTTTATGTATTTTAAAGTAACAATAAGTAGTTGAAATTTTAATGATATATGTTTTTGATCCAATAATATATTTTATTTACCTGCTAATATCCAACTATTATTTCAACAAGTAAATTTTCAATTTTAAAATTATTGAGACATTTTACAAGTTTTTGGATGAAGACTTTGAAATCTAGGGTGCATTTCAGACTTACTTCTAATCTCAGGATGCTCAATTTTCATTGGAAATAATCTGTATTTAGATTTCATAAAATTTGCAATTGGAAATGTAGATTCATATACTCAGATTTTTCTAAACATACTTTTAAAAAGCTTTCAGGTAACTGAGTCGAGTGTAAGCTTTTAGAATTTAATGTAATTGAACACCCCTTGGTCACACTAGCCACATTTGGAGTACTTAGTATCCACATGTGGCCAGTGCTAGTCTAAATAGACTGATAAGGAGGGAAGGTATCTTCGCTTTCTTCACAGTATTTGGCTCAATGAGGAGGTGACACCTGTTTTTTTCTTTTCAAGGCTGCATCTCCCACCTCCATCCTGATAATCATGATTTTTTTTCTATCTTTAATTTTCTGCCTGGAGAGCCCATCTTAACCCCACCACGTGATGCTGGAGCCTACTTGTGATACATAAGCTAGTCTAGAACTTCCTAGTTGCCAAGCTTGTTGGAAGGCCCAATTCACTGCTTATAAACTGAATGCTGCCCCTTTGTAAATCCAGAACAACATATCAGTTTGTAACATCACCAAAGGAAATCACAAAAAACTAAAGTAGTGATCTTTTCCTAGGGTAGCCTTTGAGTACAGTAATTTTTCTCAGTCTTTCACCAACTGAGGTAAGCTTGTTTCCTAGGGTATGTGGCAAGATCAGAAGAAGTTTAAAGGCCCAGAATAAATAGGGCTCCTCTCTTACAGTCTTAATGCTGGAGGAAAGGGGTATAAAGTAGTTTATTTTTGCCTGGCCAAACAGTGGCGCACTGGATAGAGCACCAGCCTGGGACGCTAAGGCCCCAGGTTCAAAACCCCGAGGCCACCAGCTTGAGCCCAAAGGTCTTTGGCTTGAAGCCCAAAATTACTGGCCCCCTGGTCAATGAACAGCTAAGGTGCCACAACAAGTTGATGCTTCTCCTCTCCTTTCCCGTCTGCCTCTCTCTCTTTCACACACACACACACACACACACACACACACACATTTTCTCATGAAAAGTATTATGAAGTAGAATGGAAAGTTTGTATCAATTTTAAGATAAAGCATGGGTCTTTGAAAGTTTGTGTCAATTTTAAGATAAAGCATGAGTCTTTGAAAGTTTGTATCAATTTTAAGATAAAGCATGGGTCTTCAAAGAATTTTTATACCTGTGAGTTTTCCTCATGCCCTAGCCTCTCCACATACTCCTAGGGATATGAATTTACAGGCCTCTTTCATTAGGAGTACTTTGGTTGAAAAGTTTAGTGATACATTGATATGTACTAATTTTATTTAATTTTATGTATGCTCATATTTAATTTTATTAAATTTTATGTATTTAAATATCCCTAAGTGATATAAAGTAATTGAAATGCTTTTTGTCATTTAAAGCCTCTTGTTCCCAACTTTCTGCACTGTGAACACTCATATTTTTTACTGACATCTACTTGGAGCCTGCACTGAGGAAAGTACAGGAAGTTGTTTTCTCAAAGGAGCTTATTGTTTTAATTGTGTAGAGAAGTGTGTGGTCATTATAGACCAAAATCATAAGTAATGTTTAATGAGAAAATGAGATTTAGTGTATGGTTCAAAGCACAGATGGATGGAATTCAGTGGGAAAAAGAAATAATTCTAGGAGTGGCCAGCGGTATATCCAGAAGTGTAGTTACAGGAAGGTGGAAAGGACAGTAAGAAGACTACACTGTAGGAAAACTCACTGGCCAGTGGAGGCCCTGCGAGTCCTAGGCTATCAAATAACACTGTACAACAGGAATAGAATTTTAGGACACTTTACCCTATGTCACCATACAAGGTAATCTCAAAAAGATAAATTTGAAGCTTATTATTGTTATTCCATTATTTTTCACCAGTTCTTGACTCCTTTGTCATATACATGCTTTGCATTATTCTGGGCCCTGGGATGCAACAGGAGAACCAGAGAGAAAAATTCAAGTAGATATGGAAATGAGGCCCTAATAGGTATTCTATCTCCCTGGAAAGTTCACGTAGGAAAAACTGACTAATTCAGACTAATTCCGGAGGCCAGTTGAGTACTAGACAGAGCTAAGAACTAAGAAAGAATCACTAAGTCTGTGTACTAAAGGTTATGCACATATCTGAGAAGAGAGCCCTCCGGTCTCTATTATTTTATTTGTATCATTACAATGAGCTTAATTGTCTGGTCCCAGTTATGGAGCAGATTAGAAGCCACAAATCAAAAAGAGAAAGGAGCCATTTAGTGGCTAGGATGTACTGAAAACATCAGTAAGTGATTGTTAAGGGAGATGCAGCAGAAAGATTCATATCAAGACTACAAATGCAGTAAGCACTGCAGTCTGGGGGCATTTGGTTTGAAAACAAACAACCAAATATACTTCCTTCACCCCTGAGGGCCTCACTTTGCAAAAACAGTGCAAACTTTTTTTCACTATTTTTAAACAACTAACGAATTAATGAGTCTAGGCATTAATCATGAAAGACTATTGCAGATATCACCAAAAGAGAAAAGTGTGTCTTGAATAATGAATGAACACAGCTCTGTGAATAAATTAGTCCTATCCCCACCCTACCCCCAAAATTGAATCTGAGTCTGATCAAACCTCCAGAGAAGCCAAGACACAGGAAATATAAAAGACAGAGTGTGGGCCCTGGCCGGTTGGCTCAGCAGTAGTGCGTTGGCCTGGCGTGCGGGGGACCAGGGTTTGATTCCCGGCCAGGGCACATTGGAGAAGCGCCCATTTGCTTCTCCACCCCCCCCCCCTCCTTCCTCTCTGTCTCTCTCTTCCCCTTCAGCAGCCAAGGCTCCATTGGAGCAAAGATGGCCCGGGCGCTGGGGATGGCTCCCTGGCCTCAGCTCCAGGTGCTAGAGTGGCTCTGGTCACGGCAGAGCGACGCCCCCTGGTGGGTGTGCCGGGTGGATCCCGGTTGGGTGCATGCAGGAGTCTGTCTGACTGTCTCTCCCCGTTTCCAGCTTCAGAAGATTAAAAAAAAAAAAAAAAAAAAAAAAGACAGTGTGTTTGTCTTCAGCAAAATTCAGACTTTGGACAACTCTGTAACAAACAGCCTAATTTCTTCAAAAAATAAGTTGCAAGGAACAAAAGGGAAAGTGAGAGAAGTAGAGGAGAATAAACAACGTTTAAAAATTTAAGATAAAAATTAATTGCAATGTGTGGGCTTTATTTGGATCAAATTGAGACAAAAAAAGGTAATTAATAAATCTTAGAATGTCTTTAACCAGCTATTTTTAACCTTTTTCATCTCATGGCACGTATAAACTATTGCTAAAATTCTGCAGTACACCAAAATATATATTTTTGCCAATCTGAAAGAAAAAATATATAGTTTTGATTCACACCAGACAGCCGTTGTTGTGTTGGCTGGTGCCATTTTTTTAATCTCACAATCTAAAGGGAAAGAAGTCAGTGCCCCTGGCTAAATAGTCAGGCATTGCATGTTTTAAATATTCTTGTGGCACACCGGTGTGCCAAGACACATCAGTTGAAAATCGCTGTCTTAAACAGTTGAAATTTGGAACATTGACTTGTTATTTCATAAAATTAAAGAATTACTCAATTTAGAACTAGTGTAATAATAAGTTTATAATAATAATCTGTCTTTGAAATGTTAAATTATAGTCAGTTCCTATGTTTAGGATGGTAGAAATATATGTTACTCTTAAAAGATTTCTATATTCAGTGGTCAAAATGTAGTACATGTTGAAAGGAGTTAGTATGATATATCCCCAAAAGCACTTGGACTAAGACCAGATTGTTAAACCTCTCAGATCTTAATTTTCCTTCCTGTTCAGTGGAAGGTTGTTTGACATCTACTGAAGATCCCATAACAAGTATCTCATATGTAGGCGGGGAGTATGGAATGTGCACATTAAATGCCCATGCCCTTTTTCTTTTCTTCTCTTGAATAAAAAGTATGCAAACTTCAACTAGTGGGAAAAACCAAAGTGGGACAAGTGTTTGATATTTCTTTCAGAAAGTCTATTCCAATCTATAATTCATTCACATTCCTATTGTCCAATATAGATTAACTTGTTAAGACAAAGATCTGAACATGTCACTCTTCATGCATACCTAAACCATTTAGGGAAAAAAAGTTCAGACTGCCTAGCAAAGCCTACAGCATGGAATCCTTTGGGTCTGGCCTCTCCTTCACCTCCCCCAGCACTTCTACTAATCCTCTCCTCACCCCTATCTCATTCTTGAGACATTTGGAGCTACTTTCAGCTCTGAGAACATCACTGTACTCTCCCCTCCTCTTTGCCTATGCTGCTAACTGGGCATGTGCCTCTCCTCACACACAGCCCTACCCTCCTTCACTAATGAATTCCTGCTTTTCTTTTCTCTGGAGGGCTCCCCTTACCTCCCCAGGACTAGCTCAGGTGCCTTTCCTAAGTGTTTCCTGTAGCACCTCACATCTCCCCCGGGGAGCATGCAAACTACTGAATGTAGCTCCCACCAGACTTTGAGCTTCTGGAGGGCTGAGCCTGTGTCATGTCATCATTGATTCTCAACATTAACATAGTACCTAGTGTATAGCTGGTGTTCAGTGAGTGCTGGCAAATGAATGTTAGGAGAATTTGAAAGCCCCCAGGGAGGGAATGGTGGGCACACATTTGCTCTGTCACTGATCTTTTCTGTCCTTTACCCAGCTCTGCTTTCTCAGAAAGCTCACCAAGCTGGAAATATGTTTCAGGCTCCAAGAAGGGGAAACTTACTTATATGGGTTTGATGCTAAATCCCCTTCCTTTTAAATTTTGAGCTAGGCATTATTTACTGCTGTTCCCATCATGTTTCAGAAGTTTAGCTGTCATTCTTCTCATTTTTTTTCCATTGAGCCTTCCATGCAGAGGTCTCTGTACATTCCCATGCATCACCCTGAAATTGTCTCTGGGCATCAAGCACTGCTACTTCATCCGAAGTCTGTGATATCAGCAAATGTTACAAGGTCCAGACCCACTAACAAACAGCTTTAGGGTGTTCTTTTTGGCCATGTGACTCTTATGGATGGTCCCTTTTGCAAGTACCTCCAGAGCGAGAGGTTTAAAAATGTTCTTTCAGAGGAAATAGTGTGGTCTTGTCATAAAGCAAGCTGTCAGCTGTCTCGAAGCTCAGATTCCAGTCCTGGATCTAACAAGCTCTGGGCAAATCATCTTACTTCTCTGAGTCTGTTTCCTGGACAAGTGAAGAATTTGTACCAGCTGTTCAAAGGCAGGTTCAAGGATATGTCAAATGACCGATTAAGATGTAGAACATCTTCCTGGTCCCTCAATTGTTACTCCAAGATTTTGGAGACAGAACATATTTTGTGTTAGAAGGAACACAAATATTCTTCAGTAGAATGCAAAATCAAGACAAATTTCAAAATGAAACTCAAGATTTCATTGGCAGAGTTTGAGAAACACTAAGTTTTCCAAGTTTCCTTTCCTTCCGTTGCTCACTTGCCACCACTGTTTCAGCTTCTGAGCTCTGTCCTCTATAACCCTCTTCAGTAGAACACCCCAGTCCTCCACAGTTCCGAGGAAGTAAGGCATGGCTATAATTCTAAATAATGTGACAGTGTGGTGGATAAATCGTTGACCTAGAACGCCGAGGAGGTCTCTGGCCCAAAAACCTGGCTTGCCCGGTCAAGGCACATATGAGAAGCAACTCTGAGTTGATGCTTCCAGCTCCTCCAGCTCTCCTCTCCTCTTCTCTCTCTCTCTCTCTCTCTCTCTCTCTCTCTCTCTCTCCCTCTCTCTCTTCAGAGGCCGGTCCTGAATCAATAAATATAATCTTAAATTATTTTTAAAAAAGAATGCATAATTTCTAAGGAGATACAATATTGCATACAAGGCAAACATAGGAGTGCCCTTTGGAAGCTGCTTTTTAAAATAGCAAGAACCATTTATAATTAATACATTGTAAGTATCTATATATAGCAAACTGAAATTCTAGAAAGGTTTCTTATAGAGGCAGAAATATTCTTTCTACTTAGCTTTAGGCAGACTTATAAATAAGAGTTCCAAATTTGTGACATATAACTTAATGAGCTTTTAACCTTGTAGAAAACCCTGAAAGTTAGATTTACTCAAAACAAACCCCTTTATTTGAAAAGAGCATTCTAGGGTTTCATCTTCTTCATCTTCTGCAGTGAGGACTCTGCTTCTAATAATGTAAAGCTGATTTTAGTGTCTGTCATTTACCTTCCGACCATGGTGAATCAGTGATAATTATAGGTCAAGGATTCAGTTATTTTCCTCATAGTTCATTCTAGAGGCTGCTAATTATTAGTGGGCTTTCAGTATATGTTTGTCTAAAGTTCTATCAGTTAATAAACAGGTCTGTAGAAATCTAGTGAGTTTAAGGGGCAAGTGGATGGATGGTGCTTGTGTTTATACCCCCTGCTAAGCACTTTCCTCTCCTTATTTAAATAAAATCACAGCTGCTGCTTGAGAAAAAAAAAATGATTTGAAGTGAAATTAGCAGGAAAAGAAATCGCCAATTTAAAAATGAAAATGTAAAATATTTCTGGAGCCTTACAGGATTCCTCTTAGAAAAGCCAGCAAATCTCAATTTTAGTATTTTTTGCTTGACTTAAAAAAATGTGATCAAATTTAAATTATACAGCTGTCAGTATTCAAGCCAGAGAGTTCATAATAGACAAGAAAAATTGCCTCTCTAACACTGGTGTAATTAGGCTATAATACACATGGAGGTTTCTGTGAATTCTCTTCTCTAGTTGGAAAATGGAGTGTTGCTTGCTACCTTTCTTTGTTGTGATGAACTAGGTAATCTTTTAATAAATAAATTTCTGAAAAGCAACAAATAGGCCATCCATGGCACCTTCTGACAAAATATATAATTTGTACCCTGAGGTTGCTATTTTTAATTTATTGTTTTTATAAGAAGTAATCTTTTTTTGAAAAGCAAAGCCAAATATATAAATATATAAAGATAAAAAATAAAACAGAGCTCTTCAATTTAATTTGAGAGATAAATGCTCTCTGATTATGTTCTTTCCGTTCTGGGAGTTCAGATGAAATAGATTTTGTAGCACTTTTCTAATACTTAGTACAATTGCATAATGGATTCACTTTTAAATAATTTAGGTAATTTGAAAAGAGATGTTTGATCTGTTAGAATCATCATTTCCAGCCTTCTCAAACTTTGCTGTGGTCCTAAAAAATATGATATAAAACACATAACTTCTTTGTTTTTGTTCACCTCTGTTGAGATTAAAAATAATAGGTGATTACAGATGCTCATATGGTCCTTTTGTTAGGTCCAATTTTAGCAATATACAGAAGTGTAGAACAAGCTTTCTTAAATCAATCTTGCTTAAAGGAAGAGGAAAAAGAAAATATGTTTCTCACAACAAATTGTCAAACACCAAAAACAGAGAATGTGGACCAAAGAATAGCTCAGTTTAAAAAATAAGATTTTAAAGCGCTGTTGCTATTACTATAAAGATCAGTCATTTTAATACCCTACTGAAATGTCAATTTTTATTTTTAAATTATGCTTTTAGTTTGGTTGAATAATGCCTGACACAAAGAACAACTAATGTTTTTTTTTGTTAGAAGGAATTTTTAATCCATCTCTCTTATGTCAGTTGCCTTTTGATATTTCATGATAAGCTGTCCACTTAAGGCATTATATCTAAAATGGAAGGCACATTAATATTTATAGTCTATACTTGTTCTGAAAGATCATGTAATTATACGTAGTAACCCTCCCCCCCATTGGAAATCTTCAGTAGGTGTTTAAAATGTTGTCTTTTATAAAGAATATGTCAGTAATTTTTTTTCATAGAGTTATGGTTAGTTTACTATCTATAAATGAAAATAATACTTTTAAGTTTTGGGGGGTTGGTTTGTTTGGCCCAGAAAAAAATTTGTTCTGTAAAACCTCAATATGGTTGATTGAAAAAAATGTGCTCGTGTTAAGTGGAAATGTGCATTATTTCTTGTGGGACAATGACAGTTATTTCCTTTTGAGGGGCATCTATGTCTTAGACAAAGCATATTTTATTATCATGCTTTGAGACTGAGAAGTGGTGATCCACCTCTTTCTCTTTACTCTTTGCTCTTTCTTTTAGTGTGGCTGTCACAAGGTCCAGAGATGTGCCTTCCTTTGGACCTCCCATCCCCAAAGGGGTCACTTTCCCGAAGTCAAATGTGTTCAGGGACTTCCTTTTGGCCAAAGTGATAAATGCAGAAAATGCTGCTCATAAATCGGAAAAGTTCCGGGCCATGGCCACTCGAACACGCCAGGAATACCTGAAAGATCTAGCAGAAAAGAATGTCACCAATACCCCAATTGATCCATCTGGCAAGTTCCCGTTCATCTCTCTGGCCTCCAAGAAGAAGGAAAAGTCTAAGCCATATCCAGGAGCCGAGCTCAGCAGCATGGGGGCCATTGTGTGGGCCGTTCGTGCCAAAGACTACAACAAGGCTATGGAAATAGACTGCCTCCTAGGGATCTCCAATGAGTTCATCGTCCTCATTGAACAGGAGACAAAAAGTGTGGTTTTCAACTGTTCCTGCAGAGATGTGATAGGGTGGACCTCAACTGACACCAGCCTCAAAATCTTCTATGAGCGAGGAGAGTGTGTTTCGGTGGAGAGTTTCATTAACAATGAGGATATCAAGGAGATTGTCAAAAGGCTGCAGGTGAGTCTTTTCCTCCCATTTCCCTATGTGCAGCTTCCCTTTTGCACAGCTTTCCCAGTACAGACCAGAGCCAAGCAAGTTACTGACACACGCACTCTTTTTAGCGCCTCTGAACACTCCCCTTGACGATGTGAAGGACCAACCAAGTTTATCTTACGTTTGCTTTCTGTCACTTTTCAGAAAGAAAAGTAGTAGAACAAGCAGGGGGAGACACCCTTACTGTGCGTGCCTGCGTGTGTGTGTGTGTGTGTGTGTGTGTGTGTGTTGGAAGCCCATTTGCATGTGACCTGATCCCCCTTGCCTTGATGACTGAGGATGTAGCCCAGCCAATCTGCTATACTTGTTGAAAAGAATTGTTTGAGTATCTATCTGCTGCCTTGAATTTTTTAGGGACAAAATGAGCAGAATACGGTTTCTCTTGGCTGCCAGCTCCCTGTAGGTCTCTGTTAGAGGTTTCCTTGTAACTTCAGTGAGACTATTGAGTTCTTTGGATGCAAGAAGTATGTTCCGTTTGCCCTAATGAATGGAGACTAGTGAAGGGGAAGTAATCAGACCACATTTCTGCGGGCTGGAGGATGTTCAGAAATGACCCTGCTTGCCATGTTTTGCCAGCTCTGTCTGGCACTTAATACCCTGTTTTGTTAAACCATACTACCTTTTGTTTCCTTGTCTAGTTTGTGTCAAAAGGTTGTGAATCGGTGGAGATGACCCTGCGAAGGAATGGGCTAGGACAGCTTGGATTTCATGTCAACTACGAGGGCATCGTGGCAGACGTGGAGCCCTATGGCTACGCCTGGCAGGCGGGGCTGAGGCAGGGCAGCCGGCTGGTGGAGATCTGCAAGGTGGCTGTGGCCACGCTGAGCCACGAGCAGATGATCGATCTCTTGAGAACATCCGTCACAGTGAAGGTTGTCATTATCCCCCCCCATGATGACTGCACCCCACGGAGGTAGGTCTGAGCGTCCAGTGTGTGTTCCATGTAGAAGGTCCCCTCCTGGGTACGGGACTAGGGGGCTGTGGAGAGCACTAGATTGCCTGTGTGCTGACAGGTCCACGGAAAGTCTGACTCAGGACACAGCTCCCTTCGGCATGTGGCAGCAGCAGCTGGAAAGAATGACTAACTTGGACCATTCCCAGGATTTACATCTCTCAATTTATAAAGTTGCTGTTCCAGATAGAAAAGTCTGGTAATAGCAGTCTTGAACATCTTGCACCAGTAGCTGGGAAGCATGCACATTTAACGTTAAAAGATGCTCAGCATCACAAACTGTCAAACTTTTTCTTTTAAGTTCCATAACACTCTCATTCTTCTGAATCTCCCATTTGTACCCAATTCCAGTCCAACACCCACATACCATTTTGACCCCAACTATCTCAGCCTGGAGGGCTGAACGTGACTGACCAAGCTTTTTCTGAGCTGCAGTCATGTGTCAGGAATTGGCTTCAAATAAGCTGATCCTGCTCTTCATTCTTGGCAGTTGGTTCCGGTCTTTTCCCAGAGGGAAGACCAGGAGCTCCCTGCCCCTCCCAGCTCCTGCTGAGCCAGCCGCACTGTTGAAAATTTAATTTCTCTGTCTCTGGGGAGGTTTCTTGATAGAACAAATTTAATCAACTCTTTCTTTTCCTCTTTGGACACACACATGGTATTTTTGCTTCCTTTTTTTTTTCTTTTTTTGTATTTTCTGAAGCTGGAAACGGGGAGAGACCGTCAGACAGACTCCCGCATGCGCCTGACCCGGGATCCACCCGGCACGCCCACCAGGGCCGAAGCTCTGCCCACCGGGGGGCGATGCTCTGCCCCTCCGGGGCGTCGCTCTGCCATGACCAGAGCCACTCTAGCGCCTGGGGCAGAGGCCAAGGAGCCATCCCCAGCGCCCGGGCCATCTTTGCTCCAATGGAGCCTTGGTTGCAGGAGGGGAAGAGAGAGACAGAGAGGAAGGAGGGGGGGTGGAGAAGCAAATGGGCGCTTCTCCTATGTGCCCTGGTCGGGAATCAAACCCGGGTCCCCCACATGCCAGGCCGACGCTCTACCACTGAGCCAACTGGCCAGGGCTTTCTTTTTTTTTTTTTTTTTTTTTTTTAAATCTGTTAATTTGCTTTGAACCTGTTATGTTCTAAGACTTTTTCTTAATTATTTGTCAATTAATTTCTAGGTCTTCTAAAGCCGAAACAATATTCTTTATTCTATTTTCCCCCCAAAACATGACCAGTCTGCATCTGAGCTCTTACAGATTCGTGAACATCAGGTGATAGAATGTATGGATATGATGAGTCATTGTGTTCTTTAAAAAGGAAGCAGCAGTGACAGTCTACGTGTACTTCAGTTCTTCAAACCAAACATTACAGAATAGACTGTGATAGTATTTCTTTCTTTTGACAGAGATAGAGAGTCAGAGAGAGGGACAGATAGGGACAGACAGACAGGAAGGTAGAGAGATGAGAAGCATCAATTCTTTGTTGTGGCACCTTAGCTGTTCACTCATTGCTTTCTCATATGTGTCTTGACTGGGGGGCTACAGCAGGGCAAGTGACCCCTTGTTCAAGCCAGCAATCTTGGGCTTCAAGCCAGTGACCTTTGGGCTCAAGCCAGCAACCATGGGGTCACGTCTGTGATCCCATACCCAAGCGAGCGACCCCACGCTCAACCTGGTAAGCCCGTGCTCAAGCCGGTGACCTCAGGTCATCCTGGAGACCTGGGTTCTCCACGGCTCCGTCGACACTGTATCCACTGCACCACCGCCTGGTCAGGCTGTGATACTATATCTTAATACTGCTTCCCTTCTTGATGGACTGGAGGTTGTGTGCCTCTTTCAGAATACGGTGAAATCCCTTGTCTAACAGCTTCAATAAGAAATACTCCATTTTTGGATGAATGAATTTCTCTGGGCACCAAAATATATATCAGCAAAAAATATTTCAGCGATTGCTGAGGGTGGGGGGAAACATTCTGTACTTGCCTTACACACATGCCCTACCTGTGAGCTAACAGGGTCTTTTCTGGATTCTTCAAGCACATCATCATTTAGGGTCAGCATTTTGCTGACCTAGGATTCACGAATGGCTCTTGAGGTGCATCAGAAGGGCAGGGAGGTTCTTACCCTCCAGGCTCTGTGCTTCTCCTCTTGTCGCTCTGTCTTCTGTCCCTGATCTCTCCTACAGATTGCCTTCTCTGTTGCTTCTAAACAGGCAGCTGTAAACTGGAGAGATCAGCCAAGCTTTATAACTTGTCAACCTTAATTACACACAGTACAGAGTTATAACTACTGGTCTATAGACTAATCTACTGAAAATGAAGCCTGTAGATCTTACGACACCATCTTGTTTGCTCAGAGATCTTTCCCTTTGTTTCTAGTCCTCAGTTAGTATTGGGGGGGTGGAGGGAAATGGATGTCTGTGAATGTGTGTGAGGAAACAGGATGGAATGGACAACATTGCTAGCATTGAATTGGAGATAAGTTTTATTAGGAAGATGGGTCCAGAGGCCTTGGTCTGGATACGAAGGTCCACGATAGGAGGTAGTTTACCACAAGATACTAGATTAGGTATGTCTTCTGTGATGTGTTGGTAAGAACGAACATTTGCTGAGTATTTAATGTGACAGGTCCTGGAAAAAGCACTTTTATATGGATTAGTGCAGTTAGTCCTTAGTGCATGAGGTAATATTGTTAATGTTATTTCTACTTAAAGGAAACTAAGCCTGACCTGTGGTGGCGCAGTGGGATAAAGCATCGACCTGGAACACTGAGGTTGCCGGTTCAAAACCTTGGGCTTGCCTGGTCAAGGCACATGTGGGAGTTGATGCTTCCTGCTCCTCCCCCTTCTCTCTC
This sequence comes from Saccopteryx leptura, assembly GCF_036850995.1. NCBI lineage: Eukaryota > Metazoa > Chordata > Mammalia > Chiroptera > Emballonuridae > Saccopteryx > Saccopteryx leptura. The sequence goes on along the minus strand of NC_089508.1, from coordinate 29,708,262 downwards.
TCTCTCTCTCTCTCTCTCATTCCTCTCTCTCTAAAAATCAATAAATAAAATTTAAAAAATAAATAAATAAACTAAGACTCAGGAAGGTTAGCAACTGCCTAAGATCATCTGGCAAATTTAGGTCTAACTTGAGAATCCAAGCCCTTAACTACCACTATGTATGCTTGGGGTACAAATTCTTTCCTCATATACCAGCATGAGCAAGGACTTGTGGGTGAACTGGCTTTCTGTTGGGGAAAAAAAAACCTTGATTTGGAACATTTGCTGATTCCAGTGGTTTAAATACTCCTTTTGCAGCCAATTTCAAACTAACAACTTCATGCTACTGAACGCAAAGTTGGGGCCCAGGACAGGTGGCTCCCACCTGCTTCTGAGTGAATGATCTGTATTTATTTTCTTCTCCCAGCACCTTTTCTAAGCCACTAGTTTCCATCCTAGCCTAGGCAGCAGAGTGGTAGCAACATGACCAAGGGTGTTAGGGTGTGGGGTGGGAGGTTGGGATGAAGGATCAGTGCACTGCACAGCCCCACGGGCTCAGAGACGCACTCTGCTCCTTTAACTCCAGTTTTCATCCGAAATGCCCCTGTCGGACCTGAGCAAGTGTCACGTGATGCCATGATGGCTCGGTAGGACTGAGAGCCAGCTATCCCTGTGCCTCCTTTGGATGACTTCAAAGGAACAGTTGAAGCAGTAACACCTTGCTACAATTTTCAGCAAAATAAGAGAACTCTCTTCTGTCATTTTTTTCTTCTCCTCCGCAGTTCTCACTCCCACTGCTGTTTTCCTAGCAACTAATTACTCGGCTCCTTGACGAGGCACTCTCTTCTTTGTCAGTTGTTGCTGCAGCGCCAGCATGAGGCAGAACAGGTTTCCTGGAGGCACGCTGCCCCCCACCCCCAGCCCCTTCTCGGGGTCACCAGGCACCTGCAGTGGGGAGTGTACATAATCGCAAACACCCATGTGGGTTCACATGGGAAAGTCATTGGTTTGGAAAAAAGGCAGGGTTTTTTGTTTTGTTTGTTCTTTCATGAAAAAGCCAGTTTAACAACAACAAAGTGGGGCTTCAATAACAAATATAAAATAGTGCTCTTTTACCCGTACTTGGGAAATAAAGGACGCCTCAACAAATATCTTTCAAACGAAAGTGATTTAAGGAGAAGAAGGGACAGGCTTTTTAAAAAAATCTTCATGGCAGCCTTATTTTCATTAAAACAATGAGGAGAGTAAGGTCTGGAAAGGTTCGGTAGCTGCCCAAAGAGCCAAGCCCCCAGCTGCTGGGAAACAGGTTTGGTACTTCCCTGTGGACTTCAGTGGAAGGCTTGCTCCCTGGAGTGAGACGTCAGACTGCAGGAGGAGCCTGTCAGCCCCCTCCATCACAGACTCTGGAGTTCACGACCAGCGTTCATTTGTTGGTGTCTATGACTTCTGAATCTTCAACAGCCATTCTCTTGGCAAGATGAAAAGTGCCCAGATAACAGATTACATTGTGAAATTCTGATGGTGCTGCATGGGCATGGTAAACCTTTTGCCCTGGAGAGCTGGTAGTCTCCAGTTTTTAAAGAAAGCAATCAAGGGCCATTCAAAAGGAAGAGGGAAAAACAAACAAGTTATATAAAAGGACCAAACTGCCTTGTAAGTAAGAATGGGTCACAAAGTTTATTTCTTCCTTTTAAAAAACAAGTATTTCAAAATGCAAATACTAGAAGGCGGCTATTAAGAGATCATCTGGTCCAAATCTCCTTTTCTAATCAAGGTGAGTGTTTTTCCTTAGCCAGAATCACATGGCTTATCAGGGACCTACCTGTCCTCAAACATCTGGTTTTTCTGGGTCAAGAGTCCAGTGTTGTGATGTTTTCTTCAATATACTGTTCAATTGTTTTTTTTTCTCTCTGTATTATTTAGTGTCTTAAGAAAAAAGGAGAGAGTAATGGGTAATAAGAAATTAAAAGAAATAACTTAAAAACTGAAAAAACGTAAGGAGATAGAGTGATTTTTCAGTTAACCTAGGGTTCAGCATGTCACTTTTAGCACTGAAGCTGCAATTTCTATTGACCATAAAAATTGCCGAGTTTTCCATTTTGTTATGGGCTCTGCCCTGAATGAAATGTGAGAGCCACCTCATAGAAGATGAAGAAATTTGGGGACTTGAAGTAGAAGTATACTTTTGTTAGTGACTGAACTAAGTCTAATCAAAAGTAGATGAATTCTGTAAGTTCAGATCTTGGCTCTGCTGCTTCCTGGCTTTGTGGTTGTGGGCAACTGAACCTTCCGAGCCACCATTTTCTCATCTGATATATGCACTTCAGAGAGTCGTAGTGAGCCTTGACTAGTGCCTGGTCCATGTGAGCTCTGAGTGTTAGTTATTGTTGTTCAACAGCGAATTTTACTTGGGATGATATGATAAAAATCCTTTTAGGAACTTTCATGCACGTCATTAAAAGCCAACTTTCATTTTTGTTCATCAGTGTATTGCTCACTCCTACATTCTGTATATTGTTCTTCCATTTTACAGAGGTCAGCAAGGGTCCGGGAGCAAGTGGGTAGCCCACCCCGCCTCGGCAAGCAGTCGGAAGCGGCGGGGCGGCTGACGTGCAGCTCTGCGGAAGCTTTGTCCTCCATTCTCTACCAGTGACTCTTCTCTCCCTTCCTAGGCTTTGCCAAACTGCCGTCTGCAATTACGGAATAGGCAGAAGGTCTCTAGTTATATGTTAAGAGTGGTAGAAATGAAGGATAGACTAAAAAAGACAAAAGCTTTGACTATGGGTTCTTTTAACCAGTTTTAGTATGAAATGTTACACAGCTTGAAAGATTATTTTGAAGAGCATTTGAACTAGAAGAAAGTTTAACGGTTATCAATTTCCAAAACCAAGGTCCTGAAATTGAAAGCAGCTTGTCTATTTCATATTACATCATTACCATGTCCGTCATCATTAGTTGTTATCCTTTACCTGATGCTGTGTGTGGACCTAAGGCAGCCAATGAAGGTACCTGTGGAATGTAGAGTGTCACAAAATTAAAACTCAGTGCAGGTGTCTCTGTGGGTGTGGCGGGGGCAGGGGAGGATGACAGGAAAGCATGGCCTAGGGGGAAATTTTTGGAAAATTAGTGTCCAAAATACATGATAATAAAGTTCTGTATGTGTGGCAGTTCCTAGCAGCCAACAGGAAGGGGCGGAGGTGGTATAATCCATGGAGTTTGCAAGTTAAAACAGACCATTGCTGAGGGGAAGCTAAGCTTGTGCTGATTTAGAGAGTTTCCCCATAGACCACTGTAAATGTTTATTAGTCTTCTTTTGGCAAGCTACAGCATTCTGACATTATATTTGCAGATCCAAAGCACTAGATACAGTATAAGGTGCCATGTGTCGTTAGAAATGGAAGATTTCAGGCCATACCGCAGTAATACCTCCGAACCCCCCCCCCAAATGTTGCAGTGGTATATTTTTGTCAGAAATCTCAGAATCACCTGACTAGGCAGTGGTGCAGCAGATAGAGCATAGGCCTGGGACTCTGAGGACCCAGGTTTGAAACCCGAGGTCGCCGGCTTGAATGCAGGCTCATCACTGTGAGCGTGGGATCATAGACATGACCCCATGACTTCTGGCTTGAGCTCAAAGGTTGCTGGCTTGAGCCAAGTAGTCATAATAGTGGCTGGAGCCCCCTAGTTAGGTACATATAAGAAAGTGATCAAGGAACAACGAAGGTGCCACAGCTAGGAGTTGATGCTTTTCATTTTCCTCTCTTCTATCTGTCTATCCCTGTCTCTTCCTCTCTCTCTTAAAAAAATCTCAGAATCAAAGCTGGAATTCATATCAAAACCTAAGGTGCTATTTTCTCATTAGAGAAAAGGGTTTATTACATAAATTATTAACTACTAAAAGTAATGTCAAATGTTCTCTAATGTTTTACAAACTGCAGATCATAACTTTCAAGTAGATCATAAAAATTACTTTAAGAGGTTGGACCCAGTGTATTTTTTTAGTGAAATGTATTAACGGAATCGAGCAGAACGGAAGCTCTCACAGGAAGGATGTGTATGTGTGTGCGTTTGTGGTTGTGCTGTGTCACAGCATAAAATGTATTTCCTGTTGGGATTGTGGTCCAAAAAGTTTGAAAGCCATTGTCATTAAAGCAGAGTCAGATCATCGTTGGCCTAGGCTTTTGGGGGGGCTGAGGAGTGGTAAGGAAACTCCGAGGAAAGGTGCCCATTGGAGATCTGGGCTATGACGGAGGCGGGCCAGGACGCCAGCAGACATACGTGCTCCAAAAGCAGCACTTTCAGAAGCCATGGTTGCTATCACAGATGTGTGGGGTACATTGGTGATACCTAGACAAGGTCACGAAAGGGTGGCACCTTCCATTGTGCTTATTCTCACACCAACATGAGCCCCTTCCCCAAATCAAGACAGGCCTTTGGCTGGAGGCCCTCTGGACCTGCTCCGTCCAGTGCGGGAGCCATGAGTCACCGGCCACCTGGTGGGCCCTGTGATGTGGTTAGTCCCAGCTGAGACCTGCTGTGAGTGTAGGATACACACCGAGTTTAAAAGAATGTCAAATACCTCATTCATTATTTGTAACAGGGATGGTAGCAGTTTGGATATATTGGGTTAAATAAAAACATTAAATTAATTTCACCTGTGTTCCTTTTTAAATAACAATACTGAACATTCTTTAATTACATACGTGGCCCGTGTCTGTGGCTCACACTTTCTTCTTTTGGACCGCGCTGGTTTGGGCGCTCTTTATGCTCTCTCTGAAGTGCCTCTCCACTGCTGTTCCAGTCTTCACTGCCCTTTCCTTTCCAGATCTTCCTACCTGCCTCCTTTGCAGTTCCTTTGAGAAAAAAAGTCAATTTTTTTTCACTTAGTGGTGAAATTCAAATGTACAATTAGAGTTAATACTTTCGTGGAAATAGGTTTTTCCCAGTATTTTGTCAGTTATCAAGTTAATGATGACTTCCTTGGTTGTTTGGGGTAAAGGGAATGGAAAGTGGGTTCTGCATTACCTAAGATTTGGGGGTTGGGATGCTGGCACAAAAGGGGCGAAGGCGACAAGACGTTTGTGCCTGCCCTTAACGTCACCGCCTGGGGACAGCCCTGCTATGGGCGAATTCTAACTTTGGGGGAAAGAAGAGGAAGCCTGATTTCAAATTATGTCTTGTTCCCTGGTAATTTGATAATTGCATAATTTCTATAATTGGCTTTTTTCCCTCCTTCTGAACTAAATTCAGCTCTCAGTTTAGATTTCAAGATTTCTCCTCATTTAATTTTTTGACGGCCAGGATCCCAACAAATTCAAAACTGCACACCCCTGTGGATCCCCGATTGTCATAGGCAATGAAGGGTGTGTGAAGCTGACTGCTTGTTTCCTCTGAGCCCCAGTTTAGGGGGTCCGCACCCCTGCCTCTCATGCTGCCCTGGTGGCCTTCCCTCCTCAAGTATCAGTACTGAAGGCCCCCCCAGCCCCCACCAGGGGGACCTCGGGTCTCTGTTCTTCAAGGACTCTGTATCTCAGACTCAACAGTCAGGATTGGAGCAAAGGAAGTGTAAGACTTCCTGGGGGTCTTGTTTTTGAAAGGAAACTAATTATAGGGCCCAGTGATTAAAAGATGGTTTCAAACAGAGGGTGGAGTGTTTGATCCATTTTAACTGTTAATGAGAATCCATGTAGCTGCACCAACGAGCAAACACAGTATTAATTGTTCTTCTCTCTGTGCCCTCCCCCCAATAGGAGTTGCTCTGAAACTTACCGCATGCCTGTGATGGAGTACAAAATGAACGAAGGCGTTTCCTACGAATTCAAGTTTCCCTTCCGAAATAATAACAAGTGGCAGAGGAACGCCAACAAGGGGCCTCATGCTGCCCAAGTCCCGTCCCAGGTGCAGAGCCCCATGACCTCGAGGCTGAATGCCGGGAAAGGAGACGGGAAGATGCCTCCCCCGGAGAGAGCCGCCAACATTCCTCGCAGCATCTCCAGTGACGGGCGCCCCCTGGAGAGGCGGTGAGTGTGCCTCCGCAGGCTGGCTGTCTCTCTGCCCCCACTTTAAATAGCACTGTCTGTTAGGGCTCCCCGTACTGGACTAGAAATCAAGAATTAAAACTGAGATGCACGACCAAGCGGCCTTCGGAGCATGGGAGCCTCCCACAGCCGTATGCAAGGATGAGGCTCTCTTCCCTCAGAGCATTCAGCCTGTGAGATGGCATTGGTGCTCTGCTGTTTCATGTGGGATCGACAGAAATCTTTCCTGCACATGGAGTAGCCATGTGGATTAGAACCCAGCAGACGCTTTGAGGTGGCTTTGACCATATTATTATCCTGGGCAGTCTTTGTCTTTTGGGGATAAGTGATATAGCAACAGAATGCAGGTTTTGGCTGAATTTTCTGTCACTGTGTTAATAATTGTGAGAAATGAAAACAGCCAGTACAACACAAGCATATTTTCCGCTGCTCTGCAAGTTGGGGGGGTTGGGGATAGGGGATGTATTAAAACACTCAGCCCGGAGTAAATAAGCAAAAGGAAGAGGGACCCCGGAAGGCGAGAAACCAAGGTTTGTTGTTAAATAAGTCACTGTGGATTCCCTCACAAATGATAACTTGTTATCCTTAACAGGGATGCCTTCGCACTTTTGTCTGGAATTCACTGCTAAAATGCAGTGCTTTGAAATACAATCTAGGCCAAAAATTATACCAGATTAAGTACTTAAAAAATGTAAATAGAGATGGCTATGAAATTTTAAATTGCTCTACAAATTTGTTGCCCTCCTTACTTATGTTACTGAACGGGACAGTTTAAGTCAGTAACCTGCTAGTCACATGCTAGAAGAAGCCAGTTCTTTCTGTTCACCCACTGCCCTTTCCCCTGCGCTCTGCTTGTCTTGATCTCACCTCAGAGTGTGTTTGTGGCTCCTGCACTAGAGGGATCAGATCCTTCAGCTGCGAGAAGCCCTTGTGCCAGGAGCTGTGCTAGGTAGAAGGAAGGTCCCTGTGTTTGGGAGCCGAAACGTGACTCTGGCTCTGGCTCGTCTCAGCAGCGGGGACCAGGTCCCGCGAGATCAGGGCGGCAAGGAAGATGGGGCCTAGGAAGGCTTACGTCGTCAGTGGTTCAGCAGCGGGGACCAGGTCCCGCGAGATCAGGGAGGCAAGGAAGATGGGGCCTAGCAAGGCTTACGTCGTCAGTGGTTCAGCAGCGGGGACCAGGTCCCGCGAGATCAGGGAGGCAAGGAAGATGGGGCCTAGCAAGGCTTACGTCGTCAGTGGTTCAGCAGCGGGGACCAGGTCCCACAAGATCAGGGAGGCAAGGAAGATGGGGCCTAGCAAGGCTTATGTCGTCAGTGGTTCAGCAGCGGGGACCAGGTCCCGCGAGATCAGGGAGGCAAGGAAGATGGGGCCTAGCAAGGCTTATGTCGTCAGTGGTTCAGATTGGGGGCAGAAAGCTAGAGGTTTTAAAAAATCACATTATATGGTGTCTTTTCTCTTAGTTTAAACTTTTGAGCTATTGCATAAAACATTGTCACTTAGCTACTATATTTCAGAAATACTAGAATATCATATATAAATAATTTAGTAAAAAAACAATAAAAAAATATGCGTTTGTCTTTCCAAAGTTTCTCATTTAATCCTAGAGATTTATTTACAGAGCCTTGCTATTTATCTCAAAAGATTCCTCTCCCAAAGTGGCTTCATTCCCATCTGGACTCCTCTCATTTTCATTATTTTTGAGGAAAAACATCCAAGAGATCTCTGAATAAATTCTTTGTTCTACACATTCCAAGTTGGCTCTCTCTAAGGTGTGTGTTAATTCCTACTTTGGCTTGCAGTTTGAAAGATGAACCTAGGGAACCATTGTTTAAAGAAGGAACATCTTTTCCTCTCAATACTATTTTCTTTCTCTCCAGAACAATCATCGGGCTTTTACAAGTGAAATTGAATTGTTTTCTTTACACAATATTCCATATAACGCAGTAGCAGAATATGTTTCAATTCCACATTGAGTTTAATTTCTGCAACAGGAACTGAAGATTGTTGCTGAACATACTGACCTCCAAATGTGAAAATACCTTTTGTAGCTAATTGATCATCTATGATATAAGCAGCTTTTAGTGCTAGACAGGGAATCGGCTCCATCTTTTCCCGGATGGAGCACTTTGAGTTGCAGAGGTCATTTCTGCGTGTGCTTGTGTCTGCCTTTCATCTCAACTCCACCCAGAGGGAAAGCAGTCGCGGGGTGCTCACCATAGACGACTGAGAACCTCTTAACCTATGGGTAAGTGGCAGAAGTGAGGCCACCAGTGGTTTTCAGGGAAATTCCACCTCTTCTCAGTTACTTCTCATGCGCCTTAGCTTCAGGTTTTCTTCAGAACACGACTCGGATTTTAGATTTTATGCTGGAGGATGTAGGTTACTTGGAAAACCCCAGCCCTATGTTTTCAGGCTATTCAGGTCATTTGGCTCATCTTCATTTTGAGGTATGTGACAATTTAGATGGATATTATTTTTTTACAATTTTTTTAATTTATATTAATTTTAATGGGGTGACATAAATAAATCAGGGTACATATGTTCAAAGAAAACATCTCTAGGTTATCTTGTCATTCAATTATGTTGCATACCCATCACCCAAACTCAGATTGTCCTCCGTCACCTTCTATCTGGTTTTCTTTGTGCCCCTCCCCCTCCCCTCTCCCTTCCCCTCTCCTTCCCTCTTCTCCCCCCTCCCCCCCCCCCCATAACCACCACACTCTTGTCCATATCTCTTAGTCTCGTTTTTATGTCCCACCTATGTATGGAATCATGCAGTTCTTAGTTTTTTCGGATTTACTTATTTCACTCTGTATCCAACCATTTTGTTGTAAATGATCCAATGTCATCATTTCTTATGGCTGAGTAGTATTCCACAGTGTATATGTGCCACATCTTCTTTATCCAGTCATCTATTGAAGGGCTTTTTGGTTGTTTCCATGTCTTGGCCACTGTGAACAGTGCTGCAATGAACATGGGGCTACATGTGTCTTTACGTAGCAATGTCTCTGAGTTTTCGGGGAATATACCCAGTAGAGGGATTGCTGGGTCATAAAGTGGTTCTATTTTCAGTTTTTTGAGGAACCACCATACTTTCTTCCCTAATGGTTGTACTACTTTACATTCCCACCAACAGTGAATGAGGTTCCTTTTTCTCCACAGCCTCTCCAGCACTTGCTATTACCTGTCTTGTTGATAATAGCTAATCTAACAGGTGTGAGGTGGTATCTCATTGCAGTTTTGATTTGCATTTCTCTAATAACTAATGAAGATGAGCATCTTTTCATATATCTGTTGGCCATTTGTATTTCTTCCTGGGAGAAGTGTCTGTTCATGTCCTCTTACCATTTTTTTTACTGGATTGTTTGTTTGTTTGTTGTTGAGTTTTATGAGTTCTTTGTATATTTTGGATATTAGGCCCTTATCTGAGCTGTTGTTTGAAAATATCATCTCCCATTTAGTTGGCTGTCCTGTTTATTTTGCTGTCAGTTTCTCTTGCTGAGCAAAAACTTCTTAGTCTGATGTGGTCCCATTCATTGATCTTTGCCTTCACTTCTCTTACCTTTGGAGTCAAATTCATAAAATGCTCTTTAAAACCAAGGTCCATGAGTTTAGTACCTATGTTTTCTTCTATGTACTTTATTGTTTCAGGTCTTATATTTAGGTCTATGATCCATTCTGAATTAATTTTAGTACAAGGGGACAAACTGTAGTCGAGTTTCATTCTTTTGCATGTGGCTTTCCAGTTTTCCCAGCACCATTTGTTGAAGAGACTTTCTTTTCTCCATTGTGTGTTGTTGGCCCCTTTATCAAAAATTATTTGACCATATATATGTAGTTTTATTTCTGGGTTTTCTATTCTGTTCCATTGGTTTGAGTGTCTATTTTTCTGCCGATACTATGCTGTTTTGATTGTCGTGGCTCTATAATATAATTTAAAGTCAGGTATTGTAATGCCCCCAGCTTCATTCTTTTTCCTTAGGATTGCTTTGGCTATTTGGGGTTTTTTATAGTTGCATATAAATCTGATGATTTTTTTGTTTCATTTCTTTAAAAAATGTCATTGGAATTTTTATGGGAATTGCATTAAATTTGTATATTGCTTTGGGTAATATAGCCATTTTGATTATATTTATTCTTCCTATCCAAGAACAAGGAATATTTTTTCATTTCATTGTATCTTTTTCGATTTTCCTTAACAATGCTTTGTAGTTTTCATTATATAGGTCCTTTACATTCTTTGTTATGTTTATTCCTGGGTATTTTGTTGTTGTTGTTGCAATCGTGAAGGGGATTATTTTTTTGAGTTCATTTTCTAATGTTTCGTTGTTGGCATATAGAAAGGCTATGGACTTTTGTATATTAATTTTGTATCCTGCGACCTTACTGTATTGGTTTATTGTTTCTAGTAATCTTTTTGTGGAGTCTTTGGGGTTATCGATGTATAGGATCATATCATCTGCAAAAAGTGACACCTTTACTTCTTCTTTTCCGATATGGAAGACTTTTATTTCTTTATCTTGTCTGATTGCTCGGGCTAGAACTTCTAGCACCATGTTAAATAAGAGTGAAGAGAGTGGACAGCCCTCTCTTGTTCCTGATTTAAGGGGGAAAGTCCTCAGTTTTATGCCATTTAATATGATGTTAGCTGATGGTTTGTCATATATGGCCTTTATCATATTGAGATATTTTCCTCTATACCCATTTTGTTGAGTGTCTTAAACATAAAGTTGTGTTGTATTTTATCAAATGCCTTTTCTGCATCTACTGATAAGATCATGTGGTTTTTGTTCTTTGTTTTGTTGATATGGTGTATTACGTTAACCGTTTTACGTACATTGAACCATTCTTGAGATTCTGGGATGAATCCCACTTGATCATGATGTATTATTTTTTTAATATGTTGTTGTATTCAATTTGCTAGTATTTTGTTTAGTATTTTAGCATCTGTATTCATTAGAAATATTGGTCTGTAGTTTTCTTTTTTTGTGCCGTCCTTGCAAGGTTTCCGTATGAGGGTTATGTTGGCCTCATAAAATGTGTTTGGCAGTATTGCTTCTTCTTCAATTTTTTGGAAGACTTTGAGTAGAATAGGAACCAAGTCTTCTTTGAATGTTTGATAGAATTCACTAATATAATCGTCTGGGCCTGGACTTTTATTTTGGGGGAGGTTTTTAATAGTTTTTTCTATTTCCTCCCTGCTTATTGGTCTGTTTAGGCTTTCTGCTTCTTCTTGACTCAGTCTAGGAAGGTTGTATTATTCTAGGAATTTATCCATTTCTTCTAGATTGTTGAATTTGGTGGCATATAGTTTTTCGTAGTATTCTACAATAATTCTTTGTATATCTATGATATCTGTGGTGATTTCTCCTCTTTCATTTTAGATTTTGTTTATGTGAGTCCTTTCTCTTTTTTACTTGGTGAGTCTTGCCAAGGGTTTGTCAATTTTGTTGATCTTTCAAAGAACCAGCTCCTTGTTCTATTAATTTTTTCTATAGTTTTTCTGTTCTCTATTTCATTTATTTCTGCTCTGATTTTTATTATTTCCTTTCTTCGGCTGGTTTTGGGTTGTCTTTGTTCTTCTTTTTCTAGTTCCTTAAGGTATGAAGTTAAGTGGTTTACTTGGGCTCTCTTGTTTGTTCATATAGGCCTGAAGTGATATGAACTTCCCTCTTATTACTGCTTTTGCTGCATCCCAGAGATTCTGATATGTCGTATTGTCATTTTCATTTGTCTGTATATATCTTTTGATCTCTGCGCTTATTTCTTCTTTGACCCATTCATTTTTTAAAAGTATGTTGTTTAGTTTCCACATTTTTGTTGGTTTTTTTCCCTCTTTTTGCAGTTGAATTCTAGTTTCAAGGCTTTATGATCAGAAAATATGCTTGTTACAATTTCAATTTTTTTGAATTTGCTGATGTTATTTTTGTGGCCCAATATATGGTCAATTCTTGAGAATGTTCCGTGTACACTAGAGAAAAATATTGCTTTGGGATGAAATGTCCTGTAGATGTCTATCATATCCAATTGCTCTAGTGTTTCGTTTAAGGCCAATATATCTTTATTGATTTTCTGTTTGGATGAACATTCTAGAGCCATCAGCGGTATATTGAGGTCTCCAAGTATGATTGTATTTTTGTCAGTTTTTGTTTTTAGGTCAATAAGTAGCTGTCTTATATATTTTGGTGCTCCTTGGTTTGGTGCATATATATTAAGAATTGTTATGTCTTCTTGATTCAGTGTCCCCTTAATCATTATGAAATGACCATTTTTGTCTCTGATTACTTTTGCTGTCTTGTAGTCAGCATTATTAGATATGAGTATTGCTACACATGCTTTTTTTTGGATGTTATTTGCTTGGAGTATTGTTTTCCAGCCTTTCACTTTGAATTTGTTATTATCTTTGTTGCTTAGATGTGTTTCTTGTAGGCAGCATACAGTTGGATTTTCTTTTTTAATCCATTCTGCTACTCTGTGTCTTTTTATTGGTGAGTTTAATCCATTTACATTTTATTGTAATTATTGACACTTGTGGGTTCCCTGTTGCCATTTTATAAATTGCTTTGTTAGTTTTGTATCTTGTATGATTTTTCTCTTTTGTTTTTCTATCATTTGTTTTTGTTTGCTTGTAATCCATATATCTTTCCTCTGTTGCTACCTTTATTAAGTCATGTGCTTCTGTGGGATTTTTTTCAGGAGTGGTTACCATTAAGTAATGAAAAGGGTACCTACCATGTTCATTGTAGTACACTATCTTATGAGTGCTTCTGCACTCTATCGTCCTTTGCTACTGTTAATCTCCATCCTCTCCCTTTTTTTTTTTTTTTTTTTTTTTTTTTTCATTTTTCTGAAGCTGGAAACAGGGAGAGACAGTCAGCAGACAGACTTCCGCATGCGCCCGACCTGGATCCACCCGGCACGCCCACCAGGGGCGACGCTCTGCCCACCAGGGGGCGATGCTCTGCCCATCCTGGGCGTCACCATGTTGCAACCAGAGCCACTCTAGCACCTGAGGCAGAGGCCACAGAGCCATCCCCAGCGTCCGGGCTATCTTTGCTCCAATGGAGCCTTGGCTGCGGGAGGGGAAGAGAGAGACAGAGAGGAAAGCATGGCGGAGGGGTGGAGAAGCAAATGGGCACTTCTCCTGTGTGCCCTGGCCAGGAATCGAACCCGGGTCCTCCGCACGCTAGGCCAACGCTCTACCGCTGAGCCATTTTTTTTGTTTTTGTTGTCACAGTTTAAATTTGGTTTTATTGTGTTCTTGGTGGAGCTTTTACTTATGGTTTTGTTTTGTTTTGTTCTTTGTATCTGGCTGGAAAACTCCCTTTAATATTTCCTGGAGTGGGGGTTTTCTGATGATAAATTCCCTCATCTTTTCTGTATCTGTGAATGTTTTTATTTCTCCTTCGTATTTGAAGGATAGCTTTGATGGGTATAATATTCTTGGCTGAAAGTTCCTCTCTTTCAGAACTTTAAATATTGGGGTCCACTCTCTTTTAGCTTGTAGAGGTTTTGCTGAGAAATTCGATGATAATCTAATAGACCTTCCTTTATAAATTGTATTCTTCTTTTCCCTGGCTGCCCTGAGAATTTTTTCTTTGTCGTTGGTTTGTGCCAATTTCATTATAATGTGGTTTGTTGGGGTTAAGAAAACTCTGTTTGCTTAACTCTGAGTTCTGTTTGCTTCTTGAATTTGAGGCTTTAGCTCTTTCCACAGGCTTGGGAAGTTCTCATCTATTATTTGTTTGAATATGTTCTCCATTCCGTTTTCTCTCTCTTCTTTTTCTGATATACCTATTATTCTTATGTTAGTCTTTTTGATGGAGTCAGACAATTTCTGTAGGGCTTTCTCATTTTTTAAAATTTTTGAGTCTCTTCTTCTCTCTGTTGTGCCTCAGGTTGCTTGTCTTCTATGTCACTAATCCTACCTTCTATCTGGCCTGTTCTATTAGCTAAGCTTGTTACCTTGTTTTTCAGTTCATGAATTGAGTTTTTCATCTCTGTTTGATTTGTTTTTATAGTTTCAGTTTCCTTAGTAATATATTCTTTGTGTTCGTTGAGTTGTTTTATGAGCTCCCTAAATTGTCTTTCTGTGTTTTCTTGTATATCTCTGAGTATTTTTAGGATTTCTATTTTAAATTCTGTCATTTAGCTCCAAGGTTTCCAATATATTAAATTTTTTCTCCATAGATTTTTTCTCATCTATCTGTGCTACATCTCTGTTTTTTTAATCCATAATAATTGATTTCCTTTTCCTTAATGGCATCTGAGAGTGGTTTTGTTAATAGCACTTCATGTTCAGTGTGTGGGACTTCCAGATGCTCCAAGGATAGATTTTTCTGTCACTGGTTGAAGAACTTGTTGAAATTTTGGGGAGAGGCGGGGAGGCAAAGAGACAGACTGCCGCCTGCACCCCTACTGGGATCTACCTAGAAAGTCCCCTACCAGGCAATGCTCTGCCCATCTGGAGCCATTGCTCCATTGCTCAGCAACCAAGCTATTTTAGTGCCTGAGGTAAGGCCATGGTGCCTTACTTAGCACCTGGGTCCAGTTTATTCGAATGAACCATGGCTTTGGAAGCGGTGAGAGAAAGAAGAGAGAGAGGTGAGAGGGGGAGGAGTGGAGAAGCAAATGGTTGCTTCTCCTGTGTGCCCTGACTGGAAATCAAACCTGGGACTTCCACATGCCAGGCTGATGCTCTACTGCTGAGCCACAGGCTGAATATTCTTCCTCTCTGATAATTTAAGGGTTTAATTTCCTAGCCCATCATTCCTAAATTTTAGTAATACAGTATTTCTTCTTTAAGTTTAAATTTCAAGTTGTAAGTAGAAGTAATAGTTGAGAAACTCATATGCTGCTATTTCAGGAATATTCAGGTGTAAAATAGACTCGTGACATTCATTGAGAATAATTCCTGAGCCCTTTGTGAATTCACAGACTCATAAAGTTTACCTGGGAATATAATTTCTTTCAAAAAATATATTAAAATATACATGAAAGTTTTAAACATTCCTTTTATCATCTTCCTGAGCACAAAATACATTGTTGAGATATGGAAGTGAGGACCCTGGCTGGGTGCTTGTCTGTTTGCCTCTCCCCTCCACACCAGCCCTGCCCCAGGTGCCACCTGCGTGCCTGGGCAGTCTCTGTTATCTTATATCTATCTATCTATCTATCTATCTATCTATCTATCTATCTATCTATCTATCTATCTATCTATCAAGTGGTGGGGGAGAGAGCCTGACCAGGTAGTGGTGCAGTGAATAGTGTTGAGTGTTGAACTGGGACGTGGAGGACCCAGGTTTGAAACCCAAGGTCACTGGCTTGAGCACGGGCTTGAGTGCAGGGTTGCTTGCTTGCACATGGGATCATAGACATGCCCCCATGGTCACTGGCTGTAGCCCCGTGATCAAGGCACATATGAGAAAGCAATCAATGAACAACTAAGGAGACTAAGGTGCTGCAATGAAGAATTGATGCTTCTCATCTCTCTCTTTTCCTGTCTGTCTGTCCCTATCTGTCTCTCTCTCTCTCTCTCTGTCACAAAAAAAAAAGTGGGGAAGAGAGACACACATGGCTTTGCCTGCTTTGTTCACCATGACTGGATCCAGCATGGTTCATGGCAGACAAAAACCTTAGTTTACTGCTTGTAAAACCACAGTTTTACTCGAATTGGATGTAAAATCCTAGACTTAAAGGTCATTAGGATTTTTAAAACATATACTAGTTAAATAGGTTATCCTTTTTTCTTTAATATCAAGATCAGAGTTTTTTATAACATACTAAAATGTGTTAGTATTTGGAGTTTTGAACAAGAATTACTTTGTTGAATTGTGTTCTCTCTATACATGAAGAGAAACTGATGCAATAAGAACAGAATATTCATTTGCCATCTAAATAGAATAAAGTCTAAGTTCTTTTTGGTTTAAATATATGAGCTTTTATGCTATCCAGGTGGCCTTTTTGGTATGGAATTTTATAGTATTTGTGGGGCTGATATTTATTAACAGAATTAATATGTAGTCCACAAAAATAGGCACTATGATGCAGTCATCATTTTGGCCTCAAATGTATCTAGAGTGTAAGGGTAGGACTGAAATAAAAATAGCTGGCCGTAGCACATGGAGCTTTGCTGCTTATTCATAATGCAGGATCAGTACTAATACCCTGAGCTGTGTTAATATGCTCAGAAAAGTTAAGCTAGTTCAGGGGCTTTGCATAAACAACAGGCATCTTAGCATATAAAAGAAAGTTCCTTTCTCTGTTTTTAGATGAAGTATTACCAGCTTTTATATAAATAGTTGGTGTTGGATCTTACTGAACTGTTGGTGCTTCTGAGTTTAACCTGCATGCCATACTGCTCCCCTTTCCCCCTGCATTTAGCTCTAAGCAGCTGAATGGAGAGTGCTTCCTCTTCATTTACATAGCGTCATACACGGCTGCATCTGCGGCCCCACCCCCACCCCTCCTCAGCAGGCTAGCAGCATACAGGGTGTGAGCAATGTGCCTGGTGAATATTGTTCAAAGAAACTTAGAGTTCTCTCAGAGAGCATTATTAGTCATGTGCTCATTTGATCTTTATTTTTAAGAAAATCTTTTCTAAATTTATTTTGTGCAGGTTCTGTGCTAGTTTCCACTGCGTCATTGTCTACTTTGAGACAAAGCAAGCAGCTGGTTAATTCTTACTCTTGGTTTATTTAGAGCATTAGCTGTGGTTAGAGGTTCCAGGACTAGTACTTTCCAATGCTGTCCACGTGGACTGTGGCTGGTGGACTTGAGGACCCTGAACTGTGGAATGTTTGAGCTTCCCTGGGCTGCTCAGCTGCTTTCCTCTGACGACCGTATCTGTGAGGCCAAAGCTGCTCTCCTTCAAACTCCTTTTGCTTGTTTTCCAAAACCTTTTTTGTTGTTGTTATTTCTTTAAACCTGTCTCATCACCCCCCAAATTTTGTGTGCCCTATGATTTCTTCCTCATTTTTCTTTTAATCCCACACGGTACAGTATCTCAGAAGAGTTTATTTCAGGTACCTCAGCTATCATCTGTATGTGGTCAGTTCCTTAATAGCCTATATTTTGCCTTGATCTCTTTTTTACTTTTTATTTTTTTTTTATTTTTTGTGACAGAGTCAGAGAGAGGGACAGACAGACAGGAGGGGAGAGAGATGAGACACATCAATTCTTTGTTGCGGCACCTTAATTGTTCATTGGTTGCTTTTTCATATGTGCCTTGACTGGGGGCTACTAACAGACTGAGTGACCCCTTGCTCAAGCCAGAGACCTTGGGTTCAAGCTGGTGAGCCTTGCTCAAACCAGATGAGCCTGCACTCAGGCTGGAGACCTCAGGGTTTTGAACCTGGGTCTTCCGCATCCCATTCCCATGCTCTGTCCACTGCGCCACTACCTGGTCAGGCTCTTTTTTTTACTCTTTACATTCGTACGCCTACCTACTGACAGAACTACCTGTACTTGACAGTCTCAGTGTCTCCTATGAGTCCAGACTGACTTCAGTTTCTTTCCTGCCCCCCACCACCTCTTCATTCTCACGTGTTCCCCACCTCACTGAAGGACTTTGCCACCCACCTGAGTATCCAGAGCAGAACAAGGGGTCATAACTACCTTCCCCTCCGCCCGCATCCACATCTTCACACCATTGAGTTATCGGGTTCGTCATACCTGTTGGTATTTTTTTAAGCCTCCTCCTTGTCATTGCATTAGGGGATCACCAGAAAGGTTTTCTGCCTAAAACAACTCTCCATCCTTCCATGCTGCGTATGCAGGGGACAGCCTAATAAACATGGACATGCTCCTCGGACTGTGCCTTTCATTACCATCTCCCCCGACTTCCCTGCCTGCTCTTTTGCTCCCACCTGCCACCCCAGGCTCTAGGCTTGTGCATGACTCTGGCCGTGACTCTCCCTGCCACCTTTCCACCTGCTGCTCTGCTGACCTGTCTTCCGCTCCCTCTCCCGGCAGCTGAGCCGCTGGCATCTCCACACCAAGCCCCGCCCCACCGCCTCCAAGACGTGGCTTTCATGTCTCCAAACACCCTCTCCTACCTCTCCCTTAATTGCCCCTCCTGGGACTGTCCCTATCACTAAACATCTTTCTTCACAGAACTCCTTCTTCATTATAATCTTCATGTTTCCCACTTGAGGCCATCTGTCTTAGTCAAGGTCGTATCCCCGCAACCAGCCTCAGGTGCCTGTGATTTAACAGACTCTTAATGAATTTTTAAAACACTTTATTTAGTAACTAAACCAATATGCAAAAGAGCTTATTTAAAGAAGTGGGAACAGAAGTAAATTAATTCATGAGAAAATAGTTTTTTATTTTCTATTGTGCTAAAATATACATAATGGAATTTACCATTTTGATCATTAAATGCATGTAAGTGTTGTTGTGCAACTCTCACCATCATTTGTCTGCAGAACTCATCTTCCCTGACGGCAGCTCTGTATCCACTATACAGTAGTGGCCTCCTCCACCCCCAGCCCTCTCCGCCTCCCGCCCCCTCGCCCTGGCCACCACCATTCCACTTTCTGTTTAGGAGTTGACTACTCTAGGTGCCTCATGTAAGAAGAATCATATAATATTTGTCCTTTTGTGACTGGTTTGTTTCACTTAAGCATAATGTCTTTCAGGGTTCATTCATGCGGTAGCATATGTCAGATTTTCCTTCCGGTCTTAGCTCCGGCTACTATAACAACATACCATAGCCGGGACGCTTAAGCAACAGACATTCTGTTCTCACAGTTCAGAAGGCAGAGAGTCCGAGACCAGGGCCCTAGCAGATGCAGTTCTTCATGAAAACCATCCTCCTGGGAACTGCAGGCCAGTTGACTTCTTGCTGTGTCCTCATGTGACAGAGAGAGGACACTCTAGTGTTTCTCCCTCTTCTTCGAAGGGGACAGTTCCCATCATGGAGGCTTCACTCGCATGACCTCATCTAAGCCTAATTAACTCCCGAAGGTACCCACCTCCTAATGCCTAATGGGGTTAAGGCTTTAACATATGAATTTGGTGTGTGTGGGGGGGCGAGGGGTACATTCAGTC
Source organism: Saccopteryx leptura (assembly GCF_036850995.1). NCBI lineage: Eukaryota > Metazoa > Chordata > Mammalia > Chiroptera > Emballonuridae > Saccopteryx > Saccopteryx leptura. Next base: position 29,689,192 of record NC_089508.1, on the reverse strand, counting down.
CATCTTTTCTTTTTAAGGCTGAATAATACTCTTAATATTCTAGTGTACATATGTAGCACATATTGCTTGTCCATTGATGTATGGCCAGTAGTCATAGCCGTCACAGCCTTGCACATGCAGGTTCTCATTGAATTCGAACAGAGAGTAAAGAAACAGTGGAGCCAAAAATGGTGGGCCATTCCTTTATTCAAGCCTCGCACTGGCCAATGAGCAAACACACAGGGAAAACAGTTCCCTCTTTATTCATTCAGAGCTCACAAAGCCCTGACACATTCTCCGGTTCCACAACTAGGAGAATCTTCTCCGGTTCCTCCTAGAATCAAAGGCCCCATCAGTCTCAGTGGAGCTCACAAAGCCCCTTACCTCTGGTTCCCCATTTTCACACCTCCTCTTTCTCTTTCTCTGCACAAACTGGCTCCTTCCTCAGCACTCTGCATTCTCTCTGCTCTCACTCGCAAACATGGCTTCTTTCTCTGCAAAACTTTCTGGCTCGAAAAAACCTCTCTTCCAGCAAATGTAAGACAATGGCCCTTTCCAAGCAGGAAGGTAATTTGCAATTTCACAGATCACATACCGGGTGCTGCCCAGCACCATTTTTTTAACACTAAAAGCGAGCAAACTCAAAAAATACAAATTTTTCAAACTCATTTCCCCAACAACTCATCTGTCAGTGGAAATGAGGGTAAATCTATTTATTATAAAAAATAAATGATAGATAAACGTGAAACACTGTAGTCAGATAAAGTTAGAATTAAAGCTAGATCTAAGTAGAAGTCTTTAAAAAACATTTTGGCTAATTTTTCAATTCTGTTTTAAAAGTTTATTGTGGGTAAAGCTGTCTAAAGTTGATTCAAAGTGAAGTGTGAGTCGTTCTGGATTCAGTTTCTTATAAAATGTTTTAATTTGGAATTGAATTATGGGTGGTGCGGGGGAGGGGATGTTTATTTTTTCACCACCAAGATCAGGAGGAAAAGCAGAAGGTCATACTTGACTTAAACCCACTAGGCTCTTAATGCTCTACAGTGTGTCGGTAAAGTCATGGTGCACTTTTGACCGGTCACAGGAAAGCAACAAAAGATGATAGAAATGTGAAATCTGCACCAAATAAAAGGAAAACCCTCCTAGTTTCTGGAGGATGATGTGGCAGTATGTGCGCATGTGCAGATGATGACGTAACACTGTGTATACAGCGCAGCAGCCCACGGCCATGCCAGTCGAGATGTGGACGGTACAGAGGAAAGTTCAGTGTGTTCTGTGGCTCGCTAAATTCGAATCCGTGACCAAAGTGCAATGTGAATATCGGCGCGTTTATAACGAAGCGCCACCACATAGGAATAACATTACTTGGTGGGATAAGCAGTTGAAGGAAACCGGCAGTTTGGTGGAGAAACCCCATTCTGGTAGGCCTTCAGTCAGTGACGAGTCTGTAGAGGCTATACGGGATAGCTACCTAAGGAGCCCTAAAAAATCTGTGCATGAGCTACCTAAGGAGCCCTAAAAAATCTGTGCATGAGCCCACATCAAACTGCACTGAACAGGTATGAAACTGGGAGAGTTTTCCTTTTATTTGGTGCAGATTTCACATTTCTATCGTCTTTTGTTGCTTTCCTGTGACTGGTCAAAAGTGCACCATGACTTTACGGACACACAGTATTTCTCACAACTCTTCAAAGGAGCTAGGGTACTCGGCATCCATAACTGAAATTAGAATTCAGATGATTTGCAAGTTCACATTTTTGGATAATGGTACAAAGGTGTTTCCTATTGAAGATTCAGGAAATGGGCACAGTGGCTTGAGCTTGGCACACCTCCCAGTTTCCTGTACAAGCTCCAGAGTGGCCCCCGGAACCAGACCAGGATTTGTCAGTGTGGCCCCAGCTTGTCTGCATCTGCTTGTGAATTGTTTGTGGCTCCCCGGGCCTCGAAAGCAGCCTAGGATAGTGTTCCCACAGGACTTCCTTCCTGCAGAGCCACCCAGAAAACCCTGCTGTCGAGGGACCTTGGTTTGCATTCTGGCCCCACCCCCTGGGAGTGATGTTACAGGGAGAAGTTCTTATCCCTTCTATACTTCAGTGTCCCCAAGAGTCCCCTGGGACTCTGGCCCCACCTCTCGGAGTCCCTATGAAGGTTAAGGTAACACAGTTCCTCTCTGTCCAACCTGAGCTCTTCCTGCAGACCTGACACACAGTGAGGTGTAGAGAAGGGTAGCTGCAGTGTGTCGTTGTTGTCATTTTGTGAATGCTTTTCCCAACACAGCCACAGGGAAGTCAAACAGAGCTTGTTCAGGTGGTGTACTGCAGGGCTATGGGTAGAACTGGGCTTGGGCTGGTGAGTCCGTCCTCAGCGTACTGGCTACCCGGGTGGGAGGTCAGGATTTCCACAAGCATGTGGTATTATCTTCAGTGACAGTGTCGTGGTTAACTTTGGTGACACAGAGAAGATGAATTCAGGAGGCCTGTTGTGCTGAAAACAGTCATGGTGAACTGTGCAGATGCAGAGGTTGTAGTAATTCCTGCAAAAACCGTTTTTGTGAATTAGAATGGACCCTAAGAGATAATCTTTTTCTCATTTATTGATTTTAATTTATTGTGTTTATATAGATTCAAGTGTCCCACTGAATACATCCCCCCACCCCCATGTTCCCCTCAACATCCCCCTTGTTCCCCTTCCCCCAATGCCCTTCCCCCTTCCCTCCAGGATTTGCTTTCCTGCTCTCGATAACGCTGTGTTATGTATATATAATTTCACCAATCTCCTAAGAGATAATCTTGTAAAAAACAGTTGTATGTTGTCTGAGAAGAGCAGCGAGGTGCCATGCGGTCATGTTTCTCTGTGTCGGGAAGAAACTGGACTTCTCTGTACACCCAGCAAGGGTTGTGCCCTCCTCCCCAGCCCAAGGAAGTGGTCTGCCTTAGGACCACCCAGGGAGGCCTGGCCTAGTCACAGCTTACGAGAGGGTCTGGAGGCCCACAGTGGCCCTGGGGCTTTCTCGAGCCTCTCCCTCCCTTAATACACGCTCGCTTGCACGCATGCATGCACACACATGCACACACACTCACGTACATGCGCAACATGGGGAAGCCTTTCCAGAAGCCAGACCTTGCGTGTCCTGCTATAACCCTCCTGCACATGGAGAAGAGAGGGAGAGTGCTGGGCTGCTTGCCTGGTGACTGGACATCAGCTACAGGAACACTTCCATCTTTGGGAATTTAAATTACTCTCCAGGGGAAAAAGAATATTCTGCTTTACATTTGAAATCACTGATGTTTTTCTTTAAGATCTATTGATTGTACAACATATTTTTAAATGTGTAGAAATTAGTGATAATCAAGACCGATTAGCTACCTAGACCAGGGGTCTCAAACTCGCGGCCCGCGGGCCACATGCGGCCCGCCGAACAATTTTGTGCGGCCTGCAGACTAATCCACAAAGTTCAAAATATTTTGGATAAAATTAAGTAAACCTAGGGGCCTACTTGTATTTTTCATTTCTCTAGCATCCTAGCTAGATCTTAGCTTAGTTAACAGCAGTTGTGATGCGAACTACAGTTTCTGGTCGTTTTGTGACACTGAGTAAACTGCATGTACGATTGTGCTTGTTGTACTGATTTTTTTTTTGTTTTCAACTGCAGTGAGAAAAAGTGTTGTGTAACAGTTGCCTTTTGTAGACCTAGTGCGGCCCGCCGAACGGCTGTGATCTTGCTCTGCGGCCCACATGCTGAGTTGAGTTTGAGACCCCTGTAGACCCACCCCAACAATCGTCTGCGTGCAGTTTCCCCACGAGCCTCTTGTTCAGAGTCCTGGACACTGAACGACGGTCTGACCGAGGTCTGCTTCCACTCGTGAGGATCCCTCAGTGTGGTGACAGAGTAGCAGTCTGGGATCTGCCATCAAGTGCTTGAGGAGAAAGGGGGTTTCCGTTCCTCTAGCCTGCAGGACCAACGGCTATGGAAGAACAAGATGAGCAGAGTCGTCAGGGCTGGCGGGCAGAGTTCAGTGACCTTGCACCCAGGTGTGTTTTTCTGTGGGCTGGGTGTGTTTGTGCTCTGACCACAGGGCTCTAGGCTGGTGGCTGGACCATAAGAAGTCTTGGCAGGCACGGCTTCAGGCCACATAAAGATGCCTTGGATCGTTCTCTGTGGGCCCACTTCTTTAGGATCTTTATGTTCATTTTAAGGGACAAGCACAAACACACAAGGAAAGACAGCCGAGGACAGAGCTTACACGTATGTCTGTGGCTCTGCTTGCAGTGCCTGTAGGAGTTTATGATCTCCCTGCCAGTCTCCACACCCGGAGAGAATCCGAATCCAGCCTGTTGAAGTAGCCTGTATTCTCCCAATGTATTGCTTTTCGTTTGACTCTTTGGTTTCCCATCACAGTTAGAAAATGACAAATGACGATGGTATACCAAAATGGCACAAAATAAAAGCAGGATGTAGAGATAAAAGCATAATGTAGCCCCAAACCCTGGCCAGCACTATGTACTTGTAAGTAATTGATGGGCTAGTGTGCAAATGGCATTTATTGTAGAACTCACCGTTTCTGAAAAGAGCGTTGGAGCTGGTAGAAGTCTATGGGAAAGGAAGTCGCCTGTCTGGTGTTTTCTCTCCTCCCAGCTTAGGGCAGCTGTAAAGGGGTGCAGGGTGTGGGCCTCAAAGACCATGGGAAGTAGGTGCACGTGGGCAGCCGCTCGGACCAGCGTGGCATGCTGTGTTTCGGCTTCTGCTCCTCTTGTTTTTGTTTGCATAATGAGATAGGGAGAGAATTTGTTTAGTATTTTCCAGTCTTTAAAACCCTAGCATGCCAAAAAAAGAAGAAAGAGAAGGAAAAGGAGAAGAAAGAAGAAGAAGAAAAAAGAAGAAAGAAGAAGGAGGAGGAGGAGGAGAAGAAGAAATAATAGTAATAATAATAATAATAATCACTAAAAGATTTGGTTGTTGACTTCTTTTTGTGAAATATTTGTGAATATTGGTAGAGGGTAGGACTCACCAAAGAGGTTAGAATTTGTGGTGGACTTTATGGTTCTTGTCTATCTGTATCTCTTTCTCAAAGTTTAGACTTACTTCATCAGTTGTCTTGTACTTCCGCAAAAACAAACAGACAAAACCGAGGCATTATTTGGGCATCCCCTTGCTGACCCAGGTCTTTTGGGTCCGCTCTGACCCCACCTTTCTTCTCTGCAGAACCTTCCGTGCTTCCTGCTTCCTCGTAGGTGAATGTCTTCTTCCCCAGCTCCACGGGGGCTCAGCCTGCAAGACCCACCCATCCTTTCGGTCATGGCCCCCACCATCTCCCACCCATGACTAGTGCTTCCATCAACATGACATCATGGTGGCCTCACATTCCTGTGTCCTGACTCCCGACTGTTGTGAAAGTCCTTAGTTTTTTACAAGACCCATCTTAAGTGCATTTCTTTATAAGCTTCCCCCCTCCCGGTTTTCCCAACAGGATTTGACCTTTAACCTGACTGAACCCCTCTACATTCTTTCTGTACTGCCTTCATGACGGTCACATTTTATTTGTATTTCTCTTAAAAACTAAATAGCTTTTATTGGGCTCTTGCTCTAGGTTAGGCTCTGTTCAGAATTCTTTGCGCAAGTCTGCTCAGTTAACCCACACAACAGCCCAATAAGTTGGCTGCTGTTTACCTCTTTTATTGATAAGGAGCCCGGGGATTGAGAGATGAAATACTTTGTGCAAAGCCATAGCTGGTGAGTGGGGAGCTGAGACGAGCCTCAAGGCCATCAGACTCTAGAGCCCCTCTCTCAGCCACCATGCTCTATGAAGTAAACCCACCGCTGCACACAGGAAACACACGGGAAATGCTTGCCTAGTGGGCGCATGCGTGCTAGCCCGCTGAGGGCCCAGTCACTGGCGCCACGGGCAGGGCCAGCAGCTGCACAGCTCCCATGCCTAGAAGGGTTCCTTCCAGAGTTAGTGCTCTGCTGTCACTGCCGTGAAATCTGTAATAGAGTTTGAACAAGGGGGGACCCATATTTTCATTTTACACTGAGCCTCACAGATTATGTAGCTGGTCCTACCGGCAATCCAGTTTTATACTTTGTTCTTTACAATTACCCTTAGATAACAAATTGATTGTTCTCCCGAGGCACCCATAATGTATGCCAGGCTGCGAACTTCCAACAGCTTGCCAACAGCTGTGGAGTGTGGAGCCATTTATCTCAGCGTGATGAGCGGCTGTATTTCCCTAACCGTACAAGAGACATATTCCTTGTCGTAAAAATCGACCTTGTCACAGGAGGCTCATCAGAACAGGATTTCCATGATCCCGTCTGAAGAGCTGTTATGAATCGTATGGTCAGCAAGCCCAGGGTAGCTCTGGTTCTCAAAGTACACTTTAGGAAAAGATGAAAAGACAGAGGGAAGAGTTGTTAGGATTTGAACACGACTTGGCATATACTCTGATTATAGCACGAAATAGCATTCATTACCTTGAATCATTTCAAGATTTATTTTATTTTATTTTATGCAGTTCTGGAAGAATCCCTGGTTGATATACATGGCTGAAGACAGACTTTAACTTAGTCCTGTTCCCTAGATGAATAGTGTTTTAATTGCTAAGTTGTGGTAAAATGCTGTGCTTAATTATAGACTCAAGTGTCTAATTTGTCAGTCATTGCTGCTATTTGAAACCCTCTCGGTTGTTTTTCCCATCATCCACTGTTTGCACTTGAATTACAGAGGGTCTTATCTCCTTGGACACATCTAAGCAGTGCTGTCACTTTGGAGCAGAAAGCCAGAAATAGAGGCGTAATTAAACCTCTACCACATAACTACTCAGGAAAATAATTTTGGCATCAGTTACACAGATCCTGAGAATTCCCTATTCGTAAATTGATAAGTTATAATCAGTCACAATCTGAAGAGATCGGTTTAATAGGAGTCTGTTCATGTTAACAATGTGTGCATAGTCCTGTGAATTGATTCATGGGAAAGGCGTGGTGGGGGACAGGGGTTATTTTATTAGAAATCTGGGATGTTTTTTAGCAGCTCTCTTCTTTCCTTTATCCTAGTGTGAGAAGGCTTCTGTCAGAATGAGGAAACTGATACTGATCGTGGGCCATGTCTTCTTAAATGTCCATCCCCTTCAACTCCTTGCTTTCATTGCAGCAGAATGCATTGCATGTAAATGAAAAGCTGGCGTGTTTCCCGCAGACTATGGGAGTATTGTCTGTAGGACTGATGAGCATGACTTTTTCCATCGCTGCGTTCTTTGTGCAATAGTAAAAAATAAATAAATAAAACCCTGGTGTTTTATTTCTGCAGAGGGAATTAATAGAAAGCATTTAAGAGAATGTTTAACATCAGTTACTTTAAAAACAGTTATTTCTTGGCTAAATTTATAAAAATGCAGGGAAGAAAATCTACTGAAATTAATGCTTAAAGGCTTAGAAATTTCCTTTCTGACACTGGCCAGAGCATTCTTTAAAAAGATTATTTCTTATATTCCACAGGGAGAAAAGAAAGATCTCACAGCAACTGAAAGATGTATTCATCTTAGTCCTCCTGACCTGTTTGACCCCTAACATCCAGCATCTCCTAGGCTTGTTAAGACTCAGAGAAAGCACAAAAGTCTGAGTTTATCTAAAAAGAGAAGGAAAGACTGGTGATCTTGTGCTAACTCTTCACTGGGCTCAGCAACCCCTTAAAATAGAGTGGGTGGGAGGATGGAGATTCAGGAGGTCGACCTGCTCTTCCTGTGAGAGCCGGTGTTGGGGGGTACTCTTTATTCAAGTGGCAGGACAGCAACCAGCTCAACTTCCAGGAATGATCAGCCACAGGCGTCCCTCCCCCCCCCCCCCCCCGAACAAGGTCTGTTCTCAAATAATATTTGTGTGATGGTATCAAATTCAGAGTATTTGGAAAGAATTGTAAGGCATCAGAATAAAGGATAATTCTGATTTCCCCCCTCCACCATACATGCATCTAAAGTCGTAAAAAACATTTGGGTGCCATTCCATCCGCTGCTGTATGTGTGTTCTCTGTGAACAGTCAGAAAACAAAGGCACTATTGAGTTATGTAAATGCAGAAAAGGGATGGGAATGAATGCTGGCCTTCTGGAAATGCTATTTTTTCACTTTGGGATAACTCCAGTAACCAAGTAGAATTTTCTGGTATACTTGCCAAATAAAAGAGCTTGAGGTTGAGAACGAGCATGAGATATTTTAGCTCAGCGTACGTTTTGTAGAGCAGTGTAAGAATAGCAAGCTCTAAATACAAATATAAAAGTTACATCTTGATTTTCCCTATGGAATCATGTTGTCACTTCTTCACTGAAGCATAAACATTTTCACATTTACCATAAATATAATTCATTGGCGTTACTTATTTACCCTGAAGAGAGTGAAATCGTCAGGCCCCAACCATGTTAACATTCTACTGCTGTCTCCTTTTTCCCCCATCTTTCTATAACACCTCCTCCTCTTCGCAGTGAGGAAATCAAAGCAGCTACAAACAAAACTGTATTTGAAGTTTCTCCATATTAGGTGCGTATAAAAGCCAAACTCGTAAGGCAGAAAAGAGTGTGGTCTCTTGTTACCTCTGGGTTTATGCCGTTCCTTAATCCTTACCTCATTTTCTTCTTTGTGCTCTACTCTTCTCATTTCCTCCCCCCCCCCCCCATCTCCTTCCAGTTATTCCAGATTAAATCCTGAGATCTTTTTTTTTTTAAATTAATTTATTTTTTACAGAGACAGGGAGTGAGTCAGAGAGAGGGATAGACAGGGACAGACAGACAGGAACGGAGAGATAAGAAGCATCAATCATTAGTTTTCCATTGCGCGTTGTTCATTGATTGCTTTCTCATATGTGCCTTGACCGCGGGCCTTCAGCAGACCAACTAACCCCTTGCTGGAGCCAGCGACCTTGGGTTCAAGCTGGTGGGCTTTTCCTCAAACCAGATGAGCCTGCGCTCAAGCTGGCTACCTCGGGGTCTCGAACCTGGGTCCTCTGCATCCCAGTCCAACACTTTATCCACTGCGCCACCGCCTGGTCACACTAGGAGATCTCTTAATGGACAAGAATAAAGGGATGTCCATTTTATGGTACCCAGATAAATATCTTGATCTTTTGTCAAAGCATGTTACCCCAAGTAGGGGTGAGCTGGTGTTCCAAGACCCCACTAGTCTGTGATCTCATCCTCACAGCCCCATACATATCCCTCTCTTGACCCTGGTGTCCTAGTGAGGATGCCAGCCATTCGGTTAGCCCATATTTCTCTGAATCTGTGCATCAGTATTGGTGATGATAGTTCACAGGGGCACCTTAGGAGCTCTTCCTCTTTTCCTAGCTTCTCATCACATTGCCCAAGGACCCAGCGCTCATGTCGCACTGTGTATGGGAGGCATTGCCAAAAAGCTCTCTTGGCCTTTATGTGTCAGATTGATGCTATAAGTACAGGGGTGCCTGGGCGTAATTCCATCATCCCCTTTTCTTGCATTTGAGAAAGCATATTAACTTTGAATTTGATATGATTGTTTTTAGCAAATTATTCACAACATCTTGGTACTTTATTATTAGCAACTCACTATGGTTGAGGATCCCTGGCTTAGGGCACCTGTTGTAGCTGTGGGTCCTTATCCTGAACCACCTACAGTACTTCATTCTCTACACCGCTGATGGGAATTCTCCTCCAGACACGCAGTAAGCAGCTAGAGATACACAGATAAATAAGGCTCAGTCCTGCCCTTTAAAGACAGAATCTAGGTGGGGATATAGACACACATAAAAGTAATCATCCCATAGGATGTGCTATAATGGTGCAAAGAACAGATTGCTGTGGGACTTGGGGTTCTAATTAATCTATGAATTTAGGCATATGCTGTTGGAATTAGGCCTTGGATAAAAAGCACTTTATGTGAATAGAAAGGGAAGAAGGTATTTCAGGCAGAGAGAGAAGCTGAGTAAAGATATGAATTTGGTGTGTGAGTCAGAACTGGAGCATGCTGGGTGTGACCACCGTGTAGGATGCTCAGAGGCGGGTGGAGAGCATGGAGGTTAGGATGGATGTTAGGATGGGCTCAGGCGAGATGGTCCCAGACCCGGAAGAGGGTGCCGGGCATTTGGTCTTCTCACTTGGAGGCAGAGGGAAGCTATGGAGAGGTGTTAGCAGTCAGGTGACCTGGGGTGGAGGGGGCATTGGAGGTGTGGGGTGGACAGCATGGAAGTCGGAGGACCAGTTACTAAGAAGAGAAAGCACTGTTGTACTGATCCAGGGTGGAAATGGGGGAGCTTAGAGGGCAGTCAGCAGGTTGGAGACCAGTCATCTTCTTTGTCTTTATGTTTTCCAGACAAGCACCCAGGTGCCTGACCACACAGTTTGTGTTCAGTACATAGTTGAACTTAAATTAGAACAGTTGACTATGGAAGATGAGGGAAGTGGGAGAGGGATGTCAAAATATTTAGCTGGGAATAACAAATATAATAGGGACAGTTTGGGGGCATGAGGGGTGGGAATTAATCAGATTTTAAGAGGTTTGATTGGAATTGCTGGTGAGGGTGGCCCATAGAGATACCTAGGAGACAGCTGGACACAACAGGTTTGTCACAGAGAGCTGGTTCTCAAGTCAGCTCTGCCCTTTCGGGCTAGGTGGATTTGGGAGTCATACTGTAGCTATCTATCCTTATTCTTTGTTTATTAGAAAATCTCATTGTGATTCTGTTATGCCTTCCATCTACTTCCTGTGTCTGAAACCCCATCCTGGACTGCTGTAGAAAAGTCTATAGGTTCACTGTGGGAACCTGCCGTGTTGCAGTGAATCGGGTTCTGTCCCCAAGGCTTCAGAACTCTGGTTGGAGTATAAGCTACCCTTATGTGTAAAACTGTCTGACTGTGCCGACCCCTTGCCAACTGTCCAATTACTAAGAAGAGAAAGCCCAGCCTTCTCTGGAGCACAGCAGTAGTGCAGCACCGAGCACAGCGGATGTAGAAACAAGAGGCCTGGCTTATTGAACGGATGACTTCGATTCCACTTCCTCAGCTATGAAAGGGAAATGGCCTGCCTTGCGACAGGAGTCAAATGCTTTGTGCCAGCTTCCAGTTCTGGAATAAAAAATCATTGTTATTAAGGTGTAGCTCACCCTGGTCATAGGTGTTAGCATCGCATTGCTATTCCAGTGGTTGCCTCATTGCCTACTCAAGTAGAGGCGGTAGAGGGAAAAATACATCCGTCCTGACTACAAAGCTCCGGTTTCTGTTGTAGGAGCCAGTCAGCAGGGTTTAGGAGGAGCCATAGCTTTAGAGATAGATAGGTTAGGTGGCTATGTGGAGCACACCAAAATTCCTTAATTCCACTTAAATGCAACAACTTCAGTTCTAGGCATTTTTTTTTTCATGAAGGTTTTTATACGGTGATGCGATTATCAACCAGATTCATAAATACTAAATAACAAAATCTGGATATTCATTCCAGACTCTGAGTAATAAAATTAGGAAACAAAGAAGCGTACAATGCACCGGGCTCTCTGGGTCATACACTGGGAGGACAGTGTGAAACGTGGGATTAATGGCTGCGGTGTCACTGGGGCTCGGTTATGTTCCACACTGCCGTGCGAGGGAACTGCATGTGCACTTCCGCCCACTGAATTCTGGCAGCTTTTAGAAACATACATTTATTTTCCCCACTGTTATTTTTTGACAACCCCCCCTGCCCCCACCCCCTTCAAGGCAGTCTTCCAGCTGTTCCCTGAGGGAGTAGTTTTATGGGGAAGTGTCTATTGTAGGCATCCAGCTGGCTTCATTTTTACTATCTCCGTGAAGTCGCTGCCTTTGTCACATTTATTCGATATTATCCATCATGCCTGCCTTGGGACTTTCCCCTTTGAATTGTTGACTTTATATTTTTGGTTTGTTCATGCAGCCTGTCTCCTGGTTCGGACATCTATGTGACGATCTCATCCATGGCGTTAGCAAGATCCCAGCAGTGTCGTAACTCCCCCAGCAACCTGTCTTCGTCCAGCGAGACTGGCTCTGGTGGGGGCACGTACAGGCAGAAATCCATGCCTGAAGGGTAGGTGTGCTGTTCGCCCTGTTGGAAATGGTCCCAGTTGACATTACTGTCTTTCCTCTATAGTTCAGATGTGTAAAATGATTTCTATTCAGGCAACCTCGATCAATTTACAAAGTAAGAAAAGGGAAAATGAGGTGAATATTTCAGACAGAAAAATGTTTTAATGGCTGGTTCAAAACACTTCTTAGGATGTACATCATTTTCTAGTCTCAGGACTCCATGACCGAGAAATCAAATTACACCTGTTTCTCCATGATCTATGTTGTCTATTTTCATAGTACAGGTTTTGTTACTTCGTAGAATGTCCTCCAGAGTGAACTCAGCAGTGTACTGCTTGCACTGGTTGGAGTTTGTTTTGCTGTTAAAGTAGGGGAAATGATCATCATATCCAAAGCTTAAAATTATTTCTTCACATTTTAAAAAGTCTTCTGTGATTTCAGCCTTTGGGTTGGTTTTTGTTTGTTTTTCATGTTTTTTTTTTTAAAACACTGAACACACAAAAAGCAACTATTTGCTTCTGACAAGACTCAAAAGTGAAAAGCTAAATATGCACATGATTTTTAGGGGTTATTAAAAAGGCGAAAATTGATATGTCTGAAGATGGAAGGTAATTAGCAACAGAACATGGCGTGGTACACATAAGCTTTAGCCTTTGCCCAGAGAGAAAGTAAAGGGACCCTCAATGACTTCCTGCTGGGGCATCTCTCTGGGAAAACTTGTCAAAGACTCTAATCCACTTGAAGATCAAATGAAAGGGATTTATAAGAACTGATGTTTCTATTCTGTGTTCTCCCCAAATACATATTTTAACAAATGCACACGATTTATTTTCTTGAGATTTTATCATGTTATAAAATAATGGTGCTTATTACTAAGAATACCTTTGTAGAGGGTATATTTTTTTTACCCTGTAGTGTTTTGTCAGCTATTGTTAGTGGTTTGTCAGCTATAGTGGTTTATACAGCTATTAAATTTGATTTCTTTGTTGTTGCAAAAAGTTTATGTTAGCAGAAAGAAGGTAATAAAACCACTATAAAACATGCTCTCTGCCCACCACCCATCCTTGGTATCTATCTCCCCTAGGAGTCCCTTGGTAGCATATCTAAAATGTACATGTCTTATTTTAATTACTTCAGTGACAGAAAAAAAAATTCTTATTCATGAGTTCCTATAAAAGGTTTTATGAGTTAAATATTATTATATCATACCACAAGCCCAGCTAATTAGTTCTTGTTTTAATTAGCAGATTTTAAATGGCCTGGGCAGACTTCAAAAATAAGAATTCACTGCAACTTCAATGTTAGTACAGCAACAAAATACAATAAAATATAAATGAGCTAGCAACAATAACAAAAATAGCATTGTTTTCTTCCGGCTATGATATACTTTTAATGTATCTCAAAAATGTAAATGGAAACATGAATGTTTTTGAATTTTATGTTAGAAACACGGTGCCGGTGCCCACACTGCACAGTTTTTTTAATGAAGTGGTAACTCTTCTCCTTGATCGTGCTGAGGGTTTTTCTGTTGTGTGTGAGCTTCCCCAGGAACTGTTTGCCACACTGCATAGCATCCTCCTTCATGCAGATGGAATTTTACAGGATGATGATCCTGAGGAGGAGGAAGAAGCTTTCCTCTACCCTTCAAGGTTCTTTTGCTGGTTTAGTAATTTAATCTACACGAGACAGGTGAACAAGAGAAAATAATCAAATTTAACTACACATGTAATTATGGGAACCCCACACACATGGGAGGTTCAGAGACATAAGGGAGAGTGAGGTATATATGACATTCTCAGCGAAGGTAAGGCACCTTGGCGTTTCAGAAGGAGGAAGGTCGCTCACAGGACAGTAAGAGCAGATGTTCAGTATTAGCAGTTTGCCCCACCTTATACATAGGTTATAGAAAGTTGTCAGTGATAATCTCTTATGGGCAAAGGCCCTAATTTAAGTTTTTCTAGATGGTTAAAGAGGGGACTGAAGTTTCTCTTGGGCCCAAAGGGTCTCAGTTGTCTTTAGCTCAAAAATAATCCACATCACAGAGTCACATCTTGGGGTGACTCACTCTGATCCCAGGCATGTTTGCCTATGTCAGGGATACAAGAGGAATTGGTTCACTGTCTAACTCACATGTGTTGCTCGTGGGCCAAGTTTAATCCTCAAGTTGCCCATACCAAGAGGAAAATGATGCATCTGCTCTACAACTCGGCCCAGTAAAGATGAGTAGGTACAAGCTGACAGTTAAACAGGAGTGTATGTAGTCTGCTACCAAATCAGTGTCAAACTTTTAAAGAGCTTCAAAGCATGAGGTCATAACAGTAGGTCAGTATGCAGTCACTGTCCACAAATGTAGTGTGCTCCTTTGCTGTCCTCTTTCTGATTCAGTGGGCTCAGTGCCTGCCCACTCCCAGGCGTGAGGGTACTGAAACCATCCAGGGCAGGTGAGAGGCGAAATTTAATAGGGTGGTTAATCACGCCTGCTCCACTTGATGGGGGGGTGGGCACCTGCACAAGGTAGAGTGGGAATGAGAGGTAGTTAAAGAACAACTCTGTTGAAAAGACAGAGGGTCTGTTCTGCCACCCTTGGAGATTTATTTTAGGGCCACACTTTGAGGACTGGTGACAGAACAGGAATGTCCAGAGGGGAGTGAGGGAGGGACTGGGTAAATGAGGAATTCGGAGACCAAGGTGTGAGAAACATAACTCAGGGGTACACCATGAAGAGAATTGTGGAGGCGAGGAGGCACTCTTAGAGGAAGGATTAAACTCGTCTGTGAGGGCATTTCAATAAATGAAAGAGAGTGGCCGTTTCCGGCTGCCTCTGAGGGGGCTGTTTCCAAGCGTCAGCCTGCTCAGCTCAGCAGTGGACTGGCCCCTGCGGGAGAGGCTTCCTGTCCCTGGGAGTGTTTCCAGCGTTACTTAACGCCGGAATGGTTACTTAACGCCGGCACATCCTAACAGTGAGTGACTCTTAAACTGAAGTGTTCCTCGGAACAAAGGTACGAGGAAGCTCTTCCTGGTTCGGGCTTCGGCTGAGCTCGCAGGAACAGGGTCTCTGTGCCCCTGGTACACTGACACAACAAGTGAGAGTGTGGGAAGACCGAAAGGAAAAGTCCTCACACATAAAAACGGCATGAAAATACTTTTCAAGGCAAAATTTAAAGACAGCTTTTCTATATAATTCGTTTAAAATCAGACAGCTAGAAAGACATTTGAAAAATTGTCTTTAGTTTCCGCTGCTCCTCCAAAATAAAGCAAAATTAGAATCCAAGTCTAATATTATTTTCTGTGCCTTTTTGGAAGCATCTTAATTTAGTGCAAATTTAGAGTCAAGTCACAGGGCAATTTCAAGGGTAACCACTGTTCTAAAGTAAGCAAGGACCCTACTTAGGAAGGAGAGGGCAGAGATCATAATCAGTGAACCCCTCCCCCGTTCTTGTGTGTAAATGCACAGTAATGAGGTTTTAATAAATCAAGGTTTTTGTTTTTAATAATGGAGGTAACTTTGTTTAGTGAGGCTTTAGACTGAGATTGTAAATTATTGTCGTTTATGCAAAAGCAACTAGGGAGGTGGTATAGGAGGAGTTTTACAGAAACATGTTACAGCCTTCTCCGCTTTGCAAATGCTCTCTTATATAGATTCTTCTCCTTGGGTTCATATAACAGAGCTGCCATTTTCCAAAAAAAGAAAGGGAGATGGAACTCCAGTGACTTGGAGTAGCGGAGCTGGAACTTGGCTCCAGGCCTTTCTCCCAGTCTCTGCCCCTTCCAACACCACGCGGTGTTTCTCCCATGCATTCACCAATTTGTAGTAAAGAAGACATCTGTCACGTGCATTGATCAAGTCAGGCCCTGTTTATTCTTTTATTATATAGATCACTTATGAGCTCATTAGTAACCATACACAAGTTTGTCAACTCCACATGAATATTTGAATTTTATACTCTGGCCCTTTTTCCCGGGCTCAGCCAGGACTTACTCTGCTGATATACTATTCAAGGCACAGGCATTAATTAAGCATATATTGTATTATTATTCTACACAGGGAAAAATAAACTGGCTCATTAAATAGCTAAATATTCTTTCCAGAAATAGACATTTGCCTTTATATATGCCAGTTTACCTACCTCTAAGTTGCCCTTCCCCAAGGCAGTTTAAAATGTATACATTTTGAAAGTGGTCTCTATGTTATGTAAATAAAAGCAATTTTTGTCTTTCAGACCTTAGAGTGCTCAGAGAATACTTGTTCTGAGAATGAATGACTTAGCAGATTTAGTGATTTAGCAGATTACTGAGTTAAGAGAGACCCCTGAAATGTACCAAATTGGAAGATGCACACAGAACATTAGGATGCCGAAATTTTTCCTTTGGCTGCAAGTGGCAGTCTGAGGTTGGCCAGACAAGGGCTAGAAGCTTTTGGTTTCTTACTCTATTATCTTAGGTTAGCTCAGTCCTAATGGCTCCCGGCCTTGTTTACACTTACAGGCTTAGCCTACATACCTGTCTGAACAGCGTGGTGTATTTTGACTACAGCAAACATAGTTCCGGCACCCATGTTCACATGCGTAAGGATGAGTACACAAGTACGGACCTGCAAGCAGAACTAGTAGTACCTGTCCTTAGAGTGCAGTTCACTACGCCCGGGACGGCCTTCCCTTTCCGAGTGAGGCTGCTGATGTCGCTCTTGCCTTTGTTGGGGGGAAATCACCACAGGTTTGGAGTGAGCCGCAGATCCCCAGCCTCCATCGATAGGCAGAACACCCACTCAGATCTTGGTGGCAGCGGAAAATCCACACCCAGTTGGCAAAGGAGTGAGGACAGCATTGCCGACCAGATGGGTGAGTAACTGAATTTCTACCCAAAGCAAGTTGCTTTTATACCAAGGTGACTTTGGCTACCTCTTGATGATGTCATCAAAGCATTCTGTTCTATAATAAATATAGCCCTGTTTAATACATGTGAATGAGAACTAGGTTTTGGTTAGATTATGTGTGAAGGAAAACAGCCAATAAGATCTAGAAGTCAAAGAATTCTAGGGGACCCCAATCTAAAAATAGAAATAACATAGGAATTATTTTCAGGACTGAAATTAAAATACCAGACTGCCAAACCACATGTGTCCCAAGTCTCTCCCTCTCCCCTTGTTTGTCTGTTTCTGCCTTTTACCAGTACCCTGAGAGATTTGTTATGCTTACTAAGTTTATTAAGAGAAAAAACAACTGTGTACAAAGTGGGAAAGAGATACAGTTGTTGCTTAGTCACATATCTAGCGTGGTTAGGATCTCTTTCCTCCCTATATGCCCCCCGCCCCCACTCTGCTATTAAGCTGTCAGCTAAGGACAGGTCTCAGCCCGGGGGAAACAGCCACCATGTGGGAAGGATGTGCATTAGTGAGCCTTGGATTTCTGGTGCATAGCCCTTTCTGTCTTTGTATATATGCAGTTTGCTACAATGCCACCATAACACTAGTTGATGCAATAAAATTTGCCATGAAATGTGATTAAATTTCAACACTAGTAGCTTCAGAAATTTAGTGTCCACAAAGCTGCTTCATCAGGGTCTTGATGTTAGATATTTTATTTATTTTTTTCCTTTATCTTTTGTAGCATTACCATTAGTGTGGGATTAAAAAGAAGTAAATTTCAGGCCTGAAAAAATATATACTTTTTAAGACAAAGGCCCATCTTTTTGTCCTCTCGGCAAATGCATGGTCTCCTTCTGTTTTAATGATGTGCCCGTGCGAAGGTACTAGCCACGAACATAGAAGGGAGTGGAGAGGTGCTGAGCTAAGACGTGCCTGAAGGAAGAGAAATGTAATCCCCAGGTTCTGAAGACAGGCTTTGTTCCAGTAACTTCAGTGAGATGTGCCTTGTTATTGAAGCCATCTGTCATCCCCACTCTCGTCCCACCCACCCACCCACAACACAGAGAACCTGAGCATATTCTGATCTGCTGCACTGCTCTTGACGTTTTTAATCCCATATGTTTTGATACTGTTGAGATGGTAACAACACATGTGCAAAGGATCCCTTCATCAGGACTGTAGCGGTTTTTTTGGCTTCTAGTGCAGGCTTTGAACAAAGCTACCAGCAAGCCCTTTGTGTAGTGTTTGTTCAGTGTCATACTTCCTGCCCATGTGAAGTCACGTGAGGGATGAAAAGGTATCTTGGGACTGGAAGGGGTAATTATAAGGTTCGTCCTAGACCGTATTCAACCTTTCACATAAACCGCCCCCTGGTTTTTCCCTTTGCATCCCCTTTAGTTTCGTGGCATCCCGCTTTTATAGCTAAGACTCTGAAATTAATATGGGAGAATCCTTTTAACACATTGTTTATCTTTTTAGTAAGATATATATAGAGAGGTGGGTTTTGGGGGGAGGTTTTGGGGTTTTTTTTTGCAAGATACTCCTGGTGCTGGCCAGAGAAGGCTTTTCACCAACCTTTCTATCCAAAATCTAAGGCTTGGCATAAAATGTTACAATAAAATAGATTTGTATAAGTCTTTAAGTTCCAGTAGAATAACCCAGCCTTTTCTAATTGGCACAGCAGAAGGAATCTCTGGGGCTTAGTTGGTATAAGACATGCTGGGGAGAAATCGATAAAAATAATTATGTTCTCATTACTCAGTTCACTGTATCGAGTATAAAAGTCTGACCTTTGTGCACCCGGTTTGTATGAACAGAATTCTCTAACGACTCTCAGGTCACTCATTGAGAATGTTGTAGAGAGTGTTCCTTGTTAGCTAGACTCCCCTGCCTCCGTACATCAGTGTTATCAACTGGGTGCCCCTGTGGGGGTGAGGAGTTGAGTGCGTAATTGACTCACTGATCTCAGTGGATGTTCATTTTTCTGCCTCTCTGCATTTGGAGATGGTTGAGGCTCAGAGTAAAAGAGCATGTTGCCCAGTCCATTACGTGGTAGGAATGGTGTGGCAGAAGCCTAGGGTCGCTGCTGCCAGCCAGAGGTGTGTTAAAGAAGTGAAGTTGCTTGCCTTTCACCTTTGGAACCCCATCATGAACACCACGTGGAAGCCAAAAGGAAGCAATTGTTTTAAGTAAACTAGTTGCTGTGTGTCTTTTCTGTTGTGCTTAGCTTACAGTTATAGAGGACCTCAGGATTTCAATTCTTTTTTCCTCGAGCAGCATGAATATACAGGTAAAATATTTCCAAAGTGTCATGGTAAGTAACACATGATTGCATCCGTGCCTGTCTAGGTAACGTAGATCAAGCTTAGGTTAGCTACACTTTGCAATGAATGAATTTCATAAATTCAGTCCTTGTATTTTAGACTTTCTCCCCAAACTATAAAAGTTGATTCCTAACTTAGCCGCATTGTTCATGGCCTTTGGTTTGGTGGTACTTGGCTCTGCTAATGTGTATGACGTGACACATGGTCACTAGCTGCAAGCTTTACCCATCAGCCACTTAGTTTCTGACGTGCTGCCTATTGTGTAAATTCTCAACAAGCTCATTGCTGAAATTCAGAGTTTGCTGATCAGTGAACTAAGAGATGCAGTGGCAAGCTGTCTTTATTTGTCAACATGTGCTTGGATCTGCTTGGTGCCTGCACCATAATGTCCTGTGCTGTATTCCAGAGCCAACGTGCCATCTCCCCGCAGTGTCCAAGGTGCTGCCAGCTTTCCGGGAGAGCCCCAGCGGGAGGCTGATGCGGCAGGATCCGGTGGTTCATCTGTCTCCGAACAAGCAAGGCCATGTAAGTTCGCCATAAAAGGATAAGAAGGATAGCTTCCCAGTAATGACCTTCCTTACAGTGTGAGAATGGTACAGGTCTGCTCTGCTCTTTTTTCCACATGGTCAAAGAGGAAGTCATCCTAGCAGAAGGTGGGTGTTTGCTCTCCTGGTCCTGGAGTTTCTGCTGCCAGTGGCCGTAAGGTTGCTGTGAGATAAATTGGAATTCCTCTTTGGTATGCACCTGCTTCCCCCACTGTCTGGATGGAAGGCTGTGTGATCCAATCACAAAGAATCCTGGAACGTTAGAGACAGAAATGGGTTAGAGAACGGTATTATTTGCTTACACAGTTACAAGCATGAGATATGGTTGGAGCATCCGTCAAATGGAGAAACAACTGCCTGACAATCCACCTCCCCTACTGCTTCTCTTATCTTCCATAGCTGCACACAGTTTTGTCCTTTTACTGTAGTTCGACACAATTCCTTCTCACTTACAGGTGGAATCAGGAATAGGAGGTTATCACTTCCTTCCCCTTTAAACGCAGTTGATTTCTTTGGTCTGTCTGTTCACTGGAATGTCCTGTTTATATTTATGTCATTCTGTCAGACAAGGAAATACTGTATTTTGTATTCACTAATTTATAAAGTGCCTAGAGAGGTTTTAACGACAGGGCTCTGATAAGTTTTGAGTGAAATGAATATTGAAGCTAAAAGCAGGAGAGGAGAAGGAGAACCCGTCTTGTGCTGGCACGCTGCACGGGCTGTGCCGGAGCTTGGTGATGGTACATGATGCTGTCACGCTTCTACTGCTAGTAAATGACGGATTGCCCCGTCAGTCTGTCCATTTCCCACCTTCACTAATAATTTTTATATTGATAACATGATAAAATTATATTTTGTATAGGTTGGATTAGAGAAAATAGATTCTTAAACTTGATTTCACCTGTTTCTTTTTACTTTTTAAAAATTGGCCACTAGAATATTTAAAATTACAGATGTGGTTCAGGTAATATTTCTGCAGAAATCTGTTATATACTTGACGCTCTCAGCACACCTCAATTCAGACTGGTCACATTTAAGGTGCTTAGTGGCTACATAGGGTTGGTGGCTACCAAAGTCCACAGCACAGAGACAGGGCTAGGGAAATTCCAGCCTACAAGTATTAAAAATAAACAAAGGCCTATAATGCAGCAGTTGTGGAGAAAAACTAGAGTAGCACTGGTAAAGTAACTGGGATGGATTCTTGTGTAAGGAGAAGAGGTCTTTATCTTTGCATGTTGAGGGGAAACTTGAGTGTCCTCTTCCTGCCTCTATCCTCAGCTGACAGAGAGAGAGAGAGAGACCCCCACCCACACATACAAGCACATGCACATATACACACAATTCCTTCTCTCCTCTTTTCTCTTAATCCCCACCATGTGTTGGGGCTTCCTGCCTCCATCCAATTTAAAACATTATTTCTTTGATAAACTATAAAATACTCTAAGCCACTGTGTATAAAAGGTTCTCTGCTCATTTTATTGAGTTACAATTCACATATCATAATATTCACCCATTTGAAGTGTACAATTTAGTGGTTATTAATATAGTCATTGAATTCTGCAATCACCACGATCTAACTCTGGAACATTTGTATCACCCCAAAAAGAAACCCTGTATCCTTCTGTGACTCTTCCTATCCCCACCAAGCTCTCAACAACCACTGAGCTGCCTTCTGTCTCTGTTAAAGTGTCCATTCTGGACATTTCATATGAATGGAATAGAATAGGTGGCCTTTTCTGACAGGCTTCTTTCACTTATTTTCACATAATGTTTCAAGGTTTCTGTTTGTTGTAATATGTGGCAGTACTTCATTTCTTTGTATGACTGAATAATATTCCATTGTATAGATACCACATTTCCAGAGCCATTTATCAGTTGATGGACATTTGGGTTGTTTCTAGTTTTTACCTGTTATGAACAGCGCTGTTGTAAACATTCATATGGAAGTTCTTGTGTGAATAGATGTTTTCATTTCCCTTGAATAGATACTAAGAGTAGCACTGTAACTGTCTCCCCATGGCAGCTGCCCCACTTCACGTTCCCACCAGTGGGGCCAGCTATCATGGTTGTCCGCCCTTTTGATTGCAGCCATCTTAGTGTGTGAAGTCTTATCTTGTTGTGGTTTTGACTTGCATTTCTCTAGTGACTGAAGAGACTGAGTATCTTCCCATATGCTTGTTGGCCATTTGTGTATCTTCTTTGGAGAAATGTCCATTTAAATCCTTTGTCCATTTTTAAATTATGCTTATTTGGAATATAAACGTTTTTAGTTTTGATGAAGTCCAGTTGATCTCTGTTTTTCTTTTTTTGTGTGTGCTTTGGCTGTCCTGTCTAAGAAATCATTGTATAATCCAAGGTCATGAAGATGTATACTTAGGTTTTCTTCCAAGAGTATTATGGCTCTAGCTCTTCCTTCTACGTCTTTGATCCAGCTTCATTCTTTGTGTATATCCAGTTGTCCCAGCCCCATTTGTTGAAAAGACTCTTCTCCCTCCCCATTTAATTGACTTGGCACCTCTGTAGACATCAGACCTGTGAGCACTCCTCAGAAGGCTGTCTCCTAAGTAGATGCTGGTGGGGGGTGAGGGAAAGGAGCTCTCTTTAAGAGTAAGTCTTACATGCTGCCTTCTGTTTCCCCTGAGCACAGTAGGTTTTTTCTAATTCTAAGCCGTTTGGAAGTATCTTTTTTTTTTTTAAGATCCAAAGGTAAAAGATTAATGATAGTTTAGATTTTTTTTCTGATTGAAATGATCTCAAAACTATTCCAACTCTGGCATAAGACAAATAATGAAAAATGGATTCTGAAGAAACCATTTCTGGCACTCTGCCGTCGAAACGTCTGCGTGGGCTTTTCCAGGCGCCTCCAGCTCACTTTGGTTTGTCATCAATAGAACGTTCGTGCCTGAGAACCCCGTAACTAGACATATGCCCCAGGGTCATTCTGCCATCTTTTTTTCCTGGTGTTCAAGGAGCAAAACCTGTGTGTTAATAAGTAAGTCTCGCTTCCCCTGCAGTCTGACAGCCACTACTCAAGCCACTCCAGCAGCAACACCCTCTCCAGCAACGCCTCGAGCGCCCACAGTGACGAGAAGTGGTACGATGGTGACCGCACGGAGTCCGAGCTCAACAGCTACAACTACCTGCAGGGCACCTCTGCCGACAGCGGCATCGACACCACCTCCTATGGCCCCAGCCACGGCAGCACAGCCTCCCTAGGGGCGGCCACGTCGTCGCCCCGCTCGGGGCCAGGCAAGGAGAAAGTGGCACCCCTGTGGCATAGTTCCAGTGAAGTGATCTCCATGGTCGATCGGACTTTGGAGGCAGAGAGCCATGGCATGGACCGGAAAACAGAGTCCTCCCTGAGCTTGGACCTCCACAGCAAGAGCCCAGCCGGCGCCGGCCCTCTGACCAGGGAGAACAGCACCTTCAGCATGAATGACGCCTCTTCCCACACGAGGTAACTGCGCCGCCCTAGAGCCCCGCCCCAGAGCCCCGCCCCAGAGCCCCGCCCTAGAGCCCCGCCCTGAAGCTGCCCCAGCCTCCTGCCACTATGCTGGGCTCATAATGGGGAAGGGAAGGCCTTTCTCAGGCAGTGACAGCTATTGTTACATACTTAGTACGCTTGTATTTGCTACCAGAATACTTTCTTCCTCCAGTCCGCATGCATTATTTTGAACTGTGAGAAAAGTTGGCAGATTTAGTTTTCGTGAAGCTGTTTTTGACTTCATAAACATTTTCCTGTGTACCAGAATTAGAGGAATTTTGTCATTTGGTCTTTCAGCTAGTGATAGAGGCAGTAGAACGGAACAGTCTTTTGAAGACATTAAAAGAAAAGACTGTATTTCTTGGGCTTTTCTAAAACTAACGTGGCATTATTTATGATGCCAAGCACGCCCTTTACGCTGCCTGTCTTTCCGAGGCATCACTTACCCCGTGTTTACATGGTGATCTTTCTCATTAATTGGCTCCTGACAGTAAAGTGTTGAGCATGGGGGTATACAACAGAAAAGTTGTAGCTAAAATTAGACATCCTATATACCTTTCAAAATAATTCTTTTTTTTTTTTTTTTTTTTTTTTTGGTGGACCATCATCTTTAATCCTAGCTTGCACCCGGCGAGCAAGTAAAAACACACACTGGGTTCCAAAACCCACTCATTCCGTGCTCACAAAGCTGACTTATCCGAGTTTCCTAGAATCAAAGGTTTCTAGCTCACCAGACTTATTCACCTCTGTTCCCCATCTCCTTCCTTCTCCCTGCACAAACTCTGCACAAACTGGCTTCTCACTCAGCACTCCGCCATCTTGGCTGCTTCTCCTAGCCTCCTCCACGTGGCCTTTCTCTGCTCTCCTCTCTAATGCTAATCTCAGGAACCGAGAGCAAAAATATTCTTGTATAGACAAAATAAATACCATTTTTTACGTCTTCCTTTTGATTTGAGCCTAAAATCCAGAGTATGACAAGATTCTCCCTTTTGGCGAGGAAACACTCCATTACTACCTTTTGGGGCCTGTTGATTTTTGTGGTGGTTTCTCCTTTTACCTTTTTCTGTCAGTCATTGGTCAGCTTGTGTGACAGCGTCTAACCCTGCTGTCCTCTGGGCCTCATTTCTTATGATACCCTATAGAGAAGCCGAATTTAGTTTTACTTTTTAAATAGGAATCCAGGCACAAAATCTGTCAACACACTCCAGATAACCTTCATGAGAAAGGACGTCTTCCACTTAATTTGGATTTAACTTGACCAGTTAAATACTCTGTTCTCTCATTGCCTCTATATTGTTACTGATAAGATTCTTGAGCTTCCCATCTTTTAAAATTCCAGGTTGGTCTCGCATTTTATATGTTTGTTTCTGTTTGCCACGCCTACTTTCCAGTAGTAAAACATTTTTGTGGTATGTCTGGAAACTACATGGCCCCAAACAGAAAGGACACTGGCGGAGTCGGCTCAGTATTGAGCACCAGGCCTCCACAGTGCAGCAGATAGAATGTGTGTGACTCAAGTGGGTTACGGAAGCATTTGGAAAAGTCTGAGCTGGGCATCCAGTCCCATAATAATATGATACAGAGTCACATAGCACAGAATTAGGACACTCGCTTGCCATTTATGGCACACCCCATTGTCTCAGGAACTGTAGCCCGTGCACTGACTCAGAACATCCTTGAGTTCAGAGTAGTTTCTCAACTTAGACGGACTCTTGTTTCTTTGGTTTTCAATTCTTTGTGTTGAAAGGAGGATGTCTTTGTTAAGAATGATATTCCATCTGGGGAATGTATCTGTGGTCTAATCTGGGGATAAAAGAAAATCAGTGATAGAGGGCTTGCCTGATACGGCAGTGGCATGGCGCAAGGCTGGAAAGGGCTTCAAAGCCAAAGCAAAAAACATCAGCTGCACCATCTAACCAATCTGACAAATCCCAGGGGATCCACAAAGTCCCCACTGAAAAGCAGGCACCCGAGATTGCGTTATCTGAATGTGCTGACTGGGGCAGCCTGCGCACCTCAGAGGATTATCCAAATTTTCTGCTTCAAACTGACCATGCAGAAATTATTCAAATCATCATGGAGAAGTAACTCTTCTGTTGAAAGTCAAACTACCCGGAGAAGAGAAGAATGTAGCTTTCCAGGGAGGGTGGCAGGGCTTCCCACCCACTGGTAGGTTGAGTCACATTGGTTTTTTGATTCCGGTGGTCGGGATGCTGCGCGACTTCAGGCTGTTTGATCGTGGCAGTGAGCTGGTAGTCAGCTCGAGCAGCCTTCCTCTCCTGGAGGAAAGGAGGACTTAGCCACCAAATGCACATTGCTGGAAGAATGAAAATCACTGCAAATTAGAGTGTTTGTGTCCTCAGAAGACAGGAACAGCAATTAATGTGGAGATCTCTTGACAATGCACAAAAAAAGAGCTTGTACCTGGGAGTTGGTGACAAAATCGAAATTACAGTGATTAAGTTCCACTGTGTATTTCTGCCTGGGTGGTGTTCCTGCCCCCTGTCCTCCTGTCTCCCTGTTGATGATTGTGCAGGGGTATTTTTGTGGCACCCCATGCGAACTGCTTAATGTAGGTTGGTAATTACATAGGGTTGTTATATTTGAATGTCATTAACAGAAGCCATGCACTCTAACTTCCTACAATTAAAAAGTCTATTAATTTATCTAAGATGTTGCTCCCTACAAAAAAAAAATATGTATTTTCTATAAGGCTTGGAAAGTTAGGGAGAGGTTTTAATTTTTTTTGGAATGGCTGTTTCACTTTCTAGTCTTAAAATGGATCACATGAAAAAAATGATTTGTGGTGAGCATAGGAGAAGTAAAGATAGTTCTAATTTGAATATACTTTCTCCAAATGGGTTCATTTATTTTCTAAGAGTTCTTGACTTGGCCATAGGCAGTGCAAGTCTATAGGGTGGCCAAAGACCTCCTTAGTTGGTTTAGCTGTAGTCCTGGTAACCTGGTGTCGCCAGTGTCAGAATGAGGTTAAGGAATGCACGTGATGAAACTGAAAACCCTACCGCATGCTTGCAGGTACAATCTAGTCTACAATGCCCTGATCGGACCTATTTGAGTGTCCACACTTCACACTCACCCTCGTTAGCCAGCCACTCTGCCTGTTGCTGCCCATAGGTCCCTCAGGTAGCCAGTTACTGCCACAGTGTGATCATATGTACGTCCTTACGGCCATCCAGTTCAAAAATACTTCTCACCCATTATCTGCATCCTGAGCACCTTTGCATCGCGTATGCCACTGTGAGCATAATAGAAGCTGCTCAGTTCGTTGTGCTGAACCAATAGGAATAACTTCTTTCTCAGTGTTCCCACTCTTCGTGTGAGGACTCAAGGCCCCTAACTGAGAAACCGTTTCAAAAATAGCAGAAATCCCCAACTCCTCACTGCTAGAAAACCTCTATTATGTTTCAAAGCTTTCTGTATAGAAGAGTCAGCATTTGCAGAGAGCTATAGTGCTTTCACGTGTAGGTATGTATAGGAGAGCATATATATAAAGTCCTTGCACAGCAAGAATTTTTAGTAAAGCTATTTCTATGTAAGATTTCTTTACAACTTGCAAAATATAATAAAGAGGTACTTTATTGCGGCTTATATGCAAATATCAATCAAATCTGGATATAAGTTGGACAGTGTCTGACTTTTCTTCACTGGAGGGGAGGATTAAAGGGCAGGAGAAATGCCTGCCCTCGGTTGTCAGTACAGTTCAGTCTCATGAATGAGCTTTTTCTGGCTGACCTAATAAGTTAACTATTCATGCCAGAAAGACTGCATACTTCTTGAGAGGAGAGGGAAAGAAGGGCTTCTTTCTGTTTAGTTTACACGCACACGAAAGCATGTCTTGGGCTGCTCTGTGTGCCTCTGTGTGTGTGTGTTACAGCTGGGGGCTTAAATTTCCTTTTTAAAGTTTTTTATTAATTTGAGAGAGAGAGGAAGAAACAGGAACATCAATCTATTCCTGTATGGGTCCTGACCAGGGATTGAACCTGCAACCTCTGTACTTCGGGGCAACTCTCTAACCAACTGAGCTCTCTGGCCACGACAGAGGGGTTAAATTTCATTCTCTGCCATCTCTGGCACCCTGTGTGTGCACCTGCCTTCTTCATTTAAAAACTATTCCATTGTCTTTATCTTTTAACATTTCTCTCTTAAATCTCTTCTTCCTGGAGTTTTTAGAAAATTTCTAGCAATTACTTGCCTCTCATCTATATTTTCTTAAGGTAAGAATATGATGTTTTTTTCTAAGTTTTATGGGCTAATTCAGAATTGGAAAGTGCAGCCTCGAAAATGAAGGGCCCAGGACTTCTCTCCAAAGTGTGGTGGGATCGACTTGCCTTACATTTACAGAACCTTTTCCTTGGGAATTCCTGCTTTGTGGTTCCACATGCAGTTCGCATTCACGATTCTATTTCAGTTTGCTTTTGTACAGCAGAACTACAGGTGATCTGTCCTAGACTCTCTGGCCCTCATTTCTTCTAGCTTACAGAAGTGGGTGGTTATTTTATCCAAAACTTTAATGATGTCCAGCTAATCTCAAAGACTAAAAAACAGACCCACTGTGATTGAAATTCCAAGTGAACAGTGAGAAAATGAGACCTTTGTGAAGCCACAAATGTCAGATTGCTTGTTGCAGAGCTCACTGACCAAGTTTACCATTACTTTGTTCTGTGAAGCAACTAATTCATGTATTCAGTTGATATGGAAAGCCCAAATGCTCCAAATGCCATTAAATCATGAGACCAAGAGGATTCTGAACGGGCCGTCTGTTCCTTGTCATATTTAAACCATCCCGCCGGGATGAGGATTTATCAGACACAAAGACACAGACAATGCGGTGATAGCCAGAGGGAGAGGGAGGAGGGGGCTGGGGCAGGTGGTCAGAGCAAGACTTTGCTTGGGGCGGTGGGTGCAAGATGCAGTGTGCAGATGAGGTTTTACTGAGTTGCACACCTGAAACCTTTACCCCAGTAAATGCAATTTAAAAGGGGGTGCGGGTGGGTAATCTCAGGAATAGAGATTCCACAACCTTTCTGAGTAATTTTAGTATTTAAGTCCTCTTCCTCTGCAAAACTTTGTCCCGTGTCTACCTCTATAAAATTCTTCTAGCTGCAGCTTAAATATACAACTAAGAAAGAATAAATGTTTTCTTTTTGGTCTGAATCTTTTCTAAACATGAAAAATTTTGAAGACTTAAGATTATGAAATTTGTACCAACAAGAGCCCATTTGCAAACAATTTTTAAGAAAGAAAGAAACTTTGTAACAGCCCTTCACTTCCAGGCAAGTGGAGAGAGAAGTGCAGGAAAAGTAGATTTGGATCCTGAGGCCCAGGTCCAAGTCTCAGTCTAGCTGACCAGTGCAGTTGCCTTTGGACGTCATACTATTCCACTCTGCTGGTCCCTGAGCTGGTACATCATAATACCCGAGCCGCTTACTAAATGGTTATTTTTATGTGTTTGTTGAGGGTAAAACTAGTTATCAAATGTATTGCAAACTGTAAATATCCTTTTAGGACATTTTCTGTCATTTCCAAGCCCTCCATCACCTACCTTAATGCAGTTAACTAGCTGCTTTTTCTTTGACAAATATGTGTCTCCCTCAACTCCTCTTTCATGTGATTGATCCTATAATCATATTTTTTTACTTCTCAGTTTTCCTTCTTTGTCTTTCTATCCTTTTGAGATGCCACACGTGGACATGATATTCTTCTCAGCTTTGCCTAATAAAATGATAATATACATATTTATAGTTATCTTGTTAGCTTCCTATTGAGTAGCTCAGCACTGCAGATGCATTCAGCTTGGGGTCCACCATGACCCCTGAGGCCTCTTCTGCTGCGTGTGTGTAGCCTCATTTCCCTATACTTTATGTATTAGTATGCTCTTGTACTTGCTACCTACCCCTGTTGTAGACGAACAGTTTTCTTTACAGCAGTCACTAGGCTGTCCCTTTTGCCAGCTTAATCATTCCAACCTCACTTATTTCTTTTCCCCTTAATCGTTTAGAATTAGTGTCTTCTGAAGCCCTCCTAAATTATAGAGCCCAGTGTTGGATAGGTTTGGCTAGTGCTGAACACAGGGGGGGGACAGAGACCCCCTCAGTCATTATCCTCCACATGATCTGCCACCCAAAGGCTTATTTGTTATTTGTACAAGTAATCACAGGAAACCCTACCAGCTCCCCTCCTCTTGCTATTAGGCCACCACCCAGCCTTTGCCGTAGCCGTTTGGCAGGTGACTAATTGCTGCACTCTCTTTCCTGAAAATATCACTCTTAGCAGGCCCCGCCTGTCCAAAATCCATCCCTTTGTGTCATGTCTGAATAGCAGGTGACTCCACGTGTTTCCTTCAGTGGCTGTCAGCAGCTCAAAGCATGGCTGCACATGTGTCCCCGGGAGGAGGTGGTGTCTGTGGCGATGCAGAGCTGTTCCCAGGACCTCATAGCTTCGGCATTTGGGGTTCAGACTTAGAATATTCAGAGTACCCCATTATGAGTGGTTCATCCCTTTGCAAGGTCCACGAACAGATGTATGTCCTGCTTGTAAAGTGGCATTTCCGTGACTGGCACCCCTTTCTGCAGATGGGTCATCTAGCATCCTCTCCTGCAAAGTTTCCCACTGCTAGGGCCGTGAAATGGCCAGGCCGCAGTGCACTGGGATCACAGTTTCATCAGGTCAGGATGAGCAGTTTGGACAGATTGAGACTGCCCCGGATTCTGTTACTTCGTTACCTCCTCTTTTTTTTCTCTGTGAGGTGTCATGTGTATGTGTGTATCCTCTCCTTCTTTTCAAAATGCATGTTGTGGAATGAACAAACAAATCAAAAGTTGGTCTGTTTTTAGGAAAGGGGAAATGCCCTATCGTTAATATCATGTAAAGCTGGTAAACCTCGTAGTCTCTGCATATGGAATCCAGAAACATCCTCGTTTTTTAGTGGTTCCTCCAGTTTGGCCATTCTCATAGTTAAACTCACTTTTGATCTAATGAGAAAAGAGCAGACATTGCTATTGTCACTCGTAACGTATCTACTGCTGTTCTCTTTTTATTCTATGTTGTTGGCTCATTCCCTTACACAATCCCTGTAGGAAGACCTCGTTTGCCATGGGTAAAACTGCGCTGTATGGAATTAACATGAAATCTCCAGGAGAATGAAACAGCCTGGCCACACAGTTCCCTTTGGAAAATATGAAGCTGACAACTTCATTTTAGTTCTGTCATTAAAGCCACTCCAGAGGGGAAGTGTGTTGGTTCACTGCCCTCCAGGTGGTGTACGGGCAGCAGGTTGGGCAGCTTCCAGGAGCCCCACCCACAGCTGAGCCAGGGATGGAGTCACGAAGGAAGGAGGACACGACCCGTTGAAGTGGGAAGCTTGAGGGGCTTGTGCAATAGGACTTCAACTCTAGGGACAGGGGAGTCCTTTGAGAGTTTGTTAATCCAGAGATATCTAGGGCTCTAGAAGGTCTGCTGTGTCCAGGGAATCTTCATTGACATCAACACCTGCAGGTGCACTGCTCCCGTGACGTCACCTTCCTGATCTTGACCGAAGGAAGTAGGATTTTGTGGTCACAGTATGAGTAATTCAGTGGATTTAAGCAGTAGTTCTCAATTGGTGTGCACACTTCGGGGAGAGGCTGACAAAATACACAGCCTGGGTGCCTCCCCTGGTTGATTAAATTAAAACCTCTGGTGCAGAGGCCCTGAATAGGAACATGGAGCAGGGACAGAGTCCAGTGCCCTGAGGCAAAAGCCACCGTGACTTTACTGACAAAAGTACTGACTCAGCACAATAGGGAATGCAGTTCTGATTAATCAATAGGTGGGGACATTTGAACTACTTTGCTTGCCCTTTCATCTGCGCTAAAGAAGTTGCCCTTCCTGACTTCCTTGTTCTTGTCCCTGCTTCTATTCTGTGTGTATCAGTAAATACCCGCAAGGACTGGGGATCAGGGCCGTCCCATGAAACCTGTATGGGGATCGTGAGGCGGTCTCCCCTTGGTCCCTTGGCACACACCACGTGGTCTCTGAGAAGTCATTGTCTCCGTGACACTCTGGGATTAGGGCCCAAGAATGTGTGTTTTGAAAGCTTCCAGGTGACCCTCATGAAGCCATTCCCTACTGAAGCCAAGAATATACCAAATTGCTCACCTTCCTGCGGGAGTTAGAGACATTAATGAATTATTCATTTGTTTTTACCTTCGTTCCCAAGTCTAATCCATTGTTAAGTAGGGCTCTCTTAGTTATACCTGTTAGTGATCAGAAGTGTGCCGGCATTTCTCGCCTGGGAGCTGCTGTCAGCTGTCATGTTCACAGATAAACCTAATTATTAGGGCTTGTGGTCTTATTTAAGCAGTTATCCTGTTAAGAATACACTTGCAAACAGAAGTATAACAGTCACTTTCTTGCAATAAAAATGAAGCAACATCAGTTTTAAATACAGTATGAATAAAATAGGCTATCTTCATGCATAACTCTTTCTTACATTTAAAATAGGCTAATTTATATATCATTTCTGTGTGTGTGTGTGTGTGAGAGAGAGAGAGAGAGAGAGAGACACACACACACACACACACACACAGAGGGACAGATAGGGAGAGAGATGAAAAGCATCAATTCTTCGTTGTGCCACTTTAGTTGTTCACTGATTATTTTCTCATATATGCCTTGACAGAGGGGCTACAGCAGAGCAAGTGACCCCTTGCTCATGCTATCAACCTCAGGGTTTCAAACCTGGGTCCTCTGTGTCCCAGTCCAATTCTCTATCCATTGTGCCACCGCCTAGTCAGGCAGTTTATCATTTCTTTGAACAGTTTCTTTCATCAAATATTCTGTACCTATTCTGGCCAGGGACTAGTCTAGGCATGGAGTATAGTAGTGAGAAAGACAACAAAAATTTCAGCCCTCATGGAGCTTACATTTAAACAGGGAGACAGACTATGAGCCAGATAAAGAAGTTAAATATGTAGTGGGCTACGTTAGTGCTAAAAAGATATTCTTTGTTCAACAAATACTTTACTGGGAGTCTACTGTATTCTAGCATCGTTAGATATACAAGGGTAAATTCCTGTCTTCAAAGAGTTTATAATCTAGTACAAAAACGTAACTGCCTCTCAGAGAAGTAATGTTGGTAATTAAATCCAGACAGGAAGGAAAGTGTTCCAAAAACCATGTATACTATTATGCTGCTCTCTCCTTTGCCATTTCTGTGCCTTTTCTGTAACTTTCCCTCTTATGCAGCGTGTACATTTGGCTGAAACCAGCATAGCTATTCTGTAAAACATGGAGGAATGATTTGTAAATTAAGAGAGGATGCAAATATACTTTTTATTCTCATGGCTAATAATTTCTGCTCTGACCAAACATTTAACCTTCGAAAACCTCAGAGTTTTGAATACTGACACTATCATGTCAATATATTTGTTACTGAGAAAGATAAAACATGGGCAATTCAGATGTGCCTCTAGTACAGTGGTTTCAGAGTGAGTCAGGGATCACATCTCAGCTGGGTATGCCTTAGAAGTGCAGATTCTCATGGCCCTCTAACCCACCCAGCCTCCAAATCAGAACCTCAGGTGGGGCCCTTCCTTCCTTCTTCCCTTCCTTCCTTCCTTCCTTCCTACCTACCTACCTACCTACCTACCTACCTACCTACAGGAGTAGACAGGAAGGGAGAGAGATGAGAAACATCAATTCCTAAGTTGTTCATTGATTGCTTCCTCATATGTGCCTTGACGGAGGTGCAGGGGAGGCTACAGCAGAGCAAATGACCCATTGGGTTCAGCAACCTTGGGTTCAAGACAGCGACCTTTGAGCTCAAGCCAGTGACCATGGGGTCATGTCTATGATCCTGTGCTCAAGCTGGAAACCTCAAGGTTTCGAACCTGGGTCCTCTGTGTCCCAGTCCAATGCTCTATCCACTGCACCACCACCTGGTCAGGCCCTTCCATTTCTATTTTAACATTTCTTTAAGTTGTGAGGACCAGCGCTGGCTAGTGATGCAGTAAATAGAGCATTGGGCACTGAGCATTGAGTTTGCTGATTTGATCCCGAAGACGCAGGCTCGACCCCGAGGTTACCAGTTCGAGCCCTGTCAGGGCACATATGAGAAGCAATCAGTGGGTGTGCAACAAAGTGGAACAAGGAGTTGATACTCTTTCTCTCTCTCACTTTCCCCCCATCCTTCCTCTCTCTCAAAAAAATAAATAAGTAAAATAAAGTATGAGATCCAGCTCTAGTAATTCTAACACACTTGTACTTGTGGATACTAACCAAGGCAGCTAAAGCAAGCACAGTTTTCCCAGCTGAGAGATGTGTATGTTAGATCCTGATTCACTGCATTTCACCTTGCTGACATCTGCTTCAGACAGTAACTGCGGTGGAGGCTTGACACATCCCCACCTCTGCGTTATAAAAGTGTGTGGGGTAGATACATCGGGTGAAAAAAGTCTGCAGAGATTAGATCTTGTTGCTAAGTAACTAACAAATAGCCACAAGCTCCTCAAGTTTTAAATTATCCCCAAGGCTGCGCTGGCTTGTACCGTTTCAGAAGCTTCTCCCCGTGTTAATCCATGTGGCTGTTAATTCATGGATGTCCGCTGTTGCTCTGTGAGCCTGTCTGCCTCTGTCCCCGCTTTCTCTACTTCTGGTTCACCTCTCCCCGTTCAGTCTCTTTCTGTAACAGAAACAGACTCTCATTTTGTTCTTACTGATCTAACGTACAGAACTTATGCAAGAGTTTTACATTCTCTTTTCTTAATTTTAAAGCCAAACAGGATAATTTGTTACCAAGAGGTAAGAACTCAATGAGATTGCATTGCTTTTTTATGTTAGAGATAACTGTGAGGGGTTTTTCCTTCCCCTTGAGCTCCTTCTGCTTTATCTTTGTGGGTGTGTTTTCATTAAAGTACAACATGCACACTGAGAAAGGCCCGGATCATGAGTGTACATCGCGATGAGTTTGCACAATGTGAACATACCCATGTAATCACTACCCAGATCAAGAACGGGAGCATTACCAACATCCAGACACCCTCCCTGCCCCAGTCCTCCCCAGGCCCTCCCACCTGCTGCCCAGGTAAACACAGCCCTGGGTCCTAAAATCTTAGACTCACGTTCCCTGTGTTGGGGCTTTATATAAATGGAATCACACCATATGTTTTATTGTGTCTGGTGTCTTTACATCAATGTTATGTTGGTGAGATTCATCCGTGCGCGGCAGGTACCATTAGTTTATTTTCATTGCTGTAGTTTCATTGCATTGTGGGAAGACACCACAACTCATTTATCCATTCAGCTGTTGAACTTTTTGAGTGTTTCCAGTTTGGGGATATTACAGATTCTTGTACATGTCCTTTGGTATACAATGTATATGACTTTCTTGGGTGTATGTGCTAAATCATAGTACACACACACACACACACACACAGTCAACTTTAGCAGAGATTGTGAGCCAGTTTGCTGAAGTGGTGGTAACAGGTAACACTCCCACCAACCATGTATAAGAGTTCTAATGACGATTCCCGGCCAGGGCACACAGGAGAGGCGCCCATTTGCTTCTCCACCCCTCCCCCTTCCTCTCCATCTCTCTCTTCCCCTCTGGGCGCTGGGGATGGCTCTGTGGCCTCTGCCTCAGGCGTAGAATGGCTCTGGATGCAACAGAGCGACGCCCTAGAGGGGTAAAGCATCGCCCCCTGGTGGGCATGCCGGGTGGATCCCGGTCGGGCGCATGCGGGAGTCTGTCTGACTGCCTCCCCATTTCCAGCTTCGGAAAAATGAAAAAAGAAAGAGTTCTAATGATTCACATCCTTTCTAGCACTTAATATTGTAAATCTAGTTTTGGTCATGCTGGTGGGTGTGTAGTGGTTCCTCCTTGTGGTTTTAATTTGCATTTTCTTGATAACTGATGATACTGAGCACTGGTGTTTGTTTATGTATGTATTTTTTAGATACCCTCTTTTGTGAAATTTCTTTTCATCTCTGCTCATCGTTTTCCTGGGTTGTCTTAGTTAGGAGTTGTATATTCTGGATAGGAGTCCATAATTGGATATATATTTTACATATATTCTATTCTTTATCAATAGATGAATAGAAGTTTTTATAATGGAGTTCAATCCCATTCTCTATGATACCATTAAAGAATCTCTGATTCTGCCTGACCAGGCGGTGGCTCAGTGGATAGAGCATCAGACTGGGATGCCGAGGACCCGGGTTTGAGACCCCGAGGTCGCCAGCTTGAACGTGGGCTCATCTGGTTTGAGCAAAAAGCTCACCAACTTGGACCCAAGGTCACTGGCTCGAGCAAGGGGATACTCGGTCTGCTGAAGGCCCCACGGTCAAGGCACATATGAGAAAGCAATCAATGAACAACTAAGGTGT
Source organism: Saccopteryx leptura (assembly GCF_036850995.1). NCBI lineage: Eukaryota > Metazoa > Chordata > Mammalia > Chiroptera > Emballonuridae > Saccopteryx > Saccopteryx leptura. The sequence continues at coordinate 29,653,563 of NC_089508.1, read as the reverse complement.
CGCAACGCGCAATGAAAAACTAATGATTGATGCTTCTCATCTCTCCATTCCTGTCTGTCTGTCCCTGTCTATCCCTCTCTCTGACTCTCTCTCTGTCTCTGTTAAAAATAAATAAATTAATTAATTTAAAAAAAAGAATCTCTGATTCTATCATAAAAATGTTCTTCCACATTATAGTCCAGGATCTTTAGATTTACATTTAAATACACAGTCCAGCTGGAAATTTTATTTTTAGGTCTAAGGTGGGGATTTAAGATTAATTTTCACTTACATGTGTTATCTCAGGACCATTAGTTTGAGTTTTTTATTTATTTTTTTTCTTTCTTTTTGTTTTTGTTTTGGGTATTTTTTCTTAGATTTTATTTTACTTTAGAATAGCTTCTGATTTACAGAAAAGTTGCATAGGTGGTACAGAGAGGTCCCATAGACAAAGTCTGTCAGAGTAAGAGTCTGCTGTCCTTGGTCTCTGCCTGCCGTGGGGAACTCAGGGCTCAAGCAGTGTGAACTCAGATCCTGTGAGATCACTGGAAGTGTGGAAGTCCTGCAAGTAAACTCTCACCCCTCATATTCTGCCTCTCTGGTTTTAAAAGTGTAAAGAGTAACCTCCTTAAGTCCTATAGACTTTTATGATCTTTAACCAAAGTGTAAAATGCATTGATGCTGAGTAGTTTGGTTTTGTTTGTTTTTTTGTATTTTTGTATTTTTCTGAAGCTGGAAACGGGGATAGACAGACAGACTCCCGCATGCGCCTGACCAGGATCCACCCAGCACGCCCACCAGGGGGCGATGCTCTGCCCCTCCGGGGGATCGCTCTGTTGCGAGCAGAGCCACTCTAGCGCCTGGGGCAGAGGCCAAGGAGCCATCCCCAGCGCCCGGGCCATCTTTGCTCCAATGGAGCCTCGCTGCGGGAGGGGAAGAGAGAGACAGAGAGGAAGGAGAGGGGGAGGGGTGGAGAAGCAGATGGGCGCTTCTCCTGTGTGCCCTGGCCGGGAATCGAACCCGGGACTTCTGCACGCCAGGCCGATGCTCTACCACTGAGCAAACCGGCCAGGGCTATGCTGAGTAGTTTTTTATCTTTTACTCATAGTCACATGTTGGGCATTCTTTATCTTACAACTGGAGTTCATACTTTTTTTCCACCATCACCTGCTTCACCCCCAGCCCCCACCTCTGGCAACCCCGATCTGCTTTCTGTTTCTAAGAGAGTTTTTTGTTTCTGTTTTGTTCTGTTTTTAGATTACATGTATAAGTGAAATTATACAGTATTTTTCTTTGATTTGTTTCACTTAGCATATTTTTGTTTTCTTTGGATAAAAACCCAGAAGTGGAATCGCTGGATCATGTGATAGTTCTATTTTTTATTTTTTGAGGAATCTCCGTACTGTTTTCCACAATGGTCTCATCAATTTAAAATCCCACCAACAGTGCACAAGGGTCCCCTTATCTCCACATCCATGCCCGTACTTGTTATTTCTTCTCTTTTTCATAATAGCCCTTCTAGCAGGTAGGAGATGATACCTTTCTATGGTTTTGATTTGCATTTCCCTGATGATTAGTGATTTTTAGCATTTTCATGTACCTATTGGCCATCTGTATGTCTTTGGAAAAAAATGTCTATTCAGATCTTCTGCCCATTTTTTAATTGATTTGTTTTTCTTTCTGTTTGAGTTGTACGAGTTCCCTATATATTTCTATGGGGGGGGGGGGATATTTACCTCTTTTCAGACATTTTCTCTCATTTCGTAGGTTGCCTTTTTATCCTGTTGATGGTTTTCTTTGCTGTAAGCAGCTTTTTAAATCAATGTAGTCCCACTTGTTTATCGCTTTGTTGCCTTTGCTTTTGGTGTCAAATCCGAAAAAATTATTGCCAAGACTGAAGTCAAGGGACTTACTCCTATGTTTTCTTCTGGGAGTTTTATAGTTTCAGATCTTATACTTGTCTTTAATCCATGTTGAGTTGATTTTCGTGTATAGTGTAAGATAACTCATTCTGAGGAAGAGCTTTTTAGAGAGTCAATATTACTGCCAGATGCCATGGGTAAAGGGGACCTCAGTGTCCCCCTTAGATGTGAGTGTGTAGATGGGACGCTGTGTCCCCCTTTGACCTTGGACGTGAGTGTGTGGATGGAACGCTGTATGCCTCATCCTGTCTCCTCTCCTGTTCTTGGCTTGGACCTGGGCAGTGTCCCCATGGCCCCTAGTTCTGAGGAAGGCAAGACAGACAGCCACTGAGACCGCTGGACCTTTTACTGCAGGTTTCCCATCACTTGCCCCCTGTAGACGTCACTCTGACAAATGTAAGTGCTGCCAGTATGTGTCACAGTGGCCCTGACAGCCTCAGCTAGTTTTACTTTTTAATGTAAAGTGCAGACTGAGCCCCTTGACCATCTTTCATTTTGACAGCAGGCATTTAAATTATAGTAAGAAAGCAAGGAAGGCTGCCAGCCATCCCCATTAGTATTTTAATTACTATTCATTGTTCTTTAACCCGGCCATAACCCCTACTCTGGGTGACACGTTTGTAAGTGACGTGATGACCCTGGACGCTGACATGCAGTCATGGGTCATTCTGTCTGTATCCTGCTTCTCCTCAGTACCATGAGCTCCCGGCACTCTGCCAGCCCCGTCGTCTTCACCAGTGCCAGAAGTTCACCTAAAGAAGAACTGCATCCTGCCACCTCCTCTCAGCTTGCCCCTTCCTTCTCCTCGTCATCCTCCTCCTCCTCCGGTCCGAGGACTTTCTACCCTCGCCAGGGTGCTACTAGCAAGTACCTGATCGGGTGGAAAAAACCTGAAGGAACCATCAACTCCGTGGGATTTATGGACACGAGAAAGTAAGCATTCTTTTGCTTCTCTCAGTTGGTGGTTTGCTTTTAACGTGGCAGAGGACAGAAAAGTTTGGGGCAATTTTCTACAACTGAGGTGGCCAGGCTGGGAGGTCAGGAAGAACTGGTTTGGTAGGGGCGTGATGATTATTTTTTCTAAGTGTAACTTGTCTTAAGTTACTTCTCCACTTCATTCCTTAAATAAGATGTATTGCAATATATTCAGATTTGAGAATCTTAGATTTCTGGGAAATAATACACTTATTCCCCCTTATCCAGAGGGGTTACGTTCATAATCCCCAGTGGATGCCTGAAACGGCGGATAATAACTGGGCAGTGTCCCCATGACCCCTAGTTCTGAGGAAGGCAAGACAGACAGCCATTGAGACAGCTGGACCTTTTACTGCAGATTTTTTTCCTATACATACATACCTTTGGTAGTTTGATTTTTAAATTAGGTACAGTAAGAGATTAACAACAATAACCTATAATAAAATAGAATGATTATAACAATATAGTGTAATCAGTTCTGTGAATGTGGTAACTGATCTGATAACCAGGACAGCTACTAAGTGGCTAGTGAGTGGGTAGTATATACACGTGTGGATGTGCTGGGCAAAGGGATGATTCACGTCCTGGGCAGGAAGGTACCAGGTTTCAGTCACGCTACTCAGAATGGCACACACTTTAAAATGTAAGAATTGTTTATTTCTGGATTCTTACATTTAATACTTTTGGATTACAGTTGACTATGGGTAAATGTAATTTATAGAAAGCAGAACCTTGGATTAGGGGGGACTGTGGTATGTCTGAAGAAGGAACTTCAGAATAATCAGCCCTCTGGTGCAGAAAGAAAGCACCCATGTCCCTTTAATGATATTAATCACAGCCTTCCCATTTAATTCTTTACTGGGCCAGGCAGCACCAGAGTGAGTATTAGAAAGTAAGTGACTATGTATATAAAGGACTGAATAGAAAGGACTTTTTACAAAGTAGTACAGAAAGAAAAGAAAAGAATAGATGATTCATTCAATTATTTTGTTTTTGTCTGTACAAAGATTGCATTTCGGATTCATACCCTATGGTCTTTTATTAGCAGAGCTAATTGTTTCCTGTAAAAGAATGATTTTTTTCCATCAGACATTTTATTTTGTGCTTCAAATTCGTTTTGTTTCTTTAACAAGAATTTATCTGAGTATCTCCTGATGTAATTGAAACAGAAGTAATTCCCGTTTCTCTCCTGTAACATTTCTCTACTTCTTATGTCCTTCAGAGCCCATGGTGCCCTCCAGTCAGCCTTACTGACTTAGTGCCCACCATCTCTCTCCTTTTATTCCAGGCGTCATCAGAGTGATGGTAATGAGATAGCCCACACCAGGCTGCGGGCCTCAACCAGGGACCTCCGAGCTTCTCCTAAGCCAGCCGCCAAGTCCACCATTGAGGAGGATCTCAAGAAACTCATTGACCTTGAAAGCCCAACTCCGGAGTCCCAGAAGAGCTTTAAGGTACAAGACAGAGCTTGGGGTAAATAGTTAGAGGGGGGTCAGATGGGACGGAGCTGCTCACCGCAGTCACACCGTCCAGGAAGTGGGGTTCGCGGCACCTCATTGGGACCCACTTCCCACCATCACCCAACCTTTGCGATAATTGGTTCACAGCGTTGTCCAGGTGTTCTGTGCCTGCAGCCACATCTCTTTAGCCTGGGTTTATACTCACCTGCCCTCCCTTCCCCATGGCTCTTTCTTCTTCCAGCGTACCCTACTCACAGTGCACATGTGACCCTCTTTCTTGAACATTATAACTCCAATGCCATTGCTCCTCAGAGCTCTGCAGGGTGTCTGCGGGCCCCTTGTCCAACAGAAATCTCTCCGTGAGGGCCTTTGTGCCTGCTGTCAGAGGGTTCCCCTTCTCGCACAAGCAGCCCCTGCCTCGTGCGCCCACAGTGCTCCGTGCCTGACCTGGCCGGGCAGACATCCAGGCCACACCATGTGTGCTCCTTGGCCCCACAAACTAAGTCTGCACACCAACCTTCAGAACTTCCCAGGCTCTTAAGCCTTCTCTCCGCCATGTCTCAGCAGTCCAGACTGCAACTGCCTCCTCTAGAACCTGGCCTCCCTCCCCGCCAGGTCCCGAGCACCTGCTCTGAGACTAGGTCTGTGTGTCAGTGGCCACAGCTTTGCATTGCCACGTGGAAGGGCGGTTCCGCTCACCTCAGCGTGGAGGAGCCCTGCAGCCTACCTCAGGCTCTTCGCTCTTGTCCTCTGAGGTGTGCAGTCTCACGCTCCAGGACCCGGAGCAGGTGTGTGTTGAGTGGGAGTGTAAGGCACTTCTGTCTGCAGTCTATCAGGTGGCCCCAGGAGACAGGTGTCCACCCCCAGGAAGGTCATGGCAATAAACTTTGATGTGTTCTGTTCACTAGTTTTGTAGTTAAATGATTTGCAGTCTGTTTGAAGTGACTAGCAAGCTTAATTTAGTCATATTGAGAACCGACTGAAAATGGAAGCTAGACTGTTAACTACTCACCACCCTCCAATTGTGATCAGAATGCAAGGACGTGTGCCCTCTGGGGGAGCCGTGTGGTCCTGTCCCATTCCGGCTTTCTCAGCACCATTCTGCAGGCGCACACGTGAGCATTTTCCTCCAGGTGGGTCAGGTGTACCTCCTATACCTCCTAAACTTAAAATCAACACTCGCAGAACTGAAATGTTCTCCAACAACCATTCTGTAGTTTTGTGAAAGAAATGATTTATTAACACAAACATTTAAGATCATAAATCATTTTAAAGACTTGGCGTTCTTGATTTCTGTAATTTCTGTTCTATAAGCCAGTGCTTAGCAGTTCTGACTCATCACCCAGGGTACGAATGGTTTCCTTAGCAACCTCGCAAAAGATAGTACTTGAAATCTCCTTCTTTATCCATCAAAACCCAGAGAGGTGTATTACAGTGTTTCAGGACCAGCTTAAAAATAAAAATTATTTCACAGTTTTCCTTTGATTTAGAGGAAAATAAAACTTGCCGTGATAAGAATCTTTTCTCCAATCCTTGGTTCAACATTTTTGGAAAGGGGCAAGCCTAACACTTTTGTTCTCGTGCAATGGAAATAATTGAAAGCAAATGTCTGTTTCGCCATGATTTTAGGTCTCGGCTTTTATTTCCAAAATGAATTACTTTAACATTCTTCTTTGAAACAGGGGTGCACATTCTTTGTGTGATTATATTACTGTCGGACCCTCTGCAAAGAAAATGCTTCTGCTGGTGAAACTTACTGAGGAAAGACTGGAAGCAAGAGCTGGAAACGGCTCCTAGCCACTGCCTCAGGCTTGGGTACCAGCTTCAGGCTGTGAGACTTGGAACCCACTCATACCACGTTGGCTTTACTGGCCAGCAAGCGCTACCTATGAGAAACCATCAAATGACAGGGTTGCGCCCAGGCTCACTTGCCAGCAAAGTGCGAGGCCGACATCTGGCAGTGTCGTGCTGGGCAGGTGGGCGCAGAGGAGGTGGCTGCAGGCGCACGCAGAGCCCACAGAGCGCTTGCTTTCAGGAAAATGGCAGAGCTGTAACCTCCATGGCAGGCAGAGATGGGATGCCCTTATTTTCCATGAGGGATCCATAGAGTGGCAAGTGTACAGACAGTTGTGCAAGCCAGTAGTTCTGTTTTCCTGCCCACACTCTCAGGTGTGGACCAAAGGGAGAGGCCTCCTGCAGCCCAGTGTTCAGGAAGGTCTGATGCCTGCTCTTTGCAGGTGCGGGTGACAGCCAGGAGGGCTGGGAAAGTGAGAGAAGGGAGACTGACCTGGGTCAAGGGGCTGCCTCTCTGGGCCTTGTTCCTTGGCTTTGAAACAGAGGACCAGAGTAGATCATTGGTGCCCAATCGACTTTAAAGCTCAAAAACCCTTTTTCTGAATAAAGTTATACCTGCAAGCCCAATATGCAGAAGTGAGAAAGCAGTGTTTCTGTGGTGGGAGGGGTGGATGTCATGGGCCTCCCCCCTGCGCAGCGATGCCATGATGAACCCCTTAGGGCTCCGTGCAGTACAGTGTGAAACCCCCTGGCCTGATGGTCTCTCAGATCCCTTCCCTGTCGACCGCCAGCTCTGTGTGGTTCTCTCCCAGCGTCTGGCAGCCCTGGACGGGGACATTTTGCTACTTCTGGTCTGACCTGCACGTGAAGGGAGAGGGCGCTTACAGGAACCGGAGGAGTGTGCACACCTTTAAGACTGGAACTGAGGAGGGCTGGGGTGAGGACCCCTGCTGCGAGCCAGGACAGGACTGGGTGCTGCTCCTTTTCAGTGGGCAGCGAGCGTAGAGGCAGATGGCTTCCTTCCACCTCCTACTCTGCCTCCCTCCCTTTTCTGCAGGGTTTTATAACGTTTAGTAAAGCACACTGCTCAGAGGGCCTCTTGAAGGCAGCTGTTTACTGAGATGAAGTAGATTAATATTTCCCAAAGAGGCTGAAGCCAGAATTGGTGGAAAATTCCTCTCCTATAAAAACACCAGGGTGGGAATCCTCACTGCAGAAGGAAATCCCTCTGCGGAGCCCAGAGGTGCTGTAAAAGGTGGACAGCAGTGTATGACTAGAGAGTGAGACCCGACTTGGTAGGAAGACGCCCGTATGATGGTCCTGGGCCTGGCAGATGGAGGGCAGGGGCCTGGTTTGTTGTTCTTAATTACAATTGGCAAGGCACTTAATCTCTCTAATGCCCACTCTTCTGTAGAGTAAGAAGAGAAGCCATTATTTCCATATGACATTCCCTCCACTTAAAGACTCAGAAAGCATTTATCATAGCTTAGTTTTCTAGGCAAGCACCTGCGTACCTTGGGTTTTAGCTCATCATGAATTTTTTAAAGTGAGCACAATTTTACACAGTTGGCTACACCTGAGCCTCATTCACAATGCCTTTGATGAATACTTTTTTTTTTTTTTAATATTTATGCAGCAACTGTGCACACCACATTGTGGGTAATGTTGACTTGGTTAACCCGCAGCACTCCGAAGGGAGCCATTGCTGTGTGATTTGTCTCTCTGCCCCTCCGGTGTCGTGGAGAGTCTGACAGGGGCCTTCCTGCCAGCAGTGACTCAGCCCTCCTACACACATCTTCACCTTTCTCACACCGTTCTTCCTGCCAAGGTGAACGGGAGTCTAGGAGGAACTGAATAAATATAGCTTTATTGTTAATGAACCAAATACGCTGTTGGCTTTCCAGGATGCTGGATATTTATTGTTAAAGTGTCTGTTGTTATTTCTCAGTGAATGGGATTCTCAGGAGGTTGCTCTTGGCAGAAAAATCTCAAGTAAAATCAAATCTGGTCACAAAGGCAGAAGACATCAATAAGAGATACAGCTATCTGGAACGCGTGTCATTTTTCTATAACTGTATAAATATTTGTCGTTTATAAGGATGGTTTCCCTGATTTCATTTCATGAGTAGAAATCTGTCTCAAAAAATAAATTATTGCCAAAGCTCATTAAATATAATTATAGTAGTAAATGTTTATCAAGAGGCACCTATTATTTGAGTTAATACATTGTGATGATCAAATGTTCTTGTTGCCCATCAAACACGTTGTCATTTGACAGGCATCTGAGGAATCCTTCCTGGCTCCATCGGTGGCTCTGCCCCAGGGGCTAAGACATTGTTTAGTAGTGTCACTGACATATGCATCACGATCAGTCTCGTGTTTCTTTAACCTCCTACTAATCCGGAGGTGCTGTGTGTGCTCCCATTTCACAGACAAGGAATTGGTCTCAAAGAAATTAAGATGATTTGGTCAATGACACAGGATTCAAAAACAGACCACATTTGTCTGAGCCTTGAGCTGTTCTTAACCATGACACAGTGCTGATGAAAGATACTACTTAATATACAGATGAAAGATACACGGAGCACTGATAGGCAGCGTGCTGGGCTGTGAGGATATGATGACCAGGAACTCTCATCTTGGCTCTAAGGATGTGGACAGAGGTGTTGGGCTCTAGGATTTGACAGAGTGTGTCCACGAGCAATGATTTTACGGACCCACTCACTCCCCCCAGCCCGCGTCTGGATGTGTGACCCAGACAACTGACCCCCATTCCCATTGTCCTGGCCCTGTTTTTCAGTTCCACGCGCTCTCCTCGCCTCAGTCTCCTTTCCCTACCACTCCCACCTCGAGGCGGGCCTTGCACAGGACGCTGTCTGACGAGAGCATTTACAGCAGCCAGAGGGAGCACTTCTTCACCTCCAGGGCTTCGCTCCTGGACCAGGCCCTGCCCAACGACGTCCTCTTCAGTAGCACGTACCCTTCTCTCCCCAAGTCTCTCCCACTGCGGAGGCCTTCCTACACCTTGGGCATGAAGTCGTTGCATGGTAAGTCTGATTTTAACTACATCTGTATAGCCCTGCTCATGATGGCCAGTGTCCCCAGAAACAGCCGTCACTCAGTTTGCTCAGAGAATGACAGCACGCTCAGGGTATCTCCGGTCACCAACACCTCCCTCCTTTCGCCTCCACCGGTAACCCAGACCACAGGGCACAGCATGCAGCCTCTCCGGACCGGAAGAGCCACTTGGGATGATTGCTTTTGTTTTTAATTAAGGTATAGGTGACATATAACATTATTAATTTCAGGTGTTCAATATAATAATTCCATATTTGTTTATACTGTATTGCAAATTGATTACCACAGTGAATCTAGTTACCATCTGTCAGCACGCATAGTTACAAAGTTTTTAATTTTTTGTGGTGAGAACTTTGAAAATTTACTCTCCTAGCAACTTTTTAACTATGCTATACAGTACAGGGTGGGGCAAAAGTTGGCTTACAGTTTGTATGGAAAATAATACAGTACCGTATTTCCCCATGTATAAGACGCACCATTTTTTTCAAAAAATTTGGGGTCTAAAAACTGTGTGCGTCTTATACAGTAGTTGTAGATCCAGTACTTGCATTTCATGCTTTTTTGTGCTTGTTTTTGCTCTCATTGTTGAAGACAGTGATTTGTCATCAGACACAGATGAGGACAAGGTAATGGATGGGAGTTTTGACAGTGATGAGGAGCTGTATGAAATTTATGATGAATAAAACCTGAGTTCAATAACTTTATGTAATACATTTTTTTTTCAAATTTTAGGCCCCCAAATTAAAGTGCGTTTTATACATGGGGGCGTGTTGTACATGGGGAAATACAGTAATTACTAAATAATAATACAAGAACCAACCCTGTATTTCGCGTACTCACACTGTTAACCTACTTTTGACCCACCCTGTATTATTTTTTTTTAAGATTTTATTTATTGATATTAGAGAGTGAGGGTGGGGCACTGAGAAGCATCAACTCATAGTTGATTGTTCCTCGTATGTGCCTTGACTGGGCAAGCCCAGTTTCAAACTGGCCATCTTAGTGTTTCATGTTGACGCTGTGTCCTCTGCGCCCGCACAGGTCAGGCCTCTCACCCTGTATTATTAACTGTTATCACCATGCTGTACTGTACATCCTCATCACTGGTCTTTCTCTGTCAGACTGTTCAGTTAGCACAATGCCTCAAGGTCCAGCATGTGTTTGCTAATAGCAAGATTTCTTCTTTCTTTTATGACTAAATAATATTTCTCTGTGTGTGTGTGTGTGTGTGTACATACCACATTTTCTTTATCCATTCATTCATCGATGGAAACTTAAGTTTGTTACCATGTCTTGGCTGTTTCAAATAATGCTGCAATGAACATGGGGATGCTTCTCTCTTTTCAAGTTAGTGTTTTCATTTTCTTTGGATAAATACCCAGAAGTGGCAGTGCTAGATCATATGGTAGTTTTATTTTGAGGAACCTCTGTACTGTTTTCCATACTGGCTGGACCAATTTACGTTCTTGACAACAGTGCACAAGGACTTCCTTTTCTCCACATACTTGCCGGCACGTATACTTGGCTTTCTGATAACAGCCATTCTAATGGGTGTGAGGTGATATCTCATTGTGGTTTTGATTTGCCTTTTCCTAATGATTAGAGATACTCTGCACCTTTTTATGTACCTCTTGGCCATCTGAATGTCTGGGGGAAAGTCTCTTTAGATCCCCTGCTCATTTTGTCATCAAATTGTTTTTTGCTATTGAGTTGTGAGTTCTATATATATTTTGGATATTAACCCCTTATTGGATATATTATTTGAAAATATTTTTCTCTTTCTGATAGTTTATTAGTTTATAGAAACACAACAAATTCTATGTATTGATTTTGCATCCTCCACTTTACTGAATTTATTTATTACAGTTTTTTGCTGGAGTCTTGAGGGTTTTCTGATAGAATGTGTTATTTGCAAATAGTGAGTTTTAGGTTTTCCTTTCCTATTTTAATGATGCCTTTTATTTCTTTCCCTTTTCTAAGTGTTGTGGCTGTGATTTCCAGTACTATGTTGAGTAAAAGTAGTGAAAGTGGGTATCCTTGTTTTGTTTCTAACCTTAGAGGAAAGGCTTTCATCTTTTCACCACTCAGTATGATATTAGCTCTGGGCTGGTATATGGCCTTTATTATATTGAGGTACGTCCCCTCTATACCCACTATGTTGAGAGTTTTTATCATAAATGAATGATGAATTTTGTCAAATGCTTTTTCTGCATCTATTGTTATGATCTTATTTTGTACTTTATTAACGTAGTATTATTACATTGATTTGTACATGTTGAACCATCCTTCATCCCTGTAATGAATTCCACTTTATCATGGTATATGATCCTTTTAATGTCTTGTTGAATTAAGCCTGCTAATATTATGTTGGGGATTTTTGCATCTATGTTCATCAAGGATATTGGCCTGTAATTTTCTTTTCATGTGGCATCCATGTCTAGTTTTGGGTCAGAGCCTCATAAAATGAGTTTGGAACTGTTCCTTTCACTTCTATTTCTTTTGAAAGAGTATGTGAAATTTTTAATTTTTCTTTCAATGTTTGGTAGATTTCACCTGTAAAGCCCTCTGGTCATGGACTTTTGTTTATTGGGAGGTTTGTGATTACTGATTCAATCTCATTACTAGTAATATGTCCAGATTTTTTATTTATGATTTAGTCTTGGTAGGTTATACGTTTCTAGATATTTATCCATTTCCTCAAGATTGTCCAGTTTGTTGGTGTATAATCATTCATAATAGTCTCATGAGTCTCTGTTTCTGTGGTATAAGTTGTAATGTTTCCTCTTTCAGTTCTGATCTTGAGTCTGGTCTCTTTTTTTTCTTGGTAAGCCTAGCTAGCTAATGGTTTGTCTCTTTTTTTCTTATATTTTCAAACAGTCAGTTCTTAGTTTTATTGATTTTTTTTGAATCTCTGTTTTATTTATTTTCTTCCTTCTAATTTAGGGCCTCATTTGTTCTTTCTCTAGAGCAGTGGTAGTCAACCTGGTCCCTACCGCCCACTAGTGGGCATTCCAGATTTCATGGTGGGGGGTAGTGGAGCAACCAAAGTATAAATAAAAAGATAGATTTAACTATAGTAAATTGTTTTATAAAGATTTATTCTGCCAAACTTAGTGAAAATCCGACATAAAGTACTTGGTAAGTAATT